>NC_132992.1:91190700-91498000 GCF_048564905.1 Vicugna pacos | reverse complement strand
TCCTCCATCCAGCTCATCTTACTGCAATTCTCTGGACATTTGCCAGGTTCCATGCTCTCTCAGGAGAGGGGCTGGCCACATCTCTGTCCCCACTCCACTCTCTGGCACCCAGACTCAGTCTAGCCAGACTGGGCACTGGGGCTGAGGAGGGTACCAAAGTGTGGAGTTGTGGTCCTGCTCTTACTGGTGTTACACTTCAGGGGACAGCTGCCTCCAAAGCCTCCGGAAAGAATAGTCAGATCCCCCAGGGTGCGTGCGGTCTGAGGGTTTCTTTGATTTGCATATAATAAGCAGCCACAAGCAACAGCTGCCCTGGGAACGCACCAGCTTCCAACAAGGATGCCCTGAAGAAGGAATCAGGGGAGCCCATCCAGCTGCCCCGCCCACGACTGCCGGCCAGGAGGCCAGCCTCGCTCCTTCAAGCCAAGCTGACTTTTCATACCCATCTTACCTGAGCTGGGAAGATGAATAGGGCTTTGAATTAAAAGCTTTTCCCCATTGCTTCCTGGACTATGAGAGGTATGTGGGCCTGAGAGTAAACGGGGGGAGGAGTTATTCATGTCAAAGAAGACCAGTTAGTCCCAAAATGAGAGCACATCAATAAGAATCTGAAAGAAGCTTTTCAGGAATATAGGACACAATGCATATTAAACGTCTGAGCACTGTGTGTACATCATTACCTGATCTCTGGGAAACTCTTCGGTTACTATTAAGATGTTAACTGCAGGCTCGGCCAGGCATCGATCTTCCCCTGGAAGGACTTCGGCAAACTTTGTCTTCCGTGCTTAACTCACTCCACTCCAAAACCGAGGCCACCACCTTACTGACTCCACAAAACGAACTCCTTGGGGTTTCCTGAACAAGTCGGGCTTGTCCCACATCCAGACCGCTGGTCCTGCACAGCAGCCCTCACCCCCAGACGGCAATTCTGAGTCACCAGGGGACCCATCTGCAGCTCTACTGCCGAGTCTTTAAATCATGTTTCATGTCTGCCCAACTGCCCTGGGCCTGCCCCTTCTTTCTCTGTCCCCACGGTGTGCCCTTCATTCACTCACTCACTCGCTTACAACGCAAATGTCCACCCAGCACCCACACTACCATAGAGCACAGGGAGTGCAAGACGTAGACCTGACCTTGAAAGAACTCGGTCCAGAAGGGCATGGAAACCATCAGGGGTCCCAGGGCTGCGTCCATATGACAGGTACTAGTTCTGGAAATGAACAGGGTGGAGGTTGGGGATGGGGAGTGATGAGTGAACCTGGATGGTAGCATGGATCCCAGCCCTGCCACTGGTAGCAACATGACCTTGGGCAAGCCACCCGGGAGAGACCTGGCACCATTCACTCTGCTGCCACACGTACATTCCCCACTCAGTTCCCAGCTCTTCACCCTAAATACAGGCACCACCATCTTAAGTCTCAATTTCCTCAACTGCAAAATGAAAATGGGAGCTGTCATCCCACTGAAATTCAATCTCGGGGAGCCAGCCCCTTCGAGTTCTTGTGATACCAGCTACAGCCCATGAAAAAGTCCACACCAGCACGGCCCCCTTCTGCTCAAGGCACTTCATCAGGCAAACCAGAAACCAGGCCAACAGGAATTGACTTAATGCTCCGTTTGGCAGTGCTTCCCTGGGTCCATCATGCATTCTTATTCCCTGGAAGCTGCCAGCCAAGCAAACTGGAATATTGATCGCTGCAATCATCTCGATAGAAGTCTGAGGGCCAAGCACTTTATGTGTGTTTCAATTAGAAGAGGAGGCTTGCCATTCTAATTCCACTCCATTCCAGCCAGCTTCACCCTGGGCAACAAATGGGCTCCTCAAAAGTTGAGTTAATCGGCAATCTATTCATGGAATCACACCTCCACATTGATTTTACATTATCATTTCAAAATGATGCATATTCCCCCTCCATCTTGAATTTTAAGCACAGGGAAGGAACCAGGAGCTACCATGACTGTGCCAAGCTCCCAGCAGCACTCAGGGCTGCCGTCTCGCTGATGCTAAAGCAGCCCTGCAGGTCGGGTAGCCCTGGCCCCACTTCACAAGGAACCAGAGAAAGGCTGCCGGCCTTCCCTGGGCCCCACGTGGAGCGAACCGCAGCTCAAGGACAAGTCCACTAGCTTCTTCCAGGAATCCCACTGATCCCAGTAATTCCTCAGGCTTTTGCCTCCAATTCACTCCCTCAGTATTTGGCCACAAGTGCTTCGGTTGGAAAGGCAGCCAGGTGGTTCTAATTTGACTGAGCCCAACTCAGTTCTGCTTCCTGCATCCGGGCCAGGTGCTCCCTAGGATTCAGAGATGAATGAGCAGCGGCCCTAACCCTGCCCCTAACCCTCATCCTCCAGACCCAGGGGCAGGGGGCAGGAGGAAGACCCATTTATCTCTGTACACCCTGTGTCTCTTTTAATTTTTTTTAATTGCCTACTTTTTTCAATTTATTTAAAATTTAAAAAATAAAGTTTACTCATTTCTTTTGAATTTTGTACCAAATTCATGTATTTCTACTCTTAAAAATAAGTTTTTAATGAAGTAAGGAAAAATGGCTTCTTCCTCTGGAGGAGGCTTACAGCCAAACAGGGGAGATGAGATTCGATCGACAAGAGAAAGTTGAACTAGCCCCAGCCACCATATGTTTGGGCACGTGTGCTATGGAAGCCCTGGGCTGGGCAGGACAGGTCACGAATGCAGCGAAACTAAGCTGTCAGGCCCTCAGACAGGGAGGGGGCTTCCCAACATAGGGTGTCCTGCCTGCTGCCCTTCCCAGGCGCTGCTGCCTGAGTTTCATCCCCCTGGCATTTTGCTTCACAGTGGTCACAAAGTGTTAGCAACTTTCCTGCTTAATGACTTCCTCTGGAGGTTGGATGGGAAGAAAAACCAATTCTGAGTTGGGAAAGCTCATTTTAGCAACTCTGTGGGAAGGGCTAGGGTGACACCTGTAATTCTCTCATTATCTCATTTAGCTAAAGTTAGTTTGGAGATCACAAAACCACTCAGCTTAAAAGGGCTTGGAGATCAGTCGAAATTTCATGTTTTCCAAACAGGAAACTAAAACCCGGGCTGGCCTGACTTGCTCAGGGTCTCAGCTGATGAGTGCAGATCTACGTGTGGACTCCAGGTCCCTGACAACGGCTCACCTGCCTCGTCCCGTCCGTGGCAATAATGTGCCTAGAAGTGAGTCACTCACTTGCCCAGATCAGGCCTGTAAAAATCAGAGGGGTTTTTTTTTGGGAAAAAGTAATAACAAAGGAAAGGAGAAAAAAACTGTCTTGAATAAAGGTTGTCCATCCCGACATGATAGATAGAAAGCTTCTGGGCGTAAGACAGAGCGCTGTGTGATTATACCGAGGTAATAATGGCTGTCAGTCAGGAGGGCAGATGTCACTACCTTTTGACACAGGGCACTTGGGAAGAAGTTACAAATAGAAAGCTTCCCCTTCACTTTCTAAGGGGTAGAATAATAATTCACCTGAATTGTCAAGATTTGTTCAAAGCAACATATGTACAATAAAGGGAGGTTCAGATACCCCTGTGCCATCACAGGCATTCAGGGGAGTAGCAGTAATAACTTGCTTTAAAAGCCTCACACGATTGAGCAAAATTCCTTCCCAGCACTTACTCCTCCCCCTCACCAGCCCCTACTAACGCCAGTCACATCCCAGGAAGAGGCCCCAAGGAGGATGAGCTGGACCCTCTCCAGGGGTCTGTGCTAAAATGACACTCTAGAATCCCAGAGAGAAAGCTGGCAAGTGCCAGCACACAGAGCTGAACCCGGAGGGCAGCGGAGGCTCGGGAGGAAGGGGAGAGGCCAGGTGCAAGTCCGGGTGATTAATCATCCCTCTGCCTCGGAGGCTCTCCTGGACTTTGCAGTTCCTCTATGTGAATAGGTGTTTTTTTTTTTTTTTGAGAATCAGAAACAAAGTGAAAAGCCAAAAAAGGAAAAATTTAAAACAAAGCAAAATTGTTTTTAAAGGACCACAGGAACCTATTGGTACAAAGCTACTACGAGGAGGAAGAAATGATTGATCCCAGCAGGGGGTGAGGGAAGGCCATGGGGAGCTGGAACACGAGGGAGGGCAAGGGCTTGCCCCGTGGGGAACTGGGGTAGGGGGGCATGTGCTTGGGGTCACCTCTCCCAGGGCTATGGTGGGATAGAGAAGCCTGAGATAGCCAGGGGAGGAGAGGGGTCTTGCCCCCATGACAATTTGGACTCCCGGGCAGGATGGGTCCAAGACCCCTGAAGCAACCAGAAAAGGCAATAAGCCAGGAAATGCTTAATTAGGTGGTGCAAGGGGGGATCCACGCAGGCCCAAGGCCATCGAGAAGGCCCGGCAGGAGCTTGGTGGTGGAGCAGGGGCTGCAGCGGGGAGGGAGGGGGCCCCCTGCCCCGGGAACGGGAGCAGCCGCTGACGCGCCCCGGAGGCCCAGAGGAAATATTATTGCGAGACAAAAACTGAATTATGAAATCCGCAAGCAATAATTAGTTTAAATTACTACTTCTACTTGAATAATTAAACACGCTTATTTTCACTCACTGATGTTTTATTCATTACCATACATCTTTCCTGAAAGTTGTTTTTAACGTGAATATTCTTTTATTTGCAAAGATCCCACGGAGATTTACTATGCTAATTTCAAACCTTTCCTCTAAAATAAAAACAACAATAACGAAAACACTCCAGATTATCATCATTAGTGACGGCGGCGTGGGGTCCATTATAAACTTCACTCACAGCAACTGGCTAGAAATACTGTGGGTAGTTGTAAAGTTATTCACACACCAAAGCTTCCTCCCTTTAAAATTCACCACCGAAAGGACGATATTTAAATAAGCTTGAAATGATTATGAAAATAAAAAGACCCAAGTGCAGAAAGACCATTTAGGCACAGACGGGAAGCGCCTTGTGCTTTTCATCACACCCTCTATTAATGAAAATGTTTTTGCATTTCCACAAATAATGTTTGGATTTTATAAGTCTTATTTTCACACCCCGGAGCCAAGATACCCCTAAGCACAGCAATAAAGGCTTAAGGTTTTTATTAAGCAAAGTTACCTTTGGGAATAAGCACTAACTTAAATATAATCCATGAACTAACTCTTCCCTGCTGGGCTATTAGCTGGCATTGGCTGGATGGCAAAACTCCAGATCCTACCTAATACCAGCAAGCTGGGCCTAAGGCAGCCCCTGAACAAACAGAGAGGAGCAACGCGGCCACCACTATAAACCAGCTCCACGAAGGCCCAGGAGCCGATGGCCCTCTAAGGGGACCACAAAGCCTACTGAATGTACAGGCATGCGGGCTGTTCCACAAGTGACAACAGCCAGACGCACCGGATCACTGTGACAAATATCGGGGAATGTGACTGTGCAGGGGAGCACAAGCTCTCGCCATCCCCCATCCCCAGCTCTGTAGCTTAAGAATGGAGTTCTCTGGGGCAGGAGCAGCGATCTTGGAACCCGCAAGTCCTCACCAAACATTTCCTGAGTGACGCAAAGTACATGAAGATTTTTTTTTAAAGCCCCAGCTCTCTTTCTCTTTCCCCCAACATCCTTGCAAAGCCATCAGTCATCCACCCCAGGAATTCAACCAGCACGTGGACCCCCACCTCCCACGTGGAACTTAAGTTACTCTGGGAAGCACCGCTGCCCTCAGTTAACGTAAGTAAATTCAGCTGAGTAATTCTCGCACGAGTTGCCACCAGGCTTCTGGGGCAACGGGAAAGTGGATTACTCAAATTTTGATGTTTCCAAGTCAAAAATGACCACCTACTGAACAGAGTTACAAGCCATGGCACCAGTCTGGCCTTTGGAAAATGAAGGGGCTCCAGAGGCCACAGGCCGGGGCTCAGCTGATTCTAGAACTCGACATTATCTGCATCATCATCGATAGAAGCATCCGGAAAGCAGAGCAGAGCTTCTGCTGGGCTTCTGTTTCCGTGGCAACAGCTTCACTGGCCTGTCACAGGGAAAGGAACGGAAGGAAACTGGTGGGGAGAGAGAGGGGAAGAAAGGGGAATGAAAAAGAGGAAAAGCTAAGGGTAAGTGGGGACAGGATGCCGTGGGAGGCGAGAGGAAGGCAGAATGGGAGAAGCACAGAAAAGGAAGGAGAAAGAGAGGATAGGAGGAGGAGGCCAGGGGTGTGAGGGAAGGAAGGGCAGGTGGAGGGAGGGACCATCACAAGCAGGGACTCCTGTCAGGGCCAATCACCTGCAGATGTGCTTCCATCTGTAGAAGGAATGTTCTAGTTTCACTCAGTAAAGTGTAACACATCTCAACTCTCAGTTACTGCCTTAAGACACACTCAGTTATCTGATAAACCCCAGGAAAGCTGTGTAAAAACGTCAGAGTGGTGAGAGGCCTAACTCCAAACTCTCACTAATGTCAACATCGGCCCAAAGGTCTGTTTGGGTTAAATCCAGAAGGAAAAAAGAAAGAAAAGAGAAGAGGCCCCAGGAGGTCTGTTATCACTAACCTGCAACCATTAGAATGGGGAATCCCTGGCACCTGATAAGCCAGCGAGCTCGCTGAGCCTCATTAACAGGCAAAATTTCCGCAGGTCTTGCTCGTGATTCAATAAGGAATCAGGTCTTGAAAACTAAAAGGTGTGCAGCCTGAGCTCGGCTGTAGGGTCCGGACAAGAGATACCAGCCAGGGGCCGTGGGGGTGCTGGGAGGTGGTTCAGCGCAGGGAGCTCAGAATAAGTGGCCAGGACAAGATTTGGTCCACTCTCCCTTTCCCCCAGGCCCCACTCCAAAAAAAAAAAAAAATACAGTTAACAAATAATAATAACAAGAACTCTAAATGCAACATGGGATCCTGGATTGAACCCTAAAACAGAAAAGGGACATTAGCAGGAAAGCTGGTAAAATCCAAATAAAGTCTATAGTTGTTAACAGAGTTACACTGATGTTAAAATCTTGGTTTTCACAAATGCACCAGGGTTATACAAGATGTACAGGAAGTTGGGATGGGTATATAGGAACTCTCTGGATGACATTTACAACTCTTCTATAAATCTAAAATTATTTTTTAAAGTTTTAAAAGAAAAATAACAGGAGCTGTTTAAAAATAAGGCTCCTATTTTTCTTTTTTTTTTAATAAGGCTTCTATTTTTCTAATGCTGATTTATCTTTTTCATATAAGACCAATGCCCTTGATAGAATTTAACTATCATAAAGTTTTACTGGAAGGCTGGCTGAAACATTACCATTAAAGCTATACTCCTGCAGCAAAAGTGAATTATTAAACTCAAAACGTGTTAGCAGTTTCCCTTCGCTTTGAAGCTGGGACATAAGGAGTGACGTGCCTCTGTGCGTCAAGGAGCAAGGGCTCTGCCTGACAGAAATAGAACAGCTTTGAAGAGCCTGCCTTTACAACCTCTTCACACTCCACACTCCTGACTTCCTGCCTCACAAGTCTTCTGACAGTCTCGCTCCCCTTGTTTTATGTGTCCAACCCACCGGCCTCGCCTGACAGCCTTGCAGTCTGCTGAGGCAGTAGGCTCCTCCACACCTTCCAGCCTTCGCACAGTCTGTTCCCTCTGCCCAAATGCTTTTCCATCTCTTGCTGCCAAACAATTTCTACCCATCCCCTAACACCCGGTGTGACTCTCCTTGAAACTGCTCCTCCCCAAGGCTATCCCTCGTGCCCCGTAGCACCTTAACCCCCACCCACCAGGGCAGTTACAGTGCTGCCCTGTAAGTACATGTCCACCTGTTTCTTTTTTCCCAGAAAGGCCAGGAGTCTTTCAAGAAGGATGAGCTATGTTCGTCTCTGTATCCCACTCCCATTCTAGCACCCAAGTCTCGCAACAAGATGCTGAATGAATGAAATACTACGAGTCCAGAATACAGGCAATTCCTTGAGAAGAGAAAACACCAGTGACAGCCTCCCATCTCCTGCTAAAGGGTCAAAAGATTCCATTTCTAAGAAGTGAAGGAAGTAAGCCCTTTTAAAAGAAGCAGATTTTGTTACAGAATGCCGGGTCCATTTCCACAGACAACATAAGCACCGCACAAGTATCCTCTTCCGACCGGGAAGCTGAAAAGCTTTTCAAAGGTTTTGGTTTCCTTGACAACAGCATTGCTGGAGACAAGCAGGGAAATAATTAAAAAGTATGTTCTCTTTGCTTCGAACTCCTTAAGTGTTTATAAGCAATAGTGAACAGGCCACACTCAGCGTGGGCAGCGTCAGTACAGACAGAGCCAAGGGCACACGGGGGCACCCCCTTCGGCAGCACCTCCTCTGAACCCCGGAGCCTGAGTGAGGACCTGAACCATCTGCCAGGGACCACATCCATCACAGGAATCACAGCCCACACGGGTCAGATTCATAACAATGGCCCTTGCCAAGTGCCAGGTCTTGGACCACATTTAGTCCTCATGACAGCCCTTTGAGCTAGGTAAGTATTCTTATCACCACTTGGCAGGAGAGAAACTGAGGTACAGAAAGGCGAGTAACAGCCCAGGCAGTCTGGCTGGGGCACACCTGCGGCCCTGCTGCACCCCAGCTCCAGCAATAGCCGTGAACATCTCAGGCTGACCTCTGCACAACTGCCCCCGCCTCCACTCTGACCCTCAGATCTCATTACAGGGCAGCCAAGGCACGTCCCTGGGAGAAAATGCCCTTCCTCTGGGCATCGCCGTCCTGCCAGCGCATGTCTGTTGGCAAGACAGGGCATCCTTTCCCGCCTTCTCTGGGTCCTCGAGAACACACAGAGCGAGCGGGGGTGCCAGCTGTAACGGTGGTCGGCTCTGAACTGGATTTGTGGGCCTCCCTCTCCTCTCGGGGTGGCTTTTCACGGTCTGTTTTGTTTTAACAGCTTTACTGTACTCATGTCTTTTATTGTAAGCCTCCTCAAATCCTTTCTGGATGTATGATTTATGAATAAATAATAAACAAATACACAAGCTGCAAGCACCAGCCCAAGCCCCTTACCTGTGAGTGTAAATGCAAACATTTCCACAGATGGGGGTAATCACTGCTTTGACTTAGCTTCCAGCTAGTCTTCAAAGTCCTTTCAAAAGCCCGGCTGCCCCCGCAGGGATGCTTCCTACACAGATTAGAGGTGGGGGATGGCGTCAAGGCGTGTGGACAAGACCACCCCCAAGCGTCTCCATGCCCCTGAGGTCCAAGGAGGCCCATGGGAGTATGGTACACTGAGCAGGTGTCATTCAGTCATCCACAAGTGTTTAAGCACCTACTGTGTGTTCAGCTCTCCCAGAAGTGGAGATACAATAAGGGAAGAAAATAAATTGCCTGCCATCATAGAACTTATGTTAGAGTTCTTTCCATTCTACAGATGAACTAGTTAAGACTCAAAAAGATTAAGGGCCTCGCCCCCATGACACACACACACGACAACCTTCTGGAGTTCCCAAGCAGGAAGGTGACACAAAACAGCCCCAGAATGCAGAAACAGAAAGAAGGGAGTTCATATACCAGCTCTGTGTGTGGGAGCTACATATACTTCAATGTTCTCCTCTGGTCCTCGGTTTTCTCATCTGTAAAATGGGCATAGAGATGCTGCTAATGATGGTACCAGCTTACATTATGGAGTGCTTGCTGTATGCCTGGTACTCTCTGAAGAGTTTTCCTGGAGTTTTCTTGTTTAATCTTCAGAAGACTGAGATCTCAGGGCACTGTTATTATCCCGCTTTACTGACGGAGAAGCTGAGGTCCCAAGAGTTATACCACTTACCCACAGTCACACAGTTAGGAAGCACAGGGGCAGAGGTTGAGACCTGCAGGGAGCCTCCTGAGCTCGGCTGACTGCCCTGTGCCCCAGCTGGGGGTAAACAAGGTGTAAAACCCCAACATGGAGCCCGACTCAGCACAGGCATAGGAAGCAGGAGCCGGCCTCATGCAACTGACTGTCCAGGCCTACAGCCCACAACAGGCCCCTCCAGGCTCCCCTCAGTGGGCCCCAGCACTGCCCAGGCCCACCCTCACTGCCCCCTCCATCCCCGCAGCGTGGCAGTCAGTACAGCACAAAGTGATCCTCCCCACCCACCTGGCTGCCCTCACCTTCTAAAGCCCAGCCCAACCTTTCCCTTCCCCAAAGCCCGACCGGCCTGCCCCACTCCCCTCTGTTCCCATCCCCAACACAGGGTCCTCAGGAGGGCCTGTCACGTTGCCATGCTCAAGTCTGCTCTGATGCCTGTCCCCCATTAGCTTTCCTGCCAGCGGGGTGTCTGGTCCCCTCTGAGCCCAGGGCCAGTAGAGAGCCAGCAGTTAATTGATGGCTGGACCAACGGATGACCAAACAAAGAAAACGGGAGAAACCAGGTCTTCTGATACCGACTCTGAGGGCTGGCTCACGCACTCGGGCACCTGGTCACCCGGTCACCCTCTGGGGCCCTCACTGCTCATACCACAGACAGACAGCCTGAAACAAGGCCAGAGCGACTCACTGGCCATGCAACAGCAAGTCCAGAAGGCCTGGCTCACACGCCAGGCTGCCCCAGAGCCTACCACCCCGACCACCAGCACGTCACACTGCTGAGCTGGGAAATAGGGGGGTCCTTCCAGAGCAGCCCAGGTTCCTGGAGAGGCCTGCGGGCGCCAATGGGTGTGCGCTGGATTGTTTGTTCAGCGAATCAAGGCGAATGGAGGCAAATTGGATTGCAAGCCTCTCGAGGACACGGAAGCCCAGGCAAATGGGGGAGGGACGGGCTACCGCGTTCTGAACACGCGGAGGCCAGGGTGGGGGCGCCGTGTTTCAGGACCAAGGTCAGGGCTCGCTGCCCGGCAGCACAGCCACCGCGGGACCTGGCCACAAGCATGTGCCACTCCAGACAGGGGCTTCGGAGTCCCTGACCCATGCACGCATTTACCTGCCTGCCCACTGGCCATGCAGGCTCCAATCTGCCCTGAACTCTTCCATCCTCAGCCGCTTTCAAAGGAATCCACCCCCCAAGTTGATCAGTTCTGAGTAGGTTCCCTGCAGTTTCCACCTTTCTTCTGACACAGGAGCAAACTGGAGTGTGTCTCATCCCCCTGCCCCACCACAGCCCTGCCAGCACCTGGGGACAGCCACATGATCCCCACTTGTCCCCTTCACCGGGCTAAGGACATGACGACAAGACTCCAAGGAATCGGTACATTTCAGATCACACTGGAATGAGAGCAGAACATGAAAAGAGACCAGGACCAAAACAAACAACTTTTCTAACCAAAGGTTACAATGAAAACGTGTTTTAATTTGTGTTTTTGTACCTTTCAAAATAACACTTCAACTAGTTCAGAGAAAGACCACTTCTGTTTATAAAAGCTCTTGAGTTTTCCCTCCAGATGCCAGGGCTTGTGTAAACACACTGTGAGCAGGGAGAGAGAAATTGCTATTGTGAAACTTTTAATGCTAGCATGTATGCGAATTAGAATTCTAAACTCAGCGGGTTAAAAATGTTCTGAAAGCAATTTTGGTGTTAGTCTAAATAATTATAGATCACATTCACTTAGATAAGGGCCTTTGCCCCCTCGGGGCTTCAAGGGAAAATTCTAGGCATGATAGTTAAGCAAAATAGTTGGTTATTACACGGGCTTTGCAGTGGCAGTGCAAATTGGTATAATCCTTTTGGAAAGCAATCTGACAGGAGATGTATCTGGACCCATGAAAATGTACAACCCTTTGACCCAGCAGTCCCACTTCTGGGAATCAATCGGAAAGAAATAATCCAACAGAAAAGGTTTCATGCATGAAGATAACCACTTCAGTATTATCTATAATAGCAAAAATTAGCAACCACCTAAGTGTCCAAGGACAGCTAAGTAAATTATAGTTAATCAACTCAATAGAGCATCATGGAACCAGTGAAAATTGACGGCCCTCCAAAGACGCAGAGGCGGCTGGTGGCGCTGCGGCGGGAGAGGGTGGGAGAGAATGTTAAGTGGGAAAAGCAGGCTGCAAAATTGTATGCACACCCTGTGAAAAACACAAGCCCATATGGACCAGAAATTGATGGGAGGGTGTTAAAAGGATAGTCATAATTTTAGTGTATGCTAGAATTGGGAGATTTTTTTCCCATCATTTTGTACTACTGTTAAATTGTCTTCACAAAGGGCAGAATGGAGGGCAGGGAGAGGGGGCAGGGGGACCAAGGGAGGCTTGGACCCTTAGGATCATGTTTGGGTCACTCAGTTTAGAAATCCAACCGAGCAGGAGGAGGCAGTGACACAGCACACGCACCGAAGCTGGGGTGTGATGCTGTTTTTAACAATACACACATGCCGCAGATGGAGTTGCGGACGTGAATAAAACCGCAGTTCTCGAACCCTTTGGTCTCTTTTACACTCTCTAAAGTTAGTGAGGACTCCAAAGAGACGCTGTTTATGTGGGTGACATCTGTCCACATTTAGCGTATTAAAAATTAAATAAGTTTCTACTGTACAGAGCAGGGAACTATATTCAATATCTTGTAGTAACCTATAACAAAAAAGAATATGAAAATGAATATATGTATGTGTATGTATGACTGAAACATTATGCTGTACACCAAAAATTGACATATTATAAACTGACTATAGTTCAATTAAAAAAATTAAAACCAAGGACATTTAAAAATATTACTAACTTCACATAAAAAATATATGTAAAAGTAACATTAATAAATCCATTACCTGTTAACATAAATAATGTATTTTTATGAAAAATAACTATATTCTCCAAGACAAAAAAAAGAGTGAGAAGGCACTGTTTACGATTTTGCCATCTCTTTAATGTCTGGCTTAATACAAGACAGCTGCGTTCTCCTCACGGCTTCTGAATTTAATCAATTGCAAGAGCACACATCCCATAGCCTCTGGAAAACTCCACGTACACTCATGAGAGGATGAGAGTGAAAAGGAAGTAACTTCTAGGTGCTATTACAAAAATAATTTTCACCCCATAGAGCCCATGAGAGGGTCTCAAGGACCCCTAGGGGTCTGCAGACACAATGAAAATCACTGCAATAAATTACAGCTTTAGAAAACCACTGCAAGAGATTACAGCATTAAAAACTGCTGCTGTTAAGAGAGGGGAAGGATTTAAAATCATACGTATAGGTGGAACACAACTATGTTGAAATTTCTTTTTTTTAGGAGTGAATGGAAATATACCAAAAAGTCTGCAGTCATTGCCTCTGGGTGGAGGGACGATAGGTGATTATTTTCTTTATGCCTTCCTGTTTTTTCCAGAGTAGATGTGTAATTTTTTTACAGTCAAAAGCAACATTTCTTTTTTGAGGAATGGTTTGGATAGCCATGGTATATCCGTGCCCTGCGGAATAAGCTGGATGGGAAGAAGGTCGTTTTAAATCATTAGTAGCCGACGTCCGGGTGGGGGAGCAGCTCGAAGCAGGGATGCTCCTTAATATGCCCATCGATCCCTGGCACCCGGCGCACATTCATCACACCGCGCACAGCCGCCCCAGACCCACAGAAAGCCGGGAAGAGACACCAAGAATTGAAACTGGCTCCAGCTAATCACTGCTAGACGAAGGTCAAATATAGGGGACTATTTATCAGATCCTGGGATGAGGGAGCACATGCTCTAAAACCAGGGGACACTTACAAAGGGAAGGGTCCCTAGGCTGTTAGGCTCTCTCTGCCAAAAATAAAATTAAATAATGAAACGCGGAAACTCAAAGTCAAAACATGCAAGGGAGGCAAGGGGGAGCGGGGGAGCAGGGGATTATGATGGGTCAATATTGTTAGTATGTAAATTGCCCGGACAAGAGAAACGCTACGACTAGACGGCTGGAGACTGATGGACAAGAACCATGATCACAACCACTTACTCAGCGTTAACGAGGTGCCAGGCCCGGTTCTAAAAGAGCTGCACATAAATGAACTCATTTGGTTCTCAAACAAGACACCACTAGATTAGCAAATGTTTTAAAAAAGTAATAATTCATAGTGCTGTCGAGGGTAAGAAAACACGATCACATTTACACATAAATGATGGTGTGTGTCTGAAACAGAAGGCTACCAAGCCACTGGAAAGAATGAAGATCTGGGCACTGAGAGGAAAAGATGTGCATGAGATGTAAGTGAAAGAACCAGCTGGAGGACAGTCCAGGGAGCGAAGTTTGCATACTAAACAGAGACTCCAGCCCTCCCTTCCAGCTCAGATGCCAGAATGCAGGCAGCCAGGCTGAGTGCACCGCGGCGGGTGGACGGTTCCTCTCTGGGAAATTGACCAAGCTAAGACAAAATAATTAGAGATGTTCACATCTGGGGGTCCTGTGATGAACACCAGCTCACCTCATCACCCTATAACAACCTCACTGTGGACAAGCCCCTACCTCCGCCCATCACTCACACAAACACACACACACACACACACACACACACACACACGCACACCCCCGCCCCACAGCCTCTGGTCAGATCAGCTTTTTCAGGTCTCCCTCCTGAATTAGAATGAGCAGCAGAAAATCTCTAACATGAAACACAGATATCAAAACAGAAAGAGAAAAGGAGCTGAGAAGAGACAGAAACATTTCAGAAAACACAGGAAAACTTTCAAAGAACTCAGAGAGCTAAGAAAAGACCTTGTAAATATGCAATAAAAAATAATATACTGTATTTTAAAAAAGGAATATTCAGAAAATAAGAAACAGCTCTCAGAATGTAAAAACAGAACAGAACACTTTTCTGAAATTATGTTACATGTCAGCAGAAAAGTTTAAGCATACGACAGCAGAAATAACAAAATCCCAAGAAAAAAGATTGAAAGATAAAGTGGAGGAAATTGCCCAGAAAAATAAAACAGAAAGGCAAAGAGACAGAAAACTAGAGAAAAAAGAGAAGAAAATTAGAAGCTCAATCCAGGGACACACAGCCCATCCAACTAATCAAGAGTCCCAGAGTCAAAGACCTTGACCTTGACCTTGACTTTGACCAGCAGCAGCCTGTGGCCCCTGTTCCCCGGGAGGGGCCGAGGGTCCCATGCCCACTCCTGCTGCTGGAAGACAGGACGGGACCAGCCCAGGACCCCGGGCAAAGCAGAGCTCCGGGCCGCCTCGGAGCCAGGTTGCAGGGCTTGTCGTCTCCTCCTCCACTTCATGCTGGGCCCCAGGGTTTTGTGGGGGGGCTGAGGCGTGCTCTTTTTAATCTTGCCAAGAAACTTCCAGAAGCTTGCCAAAAGGAAACCACGTGAAGGCAGGCTTCCAGGGCTGCCGGGCTGCCACCACTCGTCCCTCTCAAGTGCTCTGGTCCCTGTGTCCTGCTCCCCTCCCCCCGTTCGTGGGGGCCACGTTAGAGCCGCATCCCCCTGGGAAAGGCCCCAGACCGCAAAGAGCAGAAGCGAGGAGAAAAGGTCGAGAGGCTTGGGTGGCTTACCCACTCCTTCTTTTAAGGGCTAAAAATACTAGCAATTGGGAACGGAAATGACTGCCATATAATTTTTAAATGCTGGTTACAAAAATTAATTACCTACGGTATGATCAAAACCAGATGATGCACGTAGGAAAAAAGACAGGAAGGAAATGCTGCTTGCAAACTGTTCACAGTCAGTATGTCTGAGTGGAGGGTCCATGGTTACATCTTTAATTTCTGCCATTTTTATTCTTATTTTTTATTGAAGTATCATTGATTTACAATGTTAGTTTCAGACGTACAGCAAAGCAATTCAGTTATACGTACACATACATACATGTACACATTTTCAGTTTCTTTTCTGTTACTATGCCATTTTTTTAAGAGGGGAAGGACAAAGCCATCACTGGGCACTAGACAGAGGACTTCAAGAGTCTTCTGTGTCCAAGTTTTAAAAGCAGCAAGAAATAATTTACTAGACTGTCTCAGCTCCTAAGTGTGCCAATTTTGCAATCTGCATTTTTCAATTACATTAAAAGCATTTTCCCAAATTGCTCTATTCTTCCCTTAATGACGCGGGATGAGACTGGCTGAGGCTGGTTCCCTGAGAACAGAGGCTGCACCTTCACTCGGCACTGTTTTCTCCCCATCAGCGTCTGGCACTGGGCACACTGAACTGTTTAACTTAAACCAAATGAAGTTTTCAAAAAGCAGAAAACACAGCTTGGGTTCTGCCATCCTTTCCTTTCTTATTCCTCTTTCAACCCAAGGTTTTCTCCCGTAAGGCACAAGCTTACAAGTCCCTTCTGGCAAGCAAACGAGAAGTGGGAAATGTCTCATTTGTTGGCCTCAGAAACGTCGCAGCTTTCATCTGGGGGAGAGGAGTGTCAAAACTTCACTTCCCACGAGGAGAAGGTTCCAGCTCAGGATCTCACAGCTCTTCCCAGAGGATCTGAAGCCCTGCTGTCGACCAGCCTGAAGCCCTAACTCCCCACTCTGTTACAATTCAGATGATCGTGAACTTTCCCTGGAAGGAAAACGCTCAAAGGATGGGAATGGAGACGAGCAATCATGGTGTCCAGAGAGGCAAGCATCTAAACACTTCCTATACCTGACCTCACTGTGTGCCCTCGGGCAAGTGTCTTCCCCTCTCTGGACCTCTGTCAAATGCAGATGGAACCAGATGATCTCTGCGTGCATGAGCGCACGTGCACACACACATACACCCACACACCACCCATTCTTTCCTCGCCTTCACCTAATTACCCTTGATGTACTGTTAATCATTCACTCCCCAAATACCAAACGCCCACCACCACAACCCAACCCTCCTCCCCAGCTGTGCATCTCTCATTTCCCATAGATTTGCCTCGTGCTTGGAATAAATTGCCAATCATCTGCATAATGCTCCGCGACTCCTCACTCTACACATCAAATCATTTCTCAGTCTCGTTTTGTAAAATCCATCAAGAATAATTCTTTCAAAACTGAAATAAACCCTCACTTTGGCACTTTAATCCATAAATTCCTTGTCTTTGAATCTGAGACACATTACTTTCTACAAAGCACATCTAAGATACCATAATATAATCAGATACACTAACAATGATAAATCAACAGGATCCTGTAACACAAGAAAATGCAAATCCAACCACCACGGAAATCCTCTCTCCTCCTCGTGCCGCTGACCACAAGCGTTTGAAGTGGGGCAGTGCGGGGCACTGCCGGGGCAGGGGATGTGCTTGCTCTGTCATCCTTTATTCTCAGAGGCAGAGGAGCAAAGTGGGTTTTTTAGCTTTTTTTTTTTTTTGCTCAGGTTCTATAGTCTGATGGCCAGACAGCTGTCTCTACCATTTACCAGCTGTGCAGCCATGGACAAACCCCTTAACCCTCTGTACCTCAATGTCCTCGTCTTGTAAAACGGGAATAAGAACAGCCCTTTCCAGGCAAAAGAAAAAAGAAGGCAAAGAAAGCACAGGAAACCAAATGAAGAAGATACTTTGGGACGCATACACATTTCTGCTTCTGCACTTACTTTCACAGAACCGATTAAGTATAAAGAACTTTGAGTAACACTCTAACTGACTCAGTGCACATTTGGCAATACCAGTCTGTCTGGTCTCCAATACATGGATTCGTAAACTTTTTCCCTACCTGCATCATGTGCATATTAAAGTGATGTTAAAGGCAAAAAAAAAAAAAAAAACCAGCCCTTTCCTCTTACACCTGTCATGAGGACAAGACGGAGCTTTTAGGACGGTGCCTAGGAGGTGGCAGGCGCCTGGGATGGTTGGCTTTCTCCATCCTCTCATCCGTATTCACAGGTAGAGGTCACAGCCTTGGGAACAACGCACGTGAGGAGGGGCCCGAGGCCCAGCTGACCCTGGCCGGAGGAGGAGGGCACATCTCCCCTGCCCCACACTCACTCTCCTGAGTCTCTGTAGGTGTGAAATCGCTGCTACCAGCGCTGCCGGAGGCTCGGACACAGGAACGTTCTGTGACGCTGGCTCCATTCTCTTCCATCACACTTGAGGGTGATCAGTTTGGAGACACAGACCCAGCCCTCCAATAAGAACCTTCCAAGAGCATAGTGTGTGAAAGGGGAGCAGGCAAATGGCTTGGTACAGACAATTCCCAAAACTTTATAAGTTTTAAAAGTATCTATCTCGGGAACAACGACATTTAAACATTATAGACAGACTGCGAAAAGATTCACAAAACAAGAGGTATCAAGTTGGAGGATTCTGGGTGACTTGTGTTCCCTCCAGTTTTTTAAAATAAATAGTTACAGGTGCAGAGGATGTGGGAACATGTTTCTTCGGCCCCTCCTGCTGCTAGGCACTGATTACTTTTCTATAGCAATAACCCTAACAGGTAGCCATTACCTACATTTAACCAATGAGAAAAATGGAAGATCAGAGAGGCTAAGTGATTTTCCCAAAGTCACACAGCAAAGCAGCGGGTATAAAAAGGGAGCCCAGGGGTCTCAGATAACAATGGCACTGACAGAGATTTGCCCATCCAATCAGGTTCTACTCACCACACACAAAGGCTTTAGCTAAAGCCTGGGGATAAATCAAAGCCCATCTTAACTGCATTAAGACAGCCAAACAGACAACATTTACGTATAGCCATGTTCACAGCAGCACTGACCATTTTAAAATCAACAGCAGGAAACGATAAGAAACAACTGAAAATGACAAAGCAAAGTCTGGAATCTGAGACAGCCAGAGAATACGTGTGGGGAAAGTTTTTAATGAGGTAGAAAAAGGCCCCTTACAAACAGCACGAAAGGTGGGGGCGGGGAGCGCAGAACCAACACTGCACGCGCTGCGCAGCACCAGCCCGAGTCTGCAAACACAGAGGGATGCTTGCACAGGTCCGGACCAGGGGAGGTCCCCGTGTTAATGAGCTGCTGGCTCGGGGTTAAGATTGCCAGTGATTTCTGTTTTCTCCTTCATACTTCATATTTTCTGCATCTTCAGAGTCGGTCCCCAGCAGCAAGAAATATGCATATGCCTCTGGGACTTTTCTCGGTGCCCTGGCAGAGGGCTCCACACACGTGGCCGACAATCAGGGCTGTCGAGGTTTGGTCAAAGCAGGGTACAATTACACTTTTTCCTTCAAAAAAGGCCTCAAAGTCTGAATTCCACCTTTACGTGCCATGGGTAATCAAACATTCTGAGCCAAACGAGAACACAGGGAAATGAAAAGAGTATATAGGAGGGTATTCGTGCTGGGATTATAACTACGGAGAACAGATGCGTGCCACTGACAGGGGCAGGAGGGATGGCCCGGAAAGAAAACAGAGCATCGGTGCAGAATTATGAGTCATTGTTTTGTTTTACTTAATTTCTCTGGCTGTAAATTTTTCAAAACTAATATAAGCATATGTTACAGCTCACAGAACATTTAGAACATATTAAAATAAGTACCTTTCTGCCGTCATGTGCCCAACTGAAATTTGTGCATTCCAAGGCTACATTTTAAGGAGATAAAGGCACTGGCACTCCATGTTCTTTAGATTAATCAGATGGATTGTGTTGTTTTTCTCCCCATCAGAAATCATATTTCAGGAAATGCTACCTTGAATAGAGGATTCTTCCACATTCTAGAAGCTTGGGTGAGCTGCTTCTACTGTCTTACTGTGCCCCCTAATGGCAAGTAGGATTTATGCACTTTAAAGACAATCCTTTTCCAAAGGCTGGAAATAAAATCTAAAAAAATTTTTAATCTTCATTGATCATTTAACATGTACAAAACTTTGTGCCAGGTGCTATAGAGAATATAAAAATGGGTTTGGCACAGTTCCCAGGCTCAAAAAGCTTAAAATCTACAAGGTGTAGCAAATACAGTTCCCCTGCTATGCACGTAGAGCGAGATGCCACCGCATGGTAAGGAGCGCAGAAAATCTCTGGGAAGAGAAGAATGTGAGCGCACAGTAAGTGCCTACTATGTGTCAGGAACCAGGCCAGGTAATTCATAACCAATATCATTCATTTTTCATGAAAACCCAGCAAGCCATGCATAACTATCTCCACTTTACATACACAAGTTGAGGCTCAGAGAAGTTAAGTAACTTGCCTGAGATCACACTGCCAGTCAGCGGCAGAGGGAGGATTCAAATCAGAGTCCTGTGACCCCAGCCTCCAAGCTCTTCCCTCCTTCCTGATCTGGTGCAGGGCAAGAAGGCACTCTGGCAGACTTAAACCAAAAGACAAGCAGAAAGGCACCCTCAAAAGGGAGCACAGGAGGAGGGTGTAGCTCAGTGGCAGAGCGCATGCTTAGCATGCACAAGGCCATGGGTTCTATCCCCAGTACCTCCACTAAGAAATAATAATAATGAAGAAATGAATAAATAAATCTAATTACCTCCCTCCCCTCAAAACAAAACAAAACAAAAAGAGAGCATGGGGAGGGGGGGTGCCCTATCGCATCCACCTCTTCCAGCTCATTCCCCACAGCAGCCACCATCTGCTCTCCACGCAGGGCTGGGCTGCAGACGCCAGGACTCCCACCTGCGCCTACGGCCCTGTCCCCACTCCAGACTCAGCAGCCGCACAATGCCTCCCACGTGCCCCTCCATCTCACACCAGATCTCGCGAGGACCCCACACCGCCCACCTTCTGACACCAGGGAGGGGAAAGAACACCATCCTCCCAGGGCTGCCAGCTGCCCACCAGGCTACACACACACCCTAGCGCCTAGCACTCCCACGGCCCCAGCCGGGACTCCCTTCCCCAGGGCCCCCACCCAGCCCCCAGCCAGTCCCCATCCCTCTTCCCACCCTGCCCCTCCAGCCCTGCCACATGGCCTTCACTCTGAAAAGCTGCTCAAAATCAATTTGCCAAATAACTGTCACTGAAAACTGTCAAACATCTTAAAACAGAGAGGACCCTGCCCTGACTGTTTGCATCTGTGGCTTATTAAAGCCCTGATTTTCAAGACAGCACAGCAAGAAAATGGTCAGGAGATGCAGGCAGCAGCCATGCTCTGCCCCTGGGGCCCCCTGCAGTGCCACCCATACAGCCTCGCCATGAGAGCCAGACAGTGCAGTGGACAGGGCTCCCTGGAGGCTGCCAGGCCAGGCAAGAGACCAGTGTCCATGCCATTGCCTACAGCACACACCGGCCTCCTTGCGATGGAACAGGTGCTCACAGAACTGCCCGGTCAGGGCAGCCTCACAGCAAAGGGCCCTGGACCCAGGTCGCAGTGAATTGCCCCAAGCAGGGCTTTCCTGTAACAGTCCCTCTGCCAGAACAACCTTCCCAAGCTGGGCCAACTGCGCCCTCTTCTGGTCACCGGCTGTCACAGTTGCTGGCTGCTCCCAGGTCACCTCCTGGGGCCTTGCCAAACACAACGCCCCAAATCAATGGCTTCACACAGATGCTCCCTGTTCCAAAACTACCATGGGATGCCTCTGCTTAGGAATTCTAAACTTCCTGGGCAAAACAAGAGAACCTCCCTGAGGGCCAGGTCCAGACCAGTCCCCACAGGGATCCAAGCCTGCCCTCACCATCCGGAGATATGACCCTGATGATCGGTGGCAGCAGACATCCACCAGGGCACACCTGCCGCCACCAATCCCTCCACCCAGCTCTGCCCACAGCCACCCAGCTTGTCCATCAAGACCCCAGTAAGCCTGCCCTGCCCTCCAGCCTGTGCTGCCCATGCCTGCCCACTTGGCCCCTCCCTCCGGACTCCTGGAAAGGGGCTGCCAACGCCCTTCAGATGGCCCACCTGTAACCACGCTGCCTTCCCCCAAACTCTGCCACACCCTGTGCCCAGCATCAGACTGGGTACTTCAGACTCGTAGTGCCTGGGCATTTGTCCCACCTGAGAAGCCCCAGCCACGGGTCTCATAAGCTTGTTTTATCTAGGAGAAAAGAGATTCAGAGAGGTTAAGTCCCTTGCCAAAGATCACAAAGCTGTTGGGGATGGAGCCGGTCCTCGAGCCCAGATCATTCTAACTCCAGCTCACATCCAGGCCAGCCACATACTGCCCACCGGAAACCCTCCAGCCAGGCTCCTCACCAAAGGGACAGGCCCTCACAAGGCCCCCCCAGGGGCGCAGACTCTCAGGAGGGAGGACTGAGAAGCCCCAGGGCTGTGAGATGGATCTGAGGATATCATAACACACAGCAGGAATGCCAGGAGCCCCCAACCTGGTGGGCAAAGTACCAAAGCCCTGCATGTAAACCCCAGAGCTCCAGACTGCAGACAGAGCATGACACTGTCCCCACATAACTCCACCAGCCTCGCAGACAGGAACACGGACAAGTCATCTCAGGACTCAAATATGCCACCTCAAGTGACACTCCTTGATGGAGCGCATTTAAAAGACTCTACTGTACTTGGACTTCCCTTCTTAGCTTCAGAGAATGCTACCTATGAAAAAAGCTCAAAACAAAAGTTGCAAACACAACATCCTGGGCACCCACTGGTTCTAGAACTCTGAGGAAAATAAAGGCGGAAGCCGAAGTTTATTGACCACCTATGGGATTCCTAGCTCTGTGCCAGGAGCCTTGTAAGCGGGGTCCTCCCATGATCACGCGACACAGCTACAACTGTGTCCTTTATGGGTAAGACACCAGACTGGGAGTAGGGGCAGCCCGGGCAGCCGACCAGTGAGTCCGCAGCAAAGCTGGATTCGAAGCCACATCCCTCCAACTCCAAAGCCATTTTCATTCCAGAAAGCTTTTGTTCAGCTCATGTGCATCTGGCACCTACTCTGTATTGTGCCCTGCTAGGGGCCAGAGAGTAAGGAGGGAGACAGGGGACAAGTAGGACACGCCTGTTACATTACGTCCTCGTGTATATGGGCATCGCTTACGACAAGTCTGCCTCACTTCAGGAGCTTTTAAAACAAATTATAACAAAAAAAGAGTTTCTGGGGTGGGGGGTGGGTACAGCTCAGTGGTAGAGCACATGCCTAGCATGCATGAGGTCCTGGGTTCAAATTCCAGTACTGCCATTAAAGAAAAAAAAGAGTATCTGCACAAACTGGAAGTGCCCAGCAGGGCATCCAAAGCCCGCCCTGGTCCGACCCTGCCCGCCTCCCCAGCCTCGGGCCCCTCACAGCCTCCCAGACTTACAGCCAAAATGCCCTTGCACCCTGCCTCACCCCCACCTCTTCACCAAGTGAAACCTCCCTCCTGGAAGCCTTCACCAAGGCTTCTCAGGCTGGGCTGCTGTCCCTCCCGCTGGGTTCCTGGACCACTCGGTTATCTCTCTGGGGTCCTGTTCTCACAGCCCCGACCCAGGCTCATGAGTGCCTCTCCACTTGTCCATGGCCCCTACCACACTGTGCCGGCCTGGAAGCCAAGGTCGGGTCTCTCTACCTTTATACCCCCTGCATCCAGCTCAGCACCCGACAGAGGTACCGCCACGTGACACTCAACCTCAGTGGAGCTCACAAGGATGTCTCCAAGTTCCTGGAGCTGCTTTCCTCCCCCCTGCTCCTTCTTCCCAGTGACCTCATCCTCCCAGGGCTTCAGTGTGTCTGGGGGTCCTTCAAACCCCCCCCCTACTACGAAGGATAAGGACAAGCATCCTCTGGTGGCCTGGGCAAGGCAGCCTCGGGGGAATGGGGCAGAATGGACCAATGATCCAGGGTGGACCACTGAGGACCCTCTCCTGAAAGCACCAAAGAAAAACGAGAGAAATTCCCCAGAAGACATGCTCAGCCGGTAACCAGGCTCTGCCTCTCTGTTTTGAAGAACAAAACATCCCAGCAGTTCATTCCTAAGAGCATCTGAAAAGAGCCATTTCACACAAGTCTTACCTTGAAGGTTTTATCCATAGAAGCTGAGAGAAGCACGTGGCTCTGAGAAAGGACTGGACACCACTGAACGCTGTTGACAGGGCCCCGGTGGCCTCTCAGGTGGAAGAGCACGTTCCTGGGAATCTTGGTTTCCTTATACGGACTGTCCAAATACGGCTGAATAAACTCGGACACTCGGGGCGCCACACAGAGCGGGGTTGGGGCCGGGGCCCGCCCTGCAGAGGGACCCTGTGCCTCCGTGTCTTTACTCTTGCCTGTTTCTGTGCTGAGTGCTTGCAACTGTCTTAGTCTTTTCGGGGTGTAGGGAATGACACAGTCCTCACACCTCTTCCTCTGAAGAGAGCTGCCATTTTTACCTGGGGTTTCAGATTTGGTCCTGGCACAGAAAGATGGCTCAGGGGGCTCGTAAGTTCCCCAGGTGAGTTTCACCTGCTTGAAGTGGGCAGCTGCCAGGGGCACATGGCCAGCTGGAGCACGGGTGGTCCACAGGGAAGGACGAGGAGGCTCGCTGGTGGAGAAGGTGACTTCAGGCTCTGTCCGGGGCCACCGTAGCCTCTGGTTGGGGCAAGATCCCGGATCACTTCTCCAGAGTCGGACCAGTGGGAGATGACGGCTGGCTGGGTCTTCTCGAGAACCAGGCTTTGCGGGCAGGGATCCTGAGGCCACGTTCTGCCCAGGAGGTCTGACCACATCAGAGGTGTCTTTCCTCTGGCCAGCCGGATTGAAACTTCCCGCAGGTTCAGGCTCAGCCTCAGAGTCTGAGTCATCATAAGCCACCAACGAGGCCATTGAAGATACCGTTTCTTGCTGTCTTTCAAGAGCAAACTACCTAAAGCCAGACAAAGTCAAGTGTCAGAAGATGTGCATGGAAGAATGTTTACCACCACCTGCAGTTAAAAGAAAACATGCCACAGACCTAATTCAAGACCAAACAGCCCATAAGAATAAACACATTAAAAATGAGGGCTTGAAAAAAAAAAGAATCCATCAACGAATATGAGTGTCCTTTTCTCCACATTCTTTTCAGCATTGAATATAAATAAAAATCTTTTTAATTTGTATTAAAAAATGAGGGCTTGTCTATGCACCAGGTATAATTAGTTAGAAGGTGTAATTTTTTAAAATGAAGACGATGAAATATCTGGGAATACATTTAACAAAAAAATGAAAAGCAAGCAAGACCTACATAAAGACAACTAAAACTGTACTGAAAGACATAAAAGAGGACCTGACTCAATGGAGACACAGTGGCTGGACAGAAAGACTCATGGTTTGAAAGAGGTCTTCCAGAAGGTCAACTTGAGCGGTGTCTATTACCAATTTAAACACATATAGTTTTTACTGCAACAACTCCACTTTAGAGCTCTGTCCTACACAAATACTAGCATATATTTGCAAAGATAGTTGTACAAAGAGAGCCTGCAGCACCGTTTATCGGCAACAAATGAGGAGAACTTACACTCGTCAACGTGGATGAGGTTAGGTCTGAAAATACTGATATGGAAAGACGTCCGGGATCCACCAAGTGTTAAAAGCACACCACCCTCACCTTCATCCTCCCCTTGTGCTCCAGTCTTTCTTTCTATCCTCTCTGCCTAGAATGCTCTTCCTCAGATATCCCAACTTGACGATAAGCCAGTCAGAGACAGACCCATCACACAAAGCCGAGGTGCCTGAGGCATCGGTCCACTAATTCCGAGGGTGTGATCCAAATCCACCAGTTTCACCCCAAACACAAACACAAAGACAGTGAATTTCCCCTTTCTAAAAGACTCTCCCTAGAATTCTGAACCACCACAGATGATAAATTATAGCCAACTAGTGTCTGCACAGAAGTATCTCCTCCTGGAATAAATGCTGTGCGGTTAACACAAAGCAAGTACAGTCAAGAGGAAAACAAGGATGCAGGACACGTCCAGGACAGCAGAGGGCGTGTTGGAGCAGCACTGAAAGCGCAGGCAACAGGCAACTTCAGAGATAGCCTGTGTGCCCTACCTTAATATACCACCCTGAGCTCCTCTTCCCACCTGTGAGGTCAGGTGAGCACCTCTGGGTCCTTAGTTACTCCATTCCAAACACCCTATCACCCACGTCCTCCCCTGGAATCAACCATCCCACTCCTTCCATACCATTTGCCTGAAGGGCTCCGCTCCCAAACAAGTTATATCATTACCCAAAAAATGTCTGCGGTCTGCCTCCTCCGAAAATACCACCCCCATCTGCAGCCCATCCAGACAGGTGAGACTTTCCACACACAGAGCCATTGTCTAAATAAAATTTCCATAATGAGCCAGCCCACCTCAAATGGAACTAATATAATATAATGAATTAATTATAAACTAATGGAACTGAGCACTGCAAAGGAATTGGCTTTTCTTTTCTCTAAATACTTACTCTGGTGCTGGGGCCCATTCTGGCCAGACATCTCACCTGTCTTAACTCCTATGCAGAGCACTCCCACCACGGCATCCCATTCCATCCTGCCAAAGGGAACCCAACAGGTTCCCTCTACCAAGACATGACACCTGTCCTCTGCCACTAGGATGGATTCCTACCCACCAAGTTAGCTGCTAACAGACAGTTGTCGACTCAGAGGAGATGCCGATGGCCAGAATTAAAGATAAGGTCTATGGCAGAAGATCAGGGAGTAGTGCAGTTGCCTAACAAGGCAAGGCAGCGGAGACTGAAAGAATGCCGGAGGGTGGATGATAGGGCTCCCTGTCTGCTTCATGTACATTTCATTCAGTCATTCAACAAACACTGATGGAGCGTGGGCTACTCACCAAGCCCCACACTAAGCACCAAGGACACCGCAGCAAACAAGGCAGCTGACGATGCCCTGTGCTCACCCTGCTCACATGCTGGTGGGGACAGACAGGCCACAACCAAGTGAAACAGAAGATGTCTGGTGGTGAGAAATCCAAAGGAGAAAACTAAAACAGAAAAGAAAAGTAGATGCAATGGTGGGCTTGGAGTTGCAGTTTCATACCACAGGCCAAGGGAGGCCTAGCAGAGGTGGTGAGAAGCACTGAAGGTTGAATCAACAAAACTATTCAAATGGGGTGAGAGAGGAGGCAAAGACGACTTAAGGAAAACAGGCAAAAACGGAGAAGACGGGGAACTACCAGGAACAACATAAATTTTAGGAGAAAAATGTTTGCTGCCTTTTACGTTTCTAAGGCAAAATGGAAAAACAAAAAGAAAAAATTGTCATGGAAAGAGGGCAGGGATTAAACTAAGAAGAGGAACAACTACAAAGAAAAGTCAAGTCGTTGGAGAAATGAGACTATGAAAGGGGAGAGTGGCACTGGCAGTCACCAGCATGTCGGTTCCACTAGAGCAGGACTTTTTGTGTTTTGTTCACTGATCTCTAGCATCTAGAAGTATTTGTGAAATGCAACCTGGTGGGAAGGGGCACAGAGAAAGCAAAAGGAATAGGATATTCTCATTCACCAAACATTTCCTGATTACCTACTCTGTGCCAAGCCTTATGTTAGGTCTCATGGACAGAGATTAAACACAAAACACGGGTCCTGCGCCGGAAGCCACAGACTGATGAAGGCAACAAACAAGATACGACCAGAGATAGGTTTTGGAGAATGAGTAAGAGTTAGCCGGACGGTCAAGAATGAGAGGCCAGAATCGTCCAAAGCACTGCGCGTTCGTAAGGAACCAGGAATGCAGGACAGGCGAGCGGCGGTGAAAGGCCTGCGCGGAAGGGTATGGAGCGCTTCGGCCGCTGCCAGGTCCCACTCCCCTCCTGCCCCCCGGCCCGCCGCTCACCACACGCACCGGAAGCGCTCAGTCCTTCCAGACGCAATCCGTTCCGCACTCCGCAGCCCAGTCGCGTTCCGCCTGCTCCGAGGCCGCCAACCAATCAGCGGAGGCTCCCGTCCGTGCCCCCGCGAGATCAGCCAATGATGGCGCAGCCGGGCCGGAAGTTGTTCTGGCCGGACGGCGTTTCCACGGACGCCCAGGAAGCCACCCGTGGCTGAGCCGGCAGCGCTGACGGGCCCGGCTGGGCGGGTAAGTGAGGGGATGAAGGAGGGAGGGAGGCCGAGGCGGCGCCTGATGACCTGGTCCTCCCGGAGCCGCCTGCACGCCAGGGCCCGGAGTATCCTACTCATAGCCCGGCTAGCTGTCCGTCGGGTTCTGGCACCACGAGGGGCGCGGAGGCTGCCACGGCGCCCTTCGCCCCCTTCCTCCTGGCGCCGCCGACCCGGCCTGTCGCCCACTCCCGCCAGCACCGACCCTTCATCGTCTCCCACCTCTTCCCTTTTCCCAAAGGGAGAGACCCGCACTTTTAACGAGTGCCGGCCATGTGACAGGGGCTTTGTCTGTCGTATCGCACTTAGCCCCCTCCGCGGTAAAGTTGGGAGGCTTCTTTATGCCCGTTTCACAACTGAGGAAACGGAGGATGAAGCGGAGAGGTAATGTGACTTGCGCAAGGTCGTGAAACAAGAGAACGCCCAAGCTCGGATTGATATCCAGGCTCGACTCAGAACTCATGATCCTTCCACTGCACCGCTCCATCTCCGTGAACAAAAGTAGCGGGGGAATTTTCCCTCCTCCCATGACTACACACAAACACGGTTATTCATACTGATGCTAAGAGTAGGGAGCAGGAAGAGGGCGGGGAGGTTGTAAGGAGGCCAACGTGTGCTATGGGGTGGCTGATGCAATGACCAGCTAATGGCTTGATTCTCGAGAGGGTTTCACCGGTCTCCACCCGCACTCTCCGCAACCCACCCCTGATTGGACAGTCTCATCAAAGAGATTGGTCAAGAGGCTCTAGCGTTTCTGAGAAACTGGGTGATTTGTAAGAAACTCCTACATGCAAGTAGTGAAAGATGAGATAAACAGGGGGGGAAAAAAGAGAAGAGCCTTTCCTAAAAAGGCAACTGAAGGAAAGAGGAGACTATTAAAGAAGAGCTCTGGCTGCACAGGGCAGTCTCAGCTACTCAACTGCCCAGCGTGACCAGTGGCCACCCCTGCAGTGTCTCCTACAACTTGGGTATGTATTGCCATCTTTGCGAGACTTAGAGTTTAGTACTTTTAACCAGCCTTTCACCAAAGTGCTGGAAACATTGGCTGAGAAGGTGAGGGTTAATCTTTCTTAGGATCAGGGTGTTACGCGTTTTATTTCATCTCATTGACTCAAAGTTAAGGCGATTCACAGCTTCTGTAGGGAATAGAGCTACTGGAAGAGCGGTTGCCTATTTGAATTTGTAGCTAGGCCTTGAGCACTTTCCGGTTGGCTGTCATGTTTTTCTCTACTGAGATCTCCTTAAATAGTCGACATCAATCCACAGTATCTCATTATGATAAGTTTCTTATGCCTGGCTTCATATAAATAAATGTCTTTGTCTTTTTTTTTTTTTTACTTTTTTGAGTGGAGGTAATTAGGTTTATTTTTTTCTTTAATGGGGGTACTGGGGACTGAAGCCAGGACCTTGTGCATGCTAGGCATGTACTCTACAACTGAGCTACACCCTCCCCACTCTTTGCCTTATAAGATAATGTTCATTTTATTATTTAGAGGGGAAAGTAACCTTTCCTCTTAACGTTTAAAAAAGAAAAAGTGAACTTAATCTGTTCCAAGGTTTGAAGTGTTAAAGAACTCCTTGTCCGAAAGAAATCATTTTCTTTTCCCCCCGAAAACTGGACAGTCCGAGGCCATTGTCTTCCATACCCTGGGACCAGGATGTAGAGGGTGGTATCTCACCTCCTGGTGGGATTCCAGGCATCCGGAACTCCTGGGTCACCCGCTCTTCTCTGCTGCCCCAGAATTGACTGTTGTGATGTGCCACCTTTCCCCCAAGTTGCAGCATCAGTGTATTCTGATCTTATCTGTGAGATGATTTCAGGTTGGCCCAAGTAATTTTTGTGTTGTTCTGTTAAATTATTCTATAATTCTTCCCATTCCTCATCTCAAAACTGTTCCCAGTTTCTTCGGGTGCCTGTTGTGCTCCTCAAGAGCAATGGAACCTATCCAAATGAGCACAAGATTTGAGTTGTTTCAAAAGAGAACCTAAGAGTTCGTTTTTAAGAGACTTTCAGCTTTCTCTTTAACGGCATGCCGATCTGCTGTGGAGTGTGCAGTTTTACTCTTTACACTCCCACTGCTTTTCTTAGAGGAGATAATAGGTTACTTCACAGATCATAGCTTCATTTCTTTCTTTTAGATTGTAGTATTAGTTAAATAGATAAAGCAATTTTCCTTGACAAAGATTCAAAGCCCTATTTGCAGTTTATGCAGTAAACACTTAAGACGGTGGTCCTTAGCCTTTTGGCATCTCAGATCCCTTTGAGAATGTTACAAAACCTGGGTAGCTGTGCTTAGAACCGCAAATACACCAACGTGCACACAGACTGTCAATGTAATTTTAGAGGTTCTGAACTCTGAAGTTAAATTCTAAAAAGTTAGTTAACAAAGAAGTAAAGGAGGACGTTGACTAGATGGGAGAAAGAAGGAGAAGATGTGCACTTAAATGGGGTAAATGGGTGGATGCCTGGAATGAGAGACATGAGAGTTCCATTCTTTGTCTCTGATCACTCCTGAAGTATTTACTCACTCAAGAGGTTGCATCATGCACACACACACACAAGATTTACAGCATAGGTGATACCCACACAGGGAGTGTGTGCCTCGGGACCGTGAGAGCTGGGAGACCTCACCTGCTATTTCCTTGGTGAGATTTCATTCCTGTGTGCCCCTTCTTACCTAAATAGGATTCTGATCTTTAAAGATACCTGTTTTTCCTACAGCATGGACCCTAAATGCAGGCTCAGTCCTTATAGCTGATCCTCTAAGGGTATTTGCTCCATTGCAGGGGGAGACTGGTTGTCCACGGCTCACCAGTCATTCTACCTGGCACTTCTAGGAATTCTTAAGGAAAATTTTAAGCTATAGTTGATTTTGGTCCTACTCACAGACTTCAGGAACTTACTGCTACCACCTGTTGCCTTCCATGCAGAACACATTTTTGGAAGGACAAGGGTGAACAAAAGAGAATTCCAAAAAGTGACCAGAATTATGGGCAGATGTTAACAATGGGTAAGGAAACTGGACTGGGCATGTGAGATCAACCTGGCTCTTCCCAAATCTCAGAGGGCTCAGTGCAGTGTCAGGATGTTTTAAGAGGCCGTGTAAAGTCCAAATGGGGGAAATCTATCTTAAACTGGACTGTGCACTTGCAAAGATATAACAAGAGAATATAAACCAGAGGGGGAAATTGAACTGTGATTTATGAGATTCGTTCATCCAGTAAATGTTGATAAGCTACTCTGTACCAGGTACTAAAAGCACATAAAAGAGTAAAACGTGGTGCTTGCTTTCACTGTGTGCTGAAGAAGGCATAACTAAATGCAGTGTGAGTGCTCTAATAAAGTCACTAACAAATGCTCGGGATCACTGAGGACAAAGCAGCCAACTTGACCTCATACAATCAGGAGTCAGGAGAGGCTGCAAAGAGGAGCTGAGGTTTGAATTAGGAAGACAGTGGGCAGTGTGCAGGCCGAAGAGGGGGTAGGACATTCCAGGTACAGGGAGCAGCTGGAACTTGAGAGAGCTCATGATTGAGGGGACTTTGGCATCAGATCCTGGCTTGACTACTCTGGTTTTGGAACCTCAGAGGGTTGTTCTGACTTCCCTGAGCCATCAGCCTCTCATCTGCAAATGCAGAGCATACACTGTACCACCCAGCTTTGAAAGTGGGGAGAACTCGGGATCATGTGTAAAGCATCAGGACACGATGTTGGATCCTTTGTGGCTAGAAGTAATTTTCATCACTTTGATTATTATTTGATATGGGCGGGCCTGAGTTTTTCTCCCCCTCTTACCCACCCAGTGCAGGTCAGAAGGTTCTTCCTCATTCCTTCTCCCTTTTATGGGCCTCTCTAAACTGTGAACTTTGTTTCCTAACTCATATTTCTCACTACACTTCCCGTTTCTGGAAATTGAGGTGCTGCTCAGCACAGAAGGGAAAAAAAACTGGCTGCTGTCCCTTCATGGTTCCATTGACTTATATATAAAGATTAGTTTAGGGGAGGAGGGTATAGCTCACTGGTAAAACATATGCTTAGCATGCAAGAGGCCCTGGGTTCAATCCCCAGGACCTCCTCTAAAACTAAATAGATAAATAAATAAACCTTATTATGTCCCACCCCACCCTCATAAATAAATAAATAAATAAATAAATAAGTAAGTAAGTAAGTAAGTAAGTAAATAAGTAAGTAAATAATATCCTCTACAAAACGGGGGTGGTTATAGCTCACTGGTAGAGCGCACGTTTAGCATGTACAAGGTCGTGGGTTCAGTCCCAGTACCTCCATCAACAACAAAAGATCGGTTTAGTTAAAATTTACATGTTTTAAACAAATATTTAACAAATGAAGAAATAAAAATAGAATACCCCCTTAAAAGTGTATGTTTTGTTAATAGAGTTGCTAGAAAAAAAATTTTAAAATGATTAAAGAAACAAAATGGTCATTCATTAAACCTCTGCCGTGGAGCTGATTCTCCACCTGCATTATCACAGTTAATCCAGGACCAGTCCTACAAGTTGTGTTATTATTGTTACTCCCATTTTACAGTTGAGGGACTGAGGCTCGGTACCGTGTAGGATAATGTTTGAGAGTATAGCTTTAGGGTCAAACTGCTTGAGTTTGTATCCCATCTCTGCCACTTGCTGTATTATCTTGGACAAGTTTTTTAACCTCTCTATGCCTCAGTTTACTCATCTATAAAATGGAGATAACATATCTGTCTCATAGGATTTCTATAAGGCTGAGATGAGTTTATATGTATAAGGTGTTTAGGAAAATACCAGATACATATGTGCTGGAAGTTAGTTGTTGTCGCCTAGCCTCGTTGTCATGGTCATCATCCTCGTTCAAGGAGTAGCAGCGAGTCATACATGGAGCTGGAGTTCAGCCGCGATCTGGAGCCCTAACACATAATACTTGTATTGGTTTATATCTTGCTCTACAGTTTAAAAAATGCTACCATGCCGTTTTTCTTATTTCTTCTCACAATAGCCCTTGAGGTGGGTGAAGTTCCTGATGGTGTCGCTTTACAGCTGAGGACGCTGACCTTCAAGAAAGGGCAGTAACCTACCCAAGAGGGACTGAGTATGGCTAGCCTCTGCCCCAAAGCAGCATCAGGTGGCCTGCCCCTTGCCCCACCTCTTTTCAAGGACAGTAGTAAATAATGACTAATAAAGGTGCAGGTACACCGTCTTCAAAGGTTTGCAGTTAAATAAGGCAGCGTGTGGAGTGGACAGGCTATTTGTAGGTCTTACCCCGTTTGGAACCCACAAGGGCTAAGGCCCTGCCCACCATCCCAGATAAGCCCCTTCCTCCACCCCAGATGAGGCCCTGCCTTCATCCCAGACCTCCCTTCCTCTGAGAACAGAACAGCTGGCCAGCAGAGGAAGCTATTTGTCCAGCGATATGTGGGTTATGGCTGCAGAGGCCTGGGAATTCATCCCCAAAGCAATTAAGATAAAGACTAAATCGCAATTTGCCAAATGTTTTTAACTGTAGTGAACCCAGCTCTACTAAAGCGCTTTGGTATTTGCTCCCTGTGCAAACACGAGTCCTTCATGTGCCCTGGGCACTTGCTCTCGGTTAGGAGGGGCCAAATCATAGCAATTCCTTTCAACTTCATCACTAGCATTTGTTGTTGTTTTCCCCTCTTACATGGCTCTATATTTCTGCTTATTTTTGTATTATGTTATTTTATCCATGCCCTTTATTATAACTCACCTCCAACCTCTTTGGAAAGGAGAACAAGATACAGGAAGGGGAAAACAGCTGTGATGGTTTATTAAACTCTCTCGCTTGCTCTCCACCCCCGCCCCGCTCCCACAGGCTTGGCTGGACCACTGAGCAAACCTCCCAGCTCCCTAGCCCACTGCGAGCGTAGGTCCTCGAAGATGGCAGACGTGCCCGACGGCGAGCAGGGATGTGGCTCTCCGCTGGAACTGTTCAACAGCATAGCTGCTCAGGGGCAGCTTGTGAGGTCCCTCAAAGCCGGAAGCGCATCCAAGGTGTGTCATTTTGCTGGGTCTTCCACACGTGCGGCTGATCCAAGTCTGTGGGGTGGTGGTACCAGATTTCTGTTCCCTCCACACCTGAGGTACTTTGGCTTTCGTTTTAAATCTGTTTTCTCCTCTGAACAGTATTGATGCATGCGGTCTAAAAGCAGTGGTCCACCCGCTCGGCCCACTTCCTGCTCCAAGAAACAGCTGTTTTCATTTCTTTTAAGCTGCTTCTTCTGATATGTCACCCCCACATCTCTCAAAAGCACAGTAATCATATTGCTCCTTGATTTTCAAGTGTGGAGCTGTCACTGTAGAAAAGGAACACTTTCATAAGCACTTCCCATCCCCCCAGTCTCCTGCTGTGAGCTCGGTCAGCGTTAACACTGACGTTATTCTGACCGGGTAAACACTACTGACAGCTGACCCACCAAGGACAGTGTGAGAGCTTCTCCTGTCCCACCCAACTTTTGTTTTCTCTGGAGTTGATATTTATCTTGATTTCTTTTTGCGGGGCTCTTTTATGGGCTGATGATGGTGGATCTCCAAGCTCTTCCCTGTTGTGTGAATCCCCTCTCGAGACGTGTACATCAGGCAGCCTGTTGAGTTTGTCCTCTTGAAGCTCGCTCTCTCAGGGCCCTCTGCCAGCTTCCCTCCAGATGGGGGGACTCACCTCTCCCCAGCCACACCCTCACCTCTCTCTGCAGGGTCCCTGCCTCTTCATCCTAGGTCTTACTCCTTGGTTTATTTTGGCAGAGCAAATCCTCCAATGGTTTCTGAAAAAAACAGTGCTAAGGAAGGAATTTTTTGAGATCTTGCCTGGTCTGAAAGTACCTTTGTTTTCCCTCAGATTTGGTTGAGAACTAGGCTGGGTATAGAATTCTGAGGTGGATGTGATTTTCCCTCAGAATCCTGAAACCATTGGTCCATCCTCACTGGCTCTCGGGTTTGCTGTGGAGAAGCCAGGTGCCATTCCTTTGTCTTTTCTGTCAAAGGTCACAGGACCTTCTCTTTGTTCCAGTGCTCTGAAATTTCCTGGGACAGGTGCTCCTTTCAGACTGGAAATTCATGACCGTGAATTCTCAGAAATTATATTATTTTATTATTTCTTCAATATCTTACTGTTTTTTGTTTCTTTGCAGATTTTTTTTTTTAACTCAGAGATGGGTCCTCTGAATTTCTTATTTGGGGACTTATTTTTATTTCTTTTTCTTTATCTTTTTGTTCTTCTTTCAGGTATATTTCCTCCACTTCTAACCCTCCTACTGTTTCTCACTCTTCCTGTCCCTTTTAACCAAGAGCTCACCTGATCTCTGAATGTTCCTTTCCCAAAGGTCTCTGTTCTCAGTTCATAGGGACAGTGTCCTTTTGTCACTGAGATCTTGATGATAGTTTTTCCAATGTTCCCTGCCCCCTTTATAAGCTCAGTTTCCTTTGAGTTAACTTTTATTCCTTCTGCCTTTCTGAGATCGGGTCCTCAGGTTTTTGGTGGTACACGGCTGTCCACTCACGGCTTTAAGGGGGCACTAAAGGCTGGCTGGAGGGTCTCACGCGTGAGAGGGGCTTCTGTGCAGCTTTCCCTTCCCTGGAGAGCTGCCCGACTTCTCCTTTCTTTGGGAAATCTTCATTGCCGGGGTCTTTAGGTCTCTTCCCTGAGGTTAGTAGAGTTCTCAGAGAGGACTCTTCTGACGTCGTCCAGGGCGTACGGGTCTGGCTGCTTCGTCGTGCAGCTGAGTGGAGCAGAGGCGCTGGGCTGTGCGATCCTTCACTGATCCCTGGAGCCCCTGCTCCCAGGGCCCCGCCCTGCTGTGCCGAGCACCTCCAGTGTGGACCCTTCAGCTCTCCTCAGGACACCAAACCTCTGGGTGGGGAGAGGGGCTGGGGCGGACCGCTGAGTAACTGCTTCTTAGACTTTGAACCAGCGCTCCTGCCTTTATCACCCACTTTCACCCTCGCTTCTGTGAGTATCGAGCGCCACCTCTGCCCACACCTCTCGGGGGCTCCACGGCGACGTCAGCCCAGTCGCCGCCCAGCTGTTCCACAGAGTCTTGGCACCTGTTCTTCTCCCAAGTTTAGTCGGGTACCAGTCGTGCATCTGCTTTCCAGCTTCTGCACTCTTGTTGCTGTCATCCTCTTCCTGTTTCCTTAGTCCTCCTGGGATGATGCCATCTTTAAAGATCCCTTTGCTGGTGCTGCAGTGGGTTTCAGACGTGTGATCCATTCAGTCTGCATCTGTGCCTAGCACCTAGGCTCTTCCTCTCACTCTGAGATGCCGCCACTACTGAGTCACCCAGCTTCTCCATCTCCATCGCTTCCAATCCCTGTCGTCTTTTCAGAAATCTCTTCCTAGGTTCTCATCAGACGATATCAGCCATTTCACACTCACCTCAACAGTTTACTTTGATTCTATGGACCCTAAATAATCCAATGCATCTTAAATAAATAATGATACCCAAAAAAAGGAGTTAATTATTCACAGAAAGAGGTTCACACACCAGGTAGGTTCAATGAATGAGGCTAAGTTGTTTTTTAAAAAAATCTAAAAACCTAAAATAAATAAAGGACCCAAATGTTGATCATTTACTCTATAAACCCATTTTAGGAAACTGACAGTGATATTTTTGTCATTTAACATTAATTTGAGCAACGTTAGTAAATGTTTTTAGTTAGTAAATCCTAGTGGCTCCAGTTATGGTCATCATTTCCACGAAAGAGCAGTACTTAACACAGTGTAGAATCATTCTTTGGAGCGTGGTCTTTAACACTCAGCGAGGGAGATCAGAGGTTGCATGATGAGACCAGAGTTAAATAAAGTGAATTTGTATCTGACCTTGAAATATATTCTACTAGAAGCACTTGATGTTTTAGAAATTCACTTCAAGGAACATAGCTGAGACCCCTGGAGCTCGCTGGGCCAGTGAGGGTGCCACAGGCTCTTTCTCCGCTGTCTGCCACCTGTCTAGTCACAGGCTTTGGCATTCTTTTCTGCTCTGTGTAGCAGAGAATAACACCCCGTTTTCAGAAACAGTAGCTCACGAAAGCTCCTCCCGGAGGATAGATCAGAATCTGGGGCCTCTGGCAGGAATTAAGAGATGACACTGGATCAGAGGGGTTAAGACAGAGAACAGAGCCTTTCTTCTTCTCCTTTTAGTTTAAGTAAACTTTTAAAATTGAAATACATCAGTCGTTCAAAGAAATATGGAGATCATAAACAGTCGGCTCACTGTGTTTTCACAAAGTGACCAAACCTATGTAACCAGCATCCACATGGAGGAACAGCACAGCAGTCGTCCCCAGGCCCCCTTGTCACGGCCTCTACCCTCCTGAGAGAGGCCTCCGCCCGTGGACAGTTCTGCCTGGGCTGGAACTTCGTAAAATCAGGTAGTGTTATGTACAGCCCTCTAGGTCTGCCTCTTTTCAGACCATCAGCTTTTAAATTCCGTTTCAATGTCCTGGTCCATGAGAACAAGAAAACAGACAAGGCAAGCCTGCTTGTCTGTTTCGGTCCTGTTCCAGGTTACAGACGGTCCTTGAGGCGGGACGCTGGTTAAATGTTTGACTTTCGAAGACTCATCTAGTTGGAAGCTGAGTTAGGCCAGGCAGAGTCTTGACACGTCAGCACAGCCAGCGATTAGAGGGTACTGACCACAGTGCACTTCAAAGCAGGCAGTTCTCCCAGAGATAACTTGACAGATGGTGCTTGCTAAGCGTCCCTTCTGTGGCCAGCACTGAGCCCAGGCACTGCGGAAGTGAGGCAAGCAGGACATACCTGCCTGTCGGAGGTGGGTGGCCTTCCGACCTCTAGTGTGAGTTGTATCCACGCGGTTGTTGCTTCCACGCTCCAACTCGTCTCAACGACAGATTCCAGGTAGTGTCAGAGCTTTAAACACAAATCTGTGTCCGCAGAATCACCCTCCGATAACAGTCCTCTGTGGCCCGGGTGCTGCACCTGACGGGGCAGCTCTCTCTGAATGGAGCTTGGAGGTGCAGTGTTTCTCCACTGGGAAGCCCCTTTGTAGCACATTAGGTATCAACTCAAAATGGAAATGTTTGTATTTCCCCTGGCAAGCAGATTGGACTGTGTGTATTCTTTGTTTGCGATCTAATCCGGCAAGGCCAATTATGGGAGTCGCGCTTTGGGGCATAGCACGACCAATCTGCTTAATTAGGTTTGCTCTTTTAAATGACAGGCTTCCAGGGGTGGCTCGTGGAGGTTTCCAGAAGGGGAGGTCTTTAATAGGCTGCCAGAGTTCCCAAGGGTTCATTTTCTATTTATTTTTCTTACGCTTGTTATAAAACGCTAACTTATGCAAACACTTTGGACAGCTCGACAAGACTCTAGAATGCATCAGTAAAATTGTTTCCCAGTGAATCCCTCCCAGAAGTCTGTATTCTTTTCCTTGCCTTTATCTGTTTTCACGGTGCCTGTTTGAGCCGTTACTGTGCTTGGTGGCATCGTTGTCGGAGTGTCCATAAACACTCATCTGCATCTGGGTGGAATGTGAAAGCAAGTTCCAGGGTGGAGCTCAGTATCCTCAATTAATGGGGCTTGTCACATGTGTCCTCTGGCATCAGTGGCTTTTAAGAAATATTCAGCACATTAACTCTGTCATAAACAACAGCATTGATTATGTCACTACCTTCATCCCATCGTGTTTGTGGTAGTAGTCCATCGTACTGGAACAACAGATAAAAATAAAGTGCATTTGGGCCCATGGCTTGCCGTGTGCCCGTGGGCAAGCTCCTTCCCCTGAGTCTCAGATTCTTCAGCCAGAAAAGGACGGTGATGGTGATGCCTTCTTCATAGGGTTGTAAGGCTAACGAAGTAATAACATGTGAAAGCATTTAGTGCAACGCCTGCCTCACAGTAACAGTAACATTCAGCACATGTTGGCCCTTGTTAGTGTTTCTAGCCTTCACCCTTATTTCCTTTGTGCAGGATGAAATTGATTCTGCAGTGAAGTTGTTGTTAGCCTTAAAAATGAGCTACAAAACTGCCACAGGGGAGGATTACAAGGCTGACTGCCCTCCAGGGAACCCGGCCCCTGGGGGCGATTGCGGCCTAGATGCCACTGAAGAAGGAGAGGATTTTGTGGACCCGTGGACGGTACAGACAAGCAGTGCAAAAGGCATTGACTATGACAAGCTCATTGGTACGTTGTGGGGGAAGCCCAGCTTTCTGAAGTGATTCCACTGATGTTTTTTAATTTGGATTAGTCATAAATCCAGTCAAGCTTCAAGGCCAAGTTAAAAATGGATCCTAAAATCTTTCGGTGGTGATTTATATCCCGAAAGAATTATTTTGAATTAAAATAACAGTGTAAAATGTATTTCAAAATAATGATTTATAGTAGACAGCTTAGTAGAAGCTTTTTCCTTTTTTTGAGTAATTCATAACCGAGTTGGGGGGGGCGGCATTGAACTGGGTGCCTTTGCAGTCATTTGGATTGTCTTTGACTTAGTGGTTACGAGCCAGTCATAGATTACTTGTGTCTCCAGTGATACTGAATCTAGAGCTAAAAAGCTCGAAGTCAGCTTAAGAAGGGTGCCTTCTCACAGGTGACAGGTACTCACTGCCAAGCCCTTCACTGGGGGGCTTCCTGTTTGGGAAGGTCCTTGCTTTGAAATCGCTAATGGTGTCAAAGAAGAAACATAACTAAAATGTTCATATCTAAGTCAAAGCCATTTTCCATGATTTAAGTAGACTACCAATGAGGGAAAATTTAAGTAAAGACAGACGTTAATTCAGTTAAAGACTATTTAAAATTATAGCTGTCGGTGTATATAAATTACACCTCCATGAGCAATAAGCAGCCGTGTGTGTGTCTAAAGATGCTAGCTCGACTGCATTCTGGATGTGTTTCCCGTCAGAATCCAATCCCAGACAAAACAGCATTTTGTTCTGTAACTTGTTGTCCTTCCCGCTGGCTGAGTTGGTGGAAGGGGCCAGAGCCGAAGGCCTAAAGAGAGCTGGGTCAGTTATGGCTGCACGTGGATCACCAATCTCTCCTCTTGTTTCAGTAACATCACCAAACCTCCCACCACCTAAGATCACCATCTCTTTTTTCCAATTTTCTTTCCAGTTCGGTTTGGAAGCAGTAAAATTGACAAGGAGCTGATCGACCGAATAGAGAGAGCCATTGGCCAGAAGCCACACCGCTTCCTGCGCAGGGGGATCTTCTTCTCACACAGGTCAGGGGCTTCTCACTGCGGGACCTCCCCCCTGGCTCTTCTTTGATGAAGAAAATGATTAGGCCACTGTCCCTTCCCACTGCCTGGTCCTTGGGGACAGTGGCCAGTTGGCAGAAGGCCAGAGTCCCCTCTGTCCTGTCAGCAACTAGCTGGGGGATCGTGCCCGTCCCTTCACCTCTGACCCTTAGGTTATTCATTTGTAACTGCCCACGCCACAAGGTGGAGTTCAAGTACACAGCCGATAAGACTCATTCCAGATTAGGTGCCCAAAATTATAAAATGTCATAAAACAAAAGACATTAGTGTGTCCAAGTTCAGCGTTTCCCCCAAGATAAGCAGCAGGCTTCCTGAAGGTACATGCTGCTTCCTCCTATTGTGCCAGCCTCCTCATTAATGATATCAAAAGAGAAACTTAACAGAGCCGCCCTGGGACAGAATATCCCTGCCTTAGCCCGCAGATTCCACACAGATCACGTCAGAAAATGGGCAGGTTCCAAAAGAGCTCCTGCCTCTCCCAGCCCACACATCACCTGGGGTTGCAGCCAGCCCATTTTCCAGGCTGTGTTCATGGAATTGGTGGTCTGAGGGAGGGCTGTTCTGTTCTGCCCTCACATCACGGTTACGGGAGAGCACACGCAGGACAGACTCGGCGGTCTAAATTCTGCGTGCAGAGAACTCCAGGCCCTGCTTGGCACTCTTTCTGGGCAGAATACGATCAAAGCCTTTTCCTTAATTGAGGTTTAATTCACATGACATAAAATTCACCTTTTAAAAGTACGTAATTCAGTGGGTTTTGGTTCACTAGGTTATACAACCATCACCTCTTTTCAGAACATTTTCATCACCCCAAAAGAAACCCTCCACCATTCCTCCCTCCCCGTCATCACCATTGACAACCACTAGCCTGCTTTCTGTGTCTGTGGATTCCCTATTGTGCACATTTTGTGTGAACAGAATTATACATCATGTGGCCTTTTGTCTGGCTTCATTCACTTAGCATCATGTTTTCAAGGTTCGGGCATGGTGTAGCCTGTGTGAGCCTTCATTCCTTTTTATACTAATGCTGTTCCGTTGCATGGATCTGCCCCTACTCAGCAGTTGATGGACATTTGGGTTATTTTCACATTTTGGTTTTCAGTATTGTGGCTCTGAACACTTGTGTACAAGTTTTTGTGTGGACATATGTTCTAAGTTCTCTTGGGTGTGTAGGTGGGGGTGAAATTGCTGAGTCATGAGGTAACCCTTTCTGAGGAATTGCCAAATTGTTTTCCACAGAGACTGTGTCGTTTCGCATCCCCTTCAGCAAAGTACAGACAAAGGTTCCAATTCTCCACATCCTCACCAGCACTTGTTACTTTCCGTTTTGTGTTTGTTTTCTACAACCATCCCAGTAAGTGTGAAGTGGTGTTTCATTGTGGTTTTGATTTGTATTTCCATAATGGCCAATGAGGTTGAGCATCTCTTCATGTGCTTACTGGCTTTTTTTATATTTTCTTTACCAACTTCTTAATTGTGTTGTTTATCTTTTTGTTACTGAGTTATAGTAGTTCTTAAATATTCAGGACACTAGTTTCTTATCAAACACATGATTTGCACACATTTCCTCCCATTATGTAGATTGTCTTTCACTGTATTGACAGTGCCCTTGGAAGCACAAAAGGTGTAAGTTTTGATGAGCCCCAGTCTTGTTTGTTGGGTTTTGTTTGCTTGTGTTTTTAGCTGCTTGGTGTCATAGCTAAGAAACCATTTCCTAATTCAGGGCAATGAAGATTTACACCTGTGTTTTCTTCAAAGTGTTTAACTCTTTTAGCTGTTATATTTTGGTCTCTGACCCATTTTGAATTAATTTTTGTATATGTGTGAGGGAGGGTCCAACTTCTACATGTGAATATCCAGTTGTCCCAGCACCATTTTTTGAAGACTTTTGTTTCCTTATTGAATTTTCTTGACACTCTTGTTGAAAATTAGTTGACCGTATACTTAACGGTTTATTAAATGTACTACATAGTTTTGATTACTGTAGCCTTGTGGTAACGTCTAGCACTATAAAGCGTGAGTCCTCCAGCTTTGTTCTTCTCAAGATTATTTTGGCTGTTCTAGCTACCTTGCACTTCCAAATGAATCTTAGGATCAACTTGTTAATTTCTGCGAGAAAAAAAAAAAGGCAGGTGGGATCTTGATAGGATTGCACTGAATCCATAGATCAGTTTGGGGAGTGTTGCCTTCTTAAAATATCAAGTCTTCCAATTCATGCACATAGAACGTCTTTCCACTCATTAGGGCTTTAGTTTTTTTCCAGCAATATTTTATAATTTTCAGTGCACAAACCTTGTACTTCTCTTGTTAGATTTATTCCTAAGGTTTTGTTCTTTTTGTTGCTGGTGAAAGGAGCGTTTTCTTAATTTCACTTTCAGGTTATTCGTTGCCATTTCTAAAGGGAAACATGTCTCCTCTAGCTCAGGGCTCCTCTCCAGCTCTGCTCCGCTTCTGACACCAAAGGGGTGGGTTTTCCACATACCAAGGGATTCTGCAACCGAAAGCTGGGCGTCCTGCAGTTTAACCTAGTTCTCATGCCGTCCACCTGGAGAGGGCATCAGATCCCACAGATTAAAGGGCTCAGCCCCGCGAGACTGCCCCCCCCCAATTCAGGCACGAATCACAGGTCCAGGTTGTTACTGGGCCATAAGTCAGAGCTGATTTTTGTTTGCTGCACCAACGGAACAAATCCCAGTTGATTATAGGGTCTAATCCTTTTTATGTGTTGCTGGATTTGATTTGTGGTTGCTGAGGGTTTTTGCTTCTGTATTCATAAGGGATATTGGTCTGTAGTTTTCCTTTGATGTCTTTGCTTTGGGTGTCAGAATAATACTGGCTTCACAGAATGAGTGGAGAAGTATCCTTCTTCTTCAGCTTTTTTGGAGAGTTTGTGTGAAGGATTGTTGTTCGTTATTTTTTGAAAATGTGAGAGGATTCACCAGTGGCGCCGTCAGGCCCTGGCCTTCCCTTGGTTGGGCTCTTTTATCACCAGTTCAGTTTCTTCGCTTGTTACAGATCTGTTCAGGCTGTCCGCTTCTTCTCGAGTCGGCCTTGGCAGCTTGTTTCTCTCCAGGGCTCTGTCTGTTTCATCGAGGCCATCTAGCTTGCTGGCGTACTGTTGTTCAGGGTGTTCCCTGATAACCCTTGTTATTCCTGCCAGATAAGCAGTGCTGTCCCATTCGCTCCTGATTTTGGTAATTTGAGTCTTTTTTGTTTTGGTGTTTGTTTTTTTTTCCTGTCTCTTTAGCTCAAGGTTTGCCAGTTTTGTGGATCTTAAATCAAAATTTTTTATCTTAGCATCTTACAGTTCTCACTGCCCTTATGACTTATTTTGTTTATTTCAGCATGATAGTTCTGTAGGCTCTTGCTTAGGGAGGCACAGGACTTGAAGCTTTGGCCGCTCTCAGATTGGAGCACTCCTCTCTGATCTGTCAAGGAGGGGATTTGACGAGCTCTGCCTGGTGCTGTTGGGCCGCGGCACTGGGCAGCTGCCTGGGCGCCCTCACCAGCTGAGAGGTCCCTGCTGGGACTGTCCCCACAAAGCTGAGCTCAGAGTGGGAGCCCGGTCAGCTCCCCCTTCCTCAGGACAGCACATAGCGAGTTCTCAGGGACTTCCTACCACGGAATCAAGAGCCACTCGTGTGACAGTTCGTGTTTCCTCTTCTGTGAGCTGACAGGGGTTTCATTTGGCTTGTTGTGAGAACCAAAGAAGGACTCTCTTTCTTCCAAAATCAAGTGTTTTATTCTTATTTCAGAAGCACTGTGTGAGCATTCCGTGGGCGGGGCGGGGAATCAAAACTAAGCAGCAAACCCGGAAGAACCCAAGACCTGTCAGCCCAGGGACGGGCGCTGTGAGCCCTCGGTCTGGGGTGCAAGGAGAAGCCGCTTGCAGAATGCTGTCTTCTAGATTCTCCTACCCAGAGCTCTGGAAAAAATAGTTATTCCTTTTATTTGGGCTCACTTTGCCCAGAAACAAAGAACATTCACACCCTAGAAAGGCTGATTTCACACCCTGCCAAAGTCACTGGCAGGGACGGGGAAGGCTTCTTAAAAATGCGGATTCCCAGACATCACCCCCGACCCACTGAAGCCGAATCTGTGAGGGTAGAGCCCAGGCAGATGGACATGGAAACGGCTGGCCAGGTGATTCCAACGCACAGCCAGGAAGGAGGCCCCTTCGTGTGCACTGTCTGTGGACCCTAGTCCTCCATCAGGGGGGATGATTCCAGAATAACTTCCTGATGAAGACACCTGGTCTGGATCTGGCTGAGGGAGCCCCAATCAGATCTCCAGCTGGGGACATTCCTTACTCCCTGTCCTATGTCAGGACTGTAGGGAGCCCTGCAACCTCCCCAGGCTGGGTCAGCAGAGTCCTGGGACCAGGTGGTTCTAAACCAGGGTTGTGTAGTGTTGGCCTGGCGTCACTCCCAGGGAACCGTGTGAAGCAGATAGTACATCAGCGGTGATATTTGGGAGAAGCCCCAAAGAGGTCCAGTGGCTGCCCAGCTGTATCCAACTTTTAAACACATTATCTCCACCCTGTGTGTCTTATACTTTAAAAATAATCACAGGAGAAACCAGTTCAGAAGTTTCCTGTCCTTCTTGTAACATAAGTACCAGGGATGACAAGCTACAGTGATCATCCGGGCAGCTTATCTCTATCATTTCCAAGTGAGCATTCACGCCTTGATTTTTCTCTCAGAACATCACACTGTTTTCTTGTCTCCTTTCCCCTTTAGGGATATGAGTCAAATTCTTGATGCCTATGAAAATAAGAAGCCGTTTTACCTGTATACGGGCAGGGGCCCCTCCTCCGAAGCGATGCACGTAGGCCACCTCATCCCATTCATCTTCACAAAGTGAGTATCGCGTCATCTGACTGCTCGCACATGTGTGGTTGGTCACAGACCTCGCCTCGAGCTGACAAGGCAGCTCTAGTTCATGTTGGCTTGAACAACCAAGGTCTGGGAAATTGGCCCCTTTGTGGCTTCTGTCCATCTCGTTCCTGGTGTCGCTTTAGGGGAACGTGGGTGATGGAGAAACCCTGCTCTGGATCACTGGACCTGCGTCCTCCTGTTCCTTGTCCACGTGACCACAGAAGAGTCCTTCACTGAGCCTTTCCATATCTGCCCGAGGCAAATAACAACACCGACCTCACACGGTTATCATCAGGCTTCAAAACAGAGTGTGCAGAGCGGCCAGCACGAGCCGATTGGCAGGCCCTCCCAGTTAATAAATGGTGGAGGCCCTTGTTCCCAGTAGTCAAGTCCACAGCATGACCAGGCATGCGATGCTGTGGACCAGCGAGTTTGTACGTACACCGGCAGTAGGAACTGTGTTTCCAGATGCAGAGTGGCGTTTTTCTGCGGGGAAATGAGAGGTCAGCCTTCTTCCCCCATGTCCCTTAGGTGGCTGCAGGACGTGTTTAATGTACCCTTGGTCATCCAGATGACCGACGACGAGAAGTACCTGTGGAAGGACCTGACCCTGGACCAGGCCTACGGCTACGCCGTGGAGAATGCCAAGGACATCATCGCCTGCGGCTTTGACATCAACAAGACTTTCATCTTCTCCGACCTGGACTACATGGGGTAAGGAGAAGATGCTCGGTTGCCTCTTAAACGAGCAGACATGGAGACCAGGTCGCCGGGGCCGCAGCGCCTCTCAGACATCTGAGATATCAAGGTCTGGACAGTGTTTTTCTTCCTTTATTAAGTGTTGTGATCTGGTTGATTGGTTATATTGACAATGAAGATTTCCATCCTCAGCTGTGACAGAGGAGTAGCCCTGCCTCGCGGGTTCCTCCCGAGGTGGTCAGTTGTGCCAATCAGGGTGTCTTTCCCTTCTTCAAGGTACCCTTTCCTCACACAGGAAAGACTCATGGGTGACACCATTCCCTCACAGTCTAGGCTTTTAGATCAGCCACTTAATAGGCCAGAATATCTCATTCTGAAAATCCATGAGTTATAACTTCCGAGGTCCTGAACTTCATCCCAAAAAGTGTGTTAGAAGAGTCAGACTTTGTTGTGGGGGAGAGGACAGCTCAGTGGTAGAGCATGTGCTCAACACGCACAAGGTCCTGGGTTCAGTCCCCAGCACCTCCATTAAATAAATAAATAAACCAAATTACTTCACACCTCCCCCCACAAAAAAAAAAATGACAGAGAAGTCAGAGTTTGTCAGCTGTCCCAGGAGGAATGCCGTCCAGCTCAGCAGGTAGTCCATGAGCCCCTAGGATGTGGTGCTCCCGCACAGCACTGACCGTCCCCAAAGGGCAGGGATTGATACTCTATCTTACTGCATGGAGTGTGGCCCCGTCACGCGGGTTGGTCAGCAGCCCCTGGCGGAGCGTGCTGGGAACACCAGCGGGGCTGTGTGAGCAGTAGGGGCAGAGGAGTTTGCCTGTTTCCCCCAACCGTTCCCTTTGTAAGCACTGATGTCTGAGTGGTCGCTTTGTATTCATTGAGAGAAATAGATGCCTTGGTAGGAAATCCCCGCCTTCCTACCAGCCAGTACATGAGTGAATCTAATTGTACCTATTGCATTCTTTCAGTCGCTTCTCTTGTGGGCACGGAGGCATGGTGGGGTGCTTGAAGGAAGGAAGGTAGACCTGGGTTTGAGTCCTGGCACCTCTGTTTCGTGGCCATGGCTCAGCAAGACTGGTCCATGAGTAGGACCAGATGAGACCTTAGCTGTCAACGTTAGTATAACTTTCATAGCACTTAGTTTTACTTCTTTCCCCCCATTTTCCCTAAAAGGACTTGATTCAACTGCCTGAACCCACAGACACACTGTGGGCTCTGCCGCTCTTTTAAGGACAAGGCCCTCTGTGCAGCCTTGTCCCGCTCACTGTGGCCCCTAGCCTCTGGTCCCCCCACCCCCCGAGCCAGTGCTGTTTCTAAAAGGCAGGTTTGGCCTAGTCCCCTGCTCGCTCCTTTCCCAGTTCTCCATCATCAGGATGCAGTTGCTCTTTCCCCTTCGCACCCCAGCCCCATGTGATTTGGCCCATGTTCCGCTCCAGTGTCACCGCCCCCTCCAACTGGACAGAATGGTTTGCAGTTCCACATCCTCGCCTCTGTCCATGCTCTTCTCTGCCCTGAGTTCTCTCCCCCGACCCTGGTGCTCCTAGCTCAGCGGAGTCCTTTGCTGTCTTCCCCACACGTGTTCACACATCACCTTTCCCTGGGAGCTGTCCCTCCCGAGCCAGATTTAGGTGCCCCCTCTCTAGTTCCCCCATGCCCCGACTCCCCGTCTGAGCATGAGGGGTGGTCCTCTCCCATTAAGCCAATAAAGCAGCAGGCATAGAGCGCCTCCCAGGCCCTAGAACAGAGCAGTGAGCAGAATGAAGTCCCTGCCTCGCTGCACAGAGATGTTGGTGGGGCAGAAACAAACACCTCACGAGTCCATGAGGACGTCACGGAAAGTGGGTGCATGATCGGGGCGGGGGCGAACATCGGCACAGTCCACGTGCGAAGGCCGCCACGTGGCCCACCCTGCTCTCGGCGCATTCTCACCTAGAATGTGGGGTCTGTGGTGGCTTTTTTCCAGCCTCTCTGGTGACTGCAGCTTTGAATCTTCCTCTTTGCTCAGTAAGAACTTCGTTTTTCTCTGTGGACATGGAGTAAAGATGAAAACCCAGACAGTATGTAAACCAAAGTACCTGTACTACCTCTTTTTAGATGTTGTATGTTGACTCTAAGGTTAGGAGGGACATTTAAAAGTTAAATTCTGATTTCAAGTGTCTTCTTCCCTTTAACAGTTTCTTCTAAACACTCAAGCATTTTACTTTCAAAATCTCAATCTTTGATTTAACAAAGTTCCTTCCTCATCTTAAGAGCAGAAGTACAACAAAGCCAGCCTCCACCCTCTCGAGGGCCCCATGGGGGAAAGAGTCAGTGGTGGGGCTGCAGCTTCCCGCCACCCCCCACCCACCACATTTCTGGCCCTGCGTGTGGAGCCATGAGGGCAGAAGGACCCTGCTCCAGGGATCTGAAAGCTAGTGTTCCAGACCCAGCTCTGTTCGGGGTTGGCTTGGTTCCTTTGGGCAAATCCTTCAGTTCTCTGAGCCTGTTTTCCCATGAAGTGAGGGGTTTACACTAGTGAGAGGTGGTCCAGTGGAGGGGTTCACAGCACTCTATCTGGGCTCACATCCTGCCTGCACCTACCATGTGACCCAGGCCATGAGTTACCTCCTCTCTGCCGGCTCAGCTCGTACACCAGACAGGTATTTGTTGAGTTTCTGCCATATGCCAGGCCATTGCTGGGGGTTCAGCAGCCACTGTGTCAGGTGCTCCCTAACAGGGGGGGTCCTGTGGCTAACAGGTAGTAGAGCAGGTGACGTGAGTGTTGGGAGGATAGCGAAGGAGTGAAGAGTAAAGAATGGGCCCCTCGGGAGCGGGGATTGACAGTACTGTCACTGCAGAGCTTGTGGGGACTTGCCAAGCCACTGCACGTGAAGTGCTTGAGCTGGCTGGCTTCTGGCGAGTCTCAGTGTCACCGTCTATAGCCTCTTCCAACTTCAAACCCTGTCACTGGTCGCCGGCCTGTGTGAGTAAATCTGGGAGATGTTCTCCAAACCATGGGAGTATGATGGCGGGTGTTCTCCCGGGGGCAAACTGTGGTACCTGGCCCACATTTATGGGGTGCAGCCAGGTCTGTTCCTTATTCCCAGTGAAGGCAGGTGCATCACACTCATTGGCAACTGGGCTGTCCCCAGGGACACCGTGGGCACAGTGCGGCCAGGAAGTGACCTGTCTTCCAAGAACAGTCAAGGTGGTCTTCTTCAGGAGTCCTGCTCAAACGCTCAGAGCTGGAGCCCTGTCACAGTTCCGGGATGCCTTACACTTTCCCTCTTTGTGGGGACTGGGGGCCATCTCGTGCAGTGTGACCCCAACTGGAAGCGGGGGCCACTGGCCCGTTTGCCCTGGGGATTAGCACAGACAGTCGCCCCGATCCCAAGGCTGCATGGAGTCTTTGCTGGCCCATCTCCCCGAGTGGCAGACAGCTCTTGTGCTCGCCAGGTGTCAGCAGCATGAGGCCTGCTCGGACAGGAGATAGTTCCTGTTTCCACAGGACGACAGACAGGCATCTTTCCAGGTGGTTCTTGCACTCTGCTCTCTGCTGTGTTCCTCATACTGAGCAGGTCACCCGAGCTGGGAGTCTTTGCTTATTGCCATGTCTCCTGGTGTGTCCTTGCCGTGGAGCTGCTCCATCCTGTCCGGAGCCCCCAGGACTGAAACCCAGCTGGCTAAGCCATAGCCTCACCCCCTCCCTCCTTCCCCTGATCCCTGTCCCTCCACCATTGCTGACTGCGACTCTGAACAGGCCCAGCTGCGGTGGCCTTGACCTTTACAGGCCTTCCTGCCTCGCACTGCCCCCGACTCAGACAGCACTGTCCCTGCATTTCTGACACTCACACCCCACCTGCCAGAGACGTTCAGGGGTCCCCCTTCGGGGCCAGAAATCTTAAACTCTTCGAGCGATATGGTAAGAAAAGCACAAGCGTTGGGGCCAGATGAGCCAGATCCCCAGGGCCTGTAATCCCTAGGTCTGTGACGTGACCCTTGATCTCTCCAAGCCCCTGTCTTTATCTCTAAAGAGGAGGCGAAGCTGCTGCCTCGAAGGGGCGTTGGGCAGTGTTAACATGTGTCCTGCCCTTAAAACAGCCCCTGCCGCACGGTAGTAAGCGTTAGTTTTCCTACTTCTTCCCTTTGTGTCCTTGTGGTGCCTGACACAGCAGGGCCTGGCGGAAAAGCTGCTGAGTGCGTTCATCAAAAGATACAGTGTAAGGAACCACTCTGGGTTCCGCCCCTCCGGGTGTTTGCTTCATCTTCAGCCTCATTCTAATAGCAGAATGGCTGCCACAGATCCAGACCTCCTTTTCACACCTCTCACCATCCAGGAGAGTTCGGTTGCTTGAACTGCCATCAGAGCCCAGCCCTGTTGCTGGGGCTGGGGTCACCCTGCCCAAACGGCACAGAAGCCCCACAGTAGAGGGGCAACGGTGGCCAGTGCAGAGGACGCAGTGCACTGAGACAAACGCTCCTTCCGGGGCCCGTCCGTTTCTGTCCAGACATTCCATCCAGTAACAAGTTGCAAGTACAGTTGACTGTTGAGCAGTAAGGGGGTTATCCATGTGTAACCCAGGCAGCCTTCCACATCCTAGGTTCCTCCCCAACCGGAGGTTCCACCGACACAGACCACGTAGCACTGTAGTACTTAACTACTGAAAAGTATCCACGTATAAGTGAACCCACGTTGTTCCTGGTCAACTGTGGTCTCCCACAATAAGCACACAGTCTGTCTCAACAGAAAAGCTGCCCTGGGGCCCCCAAACTCGAAGCTCTGCGGGCTCAGCCGGTGACCCGGCAGAATTCGAATATCTCACATTAGCCACTGAGTCTGAATCCGGTGTGTTCTTGCCTCTTTTGCTGACGGGCTTTGTATGGATTCCACACTGGCTCCTTCCGGGTCCCTCCGCTCTGCCCGCTGCAGGCACCTTCACCTATAGGTGGCGTCTCAGCACCTTCCTCTCCCCCGTGTCCCAGGCCGGGTCGGGCCTGCTGGGGTTCCGGTCTGCTGCTTTGCCCTCCGTGGAAACCGCCCTCTGGGCCTGGGGTTTGATTCGGATTGTCTTTGCAGGATGAGCCCAGGCTTCTACAAGAATGTGGTGAAGATTCAGAAGCACGTTACCTTCAACCAAGTGAAAGGCATCTTCGGCTTCAGTGACAGTGACTGCATCGGTAAGGAGCCCGCGGCTGCCTGGGCCCTGCCTGGCCCCATCGGAAGGGAGCGGGGCACTGGAGACACCGCAGCAGCACGTCGAGTTGTCTGCGGGGGCTGAGCTGTCTCTGAGAGGGTGGCGTTTGCTGTCTGTCTTTTTAAGTAGTAAGCCCAGGGCTGGGTCTTCCCTGGAACGTAAGAGCTAGTGTGATGCGTTCGACCCCTTTTCTGGGCCGTGTGGAGCCGTACTCAGGATACCAGCTGTCCCTCTCCTCAGTCATCCTTTTTAAGGTTTAGAAGAAAGAGATGGGGGAAGATTTTGGAGTCCTTGGCCTGCTTGTGGGGTTTCAGTCAGTGTGAGTAGCCTTGGGGAGGCCCGGGGACATGAGAGGACCTGCCCTGGTGGCCAGGAACCTGCCGTCTTTGTCTCCCTGGACCTCAGTTTTCCCACCTACAAGAGGAAGCTGCTTGCCTGGAGTTCCCCCAGAGCCCGCCCGCCCTTGCTCCCCTCCCGGGGCCCGGCTCCCAACAGATGGGCACATGGTTTGCCTCCCTCTGCACATGTTTCTGGCCCTTTCTGTGTATCTCAGTCCCCTTTCAGATGCAGTGGTCTTCTCTCCCGTTAGACCCTCAGCTCCTTGAGCTAAGAATCAGTCCCGAGACGAGTGGCCGGGGCCCCTGATCCCCTCCCCTTCTTTACTTCTGGTGCGCGGCCCAGGCCTAGTGGCTGCCGACCGGATGTCTCCCAGGACGAGGCTGTGGGCACCTCATGTCGGGCGTGCCCGGCTGGGAGGGAGCCCTCCGGGGGCCAGCGTGAGGGCCTGCAGGGATGAGTGCAGAGGGAGGTGCCGTGCGGTCTTGCTGGGGGCTTTCCACGTAAGGAAGACCGCTTGATGTCTCAGGCTCACTCCTGACGACGGGGACGTAACCCAGCGGTTTGAAGCGGTTTTTCATCCTGGGAATGCGGGCATCTCTAGTGGGGAGGTGTCTGCGTCGGGGCCGCACCGAGCGAGTAAGGAGACGGAGGTGGGAGGAGCCGCTGCCCACACCGCTGTCAGGAGGCCCGGCTTGGAATCCTGGCTCGGCACCTACTGGCTGTGCCCTATGTCTGGGGACCCACAGGAGCACTCAGAGCCTGAGGTCCATACACACAAGATGAGACAGCAGTGGCACCTTCTCCAGTGAGCTGTGGGGTGCAGACGACCCCATGGAAGGCCCTGAGCCCGAGCCCGGCACCCACAAGCAGCTCCATGCTGTGATGGGGGCGCTCACTGGTAGCCGCCCACCTGGTCCCCCAGAGAAGGCAGAAACCCAGAACTGGGGTGTCTCTTTCTGAAGTAGGGAGAAAACGGCTGCCTGGAGACAGCACCAGAGACAGGATTTCAGGGCTGGCACCACGCTGGTGGGCTGGCCGGGCTCCACTTGTCAGGGGCACGTGGAGGTCCATGCCCTTTGACCCCAGGATCCCACTTCCGCAGGCCTGAGCAAGCAGCAATAGCAGTGTTAACAGCAGCAGCATCCAAGCTACCGAGAACAGCTATGGACCAAGAGACCAGCGTTTATAGTCATTAAAAATGTGGGACCACCTGGACAGCCAGTGGGGGGGGGGGGCACGGCCGACACGTGTGTAAATGTCACAGTGTGGGACAGGCAGGGAACAGACTGGAGAGAGGACAGCTGAAATGCAGAGTGGAGTGAAGGGAAAACGGAAGGAAGCAGACACAAGTTGGGACTGCAGATTTTTTTCTACTTTCTACTTCTCTGTGGTTTTCAGATTTTCCTTAGTGATTGGTACTTTCCCAGTGGGAGGAAGCATGTTTTTGTTCGGCCCTCTCACTGGGCCAGTTACCTAGAGGGAACTGGTCTCGTGTGTGAAGCTATTTGGTCCTCACTTCTAGGGAAGATCAGCTTTCCTGCCATCCAGGCCGCCCCCTCCTTCAGCAACTCGTTCCCTCAGATCTTCCGAGACAGGACAGACGTGCAGTGCCTCATCCCGTGTGCCATCGACCAGGTCGGGAGCAGAGCTGGGCTTCTGTCATCTGGGGGTTGCAGTTGGTTCCTCCTCTCTTCAGTGGGAAAGGAGGTTTGAAAGATGTTGGGGAGGCAAGAGTCGATTCTTTAAACTCCTGGGAAGCTTGGGGATGTCGCTGTGAGGCCCTCGCAGGGGTTGCTCACGGGCTAATGGTGGGCGCCTCCTTCTACTGTCCCCTCCCTTCACCTAGGACCCTTACTTCCGGATGACCAGGGACGTGGCCCCTCGGATCGGCTACCCGAAGCCCGCCCTGCTGCACTCGACCTTCTTCCCTGCTCTGCAGGGTGCCCAGACCAAGATGAGTGCCAGCGACCCCAACTCCTCCATCTTCCTCACCGACACGGCCAAGCAGATCAAGACCAAGGTGAGCACCGCCCGGGTGGGAGCAGCCTGAGTGCAGGCAGACTCACTGTGTGCAAGGAGACGGGCACCCCTGCTCTGTGCGTCGGCCTCCACTGCTACAGCGACCTTGGATCCTGGGATCCAGGCAGCCTGGCCCTGTTCCCAGATCCCAGGTGAATTTGGTTGTAGCCTTTTGAGGGCAAAATTTTGAATTTTTTGTTTGTTTGTTTTTCCATCTCTTGCTTTTCTCACCAACACTCTGTTGGGGAAGCAAAATCATGGCAAATTTCTTTAGTTATAGTTAAACCATAGAGAAAAATGAGGACATTTCTGATCCCCCAGCTCAGGGGCTAAGGATTCCAAGAGCTGGTCCAGGAGCTTTCTGCATGTTTCCCGGTTCCAGTTTGCACTAGGAGACAATGCTGTGTGCCCCTTAAGGACGAGAAGAATGGGGCCCAGAGAGGGAGACCAATTCGACCACATTTCCACCAGGAACAGCAGGTCCCCTCCTGGCCCATGAGCCACCATCACCAAGGTGGGGTGTCCTCTCGGAGGCTCCAAACTGATAAATGTCCTTCCAGAAGACAGTTGGGTCTGGCCCAGGAGTGCCCCTCACTAAATATTTCGTGAGTCACCAGAGAAACTAGAAATCACTTAGTTTGTGCCTCCTCATTTTTCGGGACCGCACTCCTGTTGCTCAGTTCTGAACTGCCAGTTTGTGAACAATTCCCTCACTGTTCCACAAAGCTGTTGACAATTAATTTGGAACCGGGTGTGTGTTTGCAGGTTGGAAGATTAGAACAGGAGTGCCAGAAACTGTATTTGAGGACTGAAATGCAACCATCTGAGTCACTGCTGGGCCCCTGCCCCTTCTGGAAAGTCCCAAATTCTGGCTGACAAGGGGGAGCCCTTGAGATCAGAACCGTCTTCCAGGAAGTGGCAGTCGCCAGCTTTCCCACCCTCAGTTGGAGGCTGGTGTAAACAGGGCTTTTTCTTTCTCTTTCGCTTCTGCTGAAAATTCCAGAACAGGGTGAAGAGGTGAAGGGAAGGTCCTATTCCCTCCAGCAGAAAAGTCATTTTGTTTTGTTTTTGAGGTGTTGTTTTAAGGAAGTCATTTACAGCCCTGGGACATTTTTCATTCGCTCAGGGACCAACAAAGACCTGAGGGTTGCATGAGCAGTGAGTGTAAGGTCAGGAACCACACGCTGGCATCACGGCTGCCCTGTGGGGCAGGGCAGGGGCAGGTCAGGCCCAGGTCAGGCCCTTGTTCTCAAACCCCAAGCCGACCTTCAGCTCCAGGATCAGAATCTCCTCGCCAGCCAAGGAGGGGCCATCTGCCCTGGCCCTCTCCCAACAGGAACAACAGCGGCCACACCAGAGACATGGAGGCTTGGCTGCATGACTGCCTGCCTCACACTTACCTATGTGACCTCAGTGAGTCCCACAACCCCCTGGAGGCTGTGTCCATTTCTCAGGCAAGGAAGTTAGGCTCAGAGAGGCCCGGCAGCCTCCCTGCATTCACACAGCTGGGAAGCAGTGAGGCAGGGCCATATCCCAGGTTCCCTACAGCTTGGGCCCTTCCGGGCCTGGAGTCAGGAGCCCCGGGTTACCTGGGCCCCACCACTCACCTGCAGGTGGTGAGTGACCATGGTTGTCCAGGTGTCACGGTGAAGTGGGAGCAGCTGTACAAACTTCACAGAATAGAGGCAAGGATTACGTGAGATCACCTATAAAAGCGGTTGTAAACTGTAGAGTGCTGCCCAAATTAAAGATCGCAGTTCAGAACTGGAGAGTGGGGCAGCTCCTTTGCAGTGCTGGCCGACGCATGCATCCCGTGGGCTGTGGCATGATGCCCTGCCAGAGCCCCCCAGCCAGCTTCCGCCATCCTGCCAAGAAGGGTGGGTTCCTCTGACCTCGCTGGTGCCTGCCGGCCTCTGCCCCTCGTGTTCGTCTGCTGCCGCTGGGCGCCCCGGCTAGTCACCTGCCCTGAGGTCCTCTGGGGGGACTGACTGAATGTCTCCACTGAGACACCCCTGCTCTACGCACCCTCTCCCCGTGAAAGCAGTGAGGGTGGCATTTGTACGTAGTAAGGTTCTCAAATGCTCGTGGGAAGAGCCCTGAAGGAACTTTGTGTCTCCTTTTTGGCTTTTCCTCTCTCACCTCTCGACCCTGATTTCTCTAAGATGACCTTCAGCGATTCCGAAAAACCGTTTTGTTAGTTTCTGAGTCTTCAGCTGCTAAAACTGCATGTTTTCACACGGGGTCCTGCCAGCCGGCCTGCCGCCTTCACACTTCTCGTGGGTGCTGCTCTCCCTGTGAGCCCTGTCCTTGTGCCCCCGTCCTCTTGTCCACGTGGGGGGTGGCAGCCGAGCTGGGTCAGGCTCTCCTGTCCTCTGCTGACAGTGCGCCCCCCCTTCCCAGTCACCCCTCTGACTCTGAAGATGGACCGTGTTCGTCCACTTTCTGCAGCTCGTCACCTGAGAGCACTTAGAATATGTCCCCCAAATTTCAGCTTAGGTGTGCTCTGGCCTCCTTGACTCTCCTGTGTCTGTGAGGGGGTGCTCAAAGCTAACCCGCCCTCCGGGCCCCACTGCGGCGAGCCCCGCTGTGGCTCGTGCCCGGGCTCCTCAGGAAGGAGCAGTTTAGGGGCTCCTCCCGCCCCTCGGGCTCCTGGCCAGCCTCCACCGCAGGGTGTCCAGGCCCACCGCCACCTTTGTCCCCTCACCGGCGCAGGTCAACAAGCACGCATTTTCCGGAGGCAGAGACACCGTTGAGGAGCACCGGCAGCTTGGGGGCAACTGTGACGTGGACGTGTCCTTCATGTACCTGACCTTCTTCCTCGAGGACGATGACAAGCTGGAGCAGATCCGGAAGGTGAGTCTGGCCTGGAGGGCGGGGCAGGCGCTCCGCTGAGAGAGGCCGAGGTTGAGTTGGTCAGGCGTGTTCTTGACTGAGTGCCCTGAAACCTTGGAAACAGGAAGTTCACACAGCAGGAAATACAAACTGCTAGGTAATCGCCATATGGAAAGGTTTAACCCTTCTAGCCATCAGAGAAACATAAATGAAAACAAGGCATCATGAGTGCTGGAACAACACCCTCAGATTGGCGGGGTGGGGGTCGCATCTGCAGTGACTGCAGTCCAGACGCTTCAGGGCTCGCCCGGCTACATCGAGTGTTGTCGGCACAGCCTCTTGGCGAGCAGTTTGGCAATGGATACAGAGAGCCCGAAGAATATTCATAGCCTTCGCCTCAGGTTTTCCAGTTCTTGGAATTTTTTTCCAAGGAACGAATCCAGAATAAAAAACTCCCTGTGCAAAGGTGTTAAAAATGACAATAGCAGAAAGTTCAGAGGAGATTCTACAACAGAGAAACCGTTAACTAAGAATCATAACAGGCGGGGTTACTGAGCATCCGTGAGGTTTTAGTCACAGGGATAAAATGCGTGCAGTCGTGATAACAGGACAGGAAATTGGAAACGCAGTGAGACCCGCTGTGTGCGCGTACAGTGCTCCAGGAAGAAATCCGAACCTGCCAGGGTGTTAGCGGTGGCCCTCAACTTCTGGGCACTTTCTTTACTTGGCTGCTTCTTTGTGGCTTAGGTACTTTATTAAGTTTGTTCGACGCATACTTATTACTTTGCAATCAGAAAATGAAAACAGATTGAACAGAGATTTTAGAGAAGCCAGTAAGGCTGAAGGGAGCATCTGTCTCAGGGCCCGGAGTCTGTGACCCGGCAGGGAGGACGAGCCCCCTACCAGTCCCTTTAAGAAAAGCGTGGCTTAAGGCCCAGCTCTGCGCCGCCCACACAGCGGGCTCCATACGGCAGTGCCCGGGGCGGGAGGTGCCCGGGGCTGCGTGGCCATTTCTCACCGCACCCGCCTCCTCCCGGGCAGGATTATACCAGTGGGGCCCTGCTCACTGGTGAGCTCAAGAAGACACTCATTGAGGTCCTGCAGCCCTTGATCGCCGAGCACCAGGCCCGACGCAAGGAGGTCACAGACGAGATCGTGAAGGAGTTCATGACTCCCCGGAAGCTGTCCTACGACTTCCAGTAACGCCCCTTTTATATACACGTGCTGAGAGACGTAACTTACCAGTCATCCCAGCCCAGCCAAATCAGCACTACCCTTAGACTCCGTCGCACGGTAATTACTGGCCTGGTGTCTGTAAGCCCTGTGTGTGTACCAGTACTGTTCCTTCTGCTGAATGTCACTCTCGGTCTCGTGTGAGCATAACCCCGTGGTGAGAGTGGGTGCCAGGGGATGCTGCATGGTCGCGCAGACAAGTCCAGCTGGAGTCTCTCCCACAAATCAGCTGCAGGGATGTGGAGCCTTGGGCTAGGTGTCCACTGGCCAGCCTGCTCTGGTCCATAGGATGACAGCTATTTGAAAGCATCCTACAGTTTCAAATAGACTCTTAAACCTGCTCTATAAAAGAATACGTAGTCTACGCGTGCAGACCTAGAGTCAAAATGTCATGCCCATAAAACTGGAAAAAGAAAGTTTTGAAAAGTTGATGTGGCAAAGTTTAATGAGCACAAGACGTATTTCAGCCCCTGCCCCACCCCCCCAAAATTAAAAATTGCTAGCTAAAAGCTCTGCTGTACTTCTGACTACGAGAGATCTCTGCTTGAAAGCTGCTCTTAACGTTGAATACTGGCTAGAGTTGACTAGTTTTTATTAAATTGAGTCTTTTGTGGGTGAAACTTCCCAGTTTACTTACTAAACGCCAGACCATGCACGCACTCTACTCCAGAAATCATGCTCTTTTCCCCAAATGTACTAATACTATGTTTCCACCGAGTGATCCTAGACACTCCGTGGCCACTTTGCTCCGATTGTGCCAGGTGCTGCGGGGACTCTGTTGCCTTTGCAGATGCTTTTGTTTTGATGCTCGACTGATGTGGAAGTCTCTACACAAAGCAGAGCCCTGCCTGTGTCCCCAGACAGGTGGACGCAGCTAGACAGCGTGCAGCAGCCCCCAGGGCCTTTTGTGGTGTGTCCAACAGAGGCCCGTTTGAACATGCGCCCTGTGTAGTTTGGGGAAAGCAGAAAACATCTCAGGGAATGCCCTTGGTTGAAGTGTCTGCCCTTTCTGGAGGTGCAGGGCCCACTCCTGACTGCTCTACTCCAGTCTCACTCACAACAAATAAACTCCCCTTCATCCCACCTGTGTCACTGTGCTGTCTGGGGTTGGAGGTGCAAGCAGGGGCCTCGCTGCAGTCGGGGGCTGTGCTACACCTGCCCCTCCGTGGATGGCCCTCGACTCCACGAGCATCACACTTGGATAAATGTGGGATGGACACACGGTCCTGGAAGCCCCCATGGCGCTGAGGCGCTGGCTCCCAGGAATCAGGAGCAAGGAGCCTGTCTGCCTTCCGAGCTCTCGGCAACATCCCTGATGCTGACTCTCACACTGAGTGTGATGTTTCCAACAGCGGGTGGGGAATGCAAGCAGATGTCTTCATTTGTGGGAGAGGGAGGCAGCCACAGGGTGGTCAGAGCGGTGCCGGGTAGGGACAGTGGCCAGACTGTGAGCTGGGCCAGGCCATTCACGGGGGCCCAGGGCAGGCCCCAGCTGGAAAGGAGCTCTGGGCTCACTCAGCTCACCCCAGCACAAGTAGGGAAACTGAGGCTCAGGAGAGGAGAATGTGACTTGTCCGAAGCCACACAGTGGGTTTGTTGCAGAATAGGCCTGTCCTGACTTTCGTGTTGCTCTGCCCACACACAGAGGGACCAGTTTGCACAAGGGCCCTGAGGTTTCCACCCTGGGAGGCCCCAGTACCAGTGTGCAGCTTGAGCTCACCCACGTCTCTTCTCCCTGCCTTGATTCCCGCCGGGCTGGGCCCCTGCCCTCGCTCATGGCTGGATGTGGCCCGTGAAGTGAGCCACCCATGGTGGGGCCGTGGGAGTGTGGCCTGGGCAGCTCAGGCAACCTCTCGTTGCTCCATTGTGTCCACACCACAGGAGGGAACACAGTGAAGTCTCCAGGGCAGCAAAGCTGCCCCTTCACTCAGCCAGAGCATCATCCTGGGGCCACAGAAAGGTGACACAGGCCAGTGACTTTGGGTGGACCCCCCCAGCTCCCCATAAAACAAAAGCAACACCACCTCATGTGGGTCTTAGGAGCTGGGCCCTGAATCTGAGGTCAAGGGATTTGCCCAAGGTCACTGCTGATAAGACCCTCCTACCACCTACACTTTGCTAAAAACCAGTGGATTCTTTGCTGAGAGATGCCCTGGATTAGGACAGGCAGCAGCGGCGGGAATGAGGCGGGAGGTCGGTTACCATCCCCCGTGACGTGAATGTCTAGCCCTCAGACCTAGCTGTTCTTTGGTCCCCGGGTCTGGCCCGGCCCCATCAAGCTGCGTCTGGGACAGTGAGAGCACACTAAACAGAGTGGAGAGCTGGCGGGGGCGGTGAGGGACGGCACCGCACAGCGAGGCCCCACACAGGCCTCAGCACATGAGCCCAGCAGCCCCGTGGTTCCCCAGTAAGCCCTCGGGTGACTACCCTTTATCTCTCTCATTCAAAACTTCAGGTGCAGCTTGGACTTGCTTAGTGGGAAAACCTAGCTCTGGCCCTTTGATTCTGTGTCTCGCCCTTCTCTTCTGCACTCTTTCACTTCCCCGTTTCTAAAGAAAGGGCTGGGTCAGTCCTCCAGAGGGTCCTGGCACCTGGAAGTTGTAGCAAGAGCGAGGCCCTGGCCTTCCCACAGAGCCACTTCCCCAGCTTGGGTGGGGCCAGCGTTCAGTGACCGATGGTCCCCACCCTACCCCAGGGAAGGGGTAACTCTCCTTCCAAGGCCACAGGAGGTGGGCACGCTAGTGGTCTTCTTGCCAAGGGTGGACGCAAGGACAGGGTTTGATGAACACTGAAACCTTTTGTTAGTGATGCCCTTCCCCCAGCACCCGGCCAAAGCTCTCAGCCTCTTTAACTGCAAGCGTGATGAACTTCGAGGATGCACTGCAGGGCTTCATTCATTCACTCATGCATTTATTCATTCCACACTCCCTGAGCACCTGCTATGTGCCAGGCCCTGAGCTGGATATAGTCCATATCAGACGTGCTGATCGTGGGCAGCTCGTAGTCTTGGGTGGGGTGGGGGTTGGGGCAGGAGGAGGATAGTGACCAGACAATGAACCAGGGCCCCGTGGGAGCAGAGCAGACCCAACAGCAGCCAGTGGTCAGGAAGGGAGAGCTTCCTGGAGAAAGTGACGCCTGGGATGTGGAGTTAGCCAGGCAGAGGAGGAGGAAGGGCGTTCTGGGCAGAGAGCACAGGATGTGGGCAAGTGCTTGGGTCTGTATGACAGGAGCAGACCAGAGGAGAGGGTCCCCCAACCTGTTCCAGGAAATGGGAGGAGTTTCCTTCAGCCAGGACACTGGAGGTCCTTCAGTCCAAAGACACGGTCAAGGCCAGTGTCTGAGTGAGGATGGTGTTGCCTGGCTTTACCAGACGGCTGCTGCAGTGGGGATCGGGCAGGTTCATGCTGGACCGTCACTGGAAGCCGCATGGTGCCAAAGTGACGGCTGGGCCTCAGCAGTGCAGGCGTGCACTTCCCCACATCCTCCCTGCTGGGCGACCTTGGGCAGGCCTGGCCCGTCTCTGAGCTGTTGTGATAATGTGTATCCTACGTAAGGATCCAGCGGTGTCGAGGACACACGGACCCTTCCTCCTCCAGGCCCCTTGGAAAGGCGTCTCACATCCCATGTGCTGCACTGGAGGGGCCAGCTGGCTGTAACTGGCTGGAGCCCAGTTTCCCTGAGAAAGGGGGTGGGTTTGGGTGGGTTTGGTGAGGAGAGCAGATGCCATGTTGAACTCTTGAGTGGCCCCCTGTGGCAGGGCTCAGGGCACAGGCCAGGCTCCCCAGCCCCAAAGGCCGAGAGAGTGGAGCCAGCCAGAGTGCTGGGCTGGGCCTCAGTGTGCCCATCTGCACAGTCGGAGCCCTGGTCACACAAGTTTGGAGGGCTTGGCCTCTGAGGATGAGCTGGAGATGAGGAAACCAGTCACCAGCCCCACAGAACACAGAGCAACACCACTGACATCTTGAGAAACATTTTATTGGCAACAGCTCCCCGCTTCATCTCCAGGGTCTACAGCAGAGCGACCAGACCTGTGAGCAGACCTGACACCGAGCTCCCCGGGGCTGCCCTGCAGCGCCTCTCTGAGCTGCCTGGCGCAGGGGCTGAGCGGGCCAGGCGCCAGATAGCTGTGCCCGGGTTCCGTCTGGTGGGGAGACCAGGTGGCTGCCTCTGAGAGACCAGGCGTGAAGAGCACACTAGAGAGCATGGAGATCTAAGTGGGGGTGGGGGACGGGGGGCCAAGAGGACACAGGGGTGCTCTGAAGACGTGGGGCGGCAGGGGGAGGGGAAAGGGAAGCCGGGATGAAAAGTGACCAAATGCACAAATGACTCCCTGCAACCACATCCTCATCCCAGAGGCCCACTTCTCCCTGGCACGTGTGACCCTCAGGCCAACCCCGGGCCGACAGCAGATGGGCCCCATGACCTTCTTGTGGTCAGTTGCTGGGCAGGGAGGCCCCGGATGCCCTGGGGGATGGCCTGGTGGGGCCCAGACTCCAACACTCCCCTCTGCCCTCTCCAGCTCCAAGGACCTCCAGAAACTGCTGGCAGGTCGGCCCCTGGCTCGTGGGAACCAGCTATGTGAGCAGGCCCCGCGTGAGCCTCAGCACGGCTTCATAGGTGACGAAGACCACCATGTTGACAGGGAAGGCGCGGCAGCAGTTGAGCGACAGCCCCTTGAAGAGCACCCGCGGCCCCTCCTCCCGAACGCTGCTCACCACGCAGTGCAGGAGGCCCCGGTAGCGCTGCTGGCCCTGCCCATCTGCCTGCAGGCGCGACTTGATCACGTCCATGGGGGTGGCCACCGCCCAGGCCAGCACCCCTGCACAGCCACCAGCCACCAGCACGCCCAAGACATCTGCCAGGAGAGCCCCACGCGGGCCTTGGTTGGAAGCCAGACTGGGGCCCCCGAGGAGGGCAGATGGGCACCCAGGTCAGGGCCCAGCCAGGAGGGAGCCCTGGGCTCTCGCCGTGAACATGACCCATCCAGCGCCACCCAGAACAGGTCTGTCCTTTCGTGTTGAAGGCATCGAGGTTCCCACCCAGGAGGCACCGGGTATCAGTGCAGCCTCATCCACGTCTCCCCTCCCGGCCTCCACTCCCCTGGGGCTGAGCCCCATCTCACCTGGCTGGTTGCGGCCAGCAGGAGTGAGCCACCCACAGAGGATGGCATAGGAGAGGAAGTAGGTGGCGAAAGAGTGGCCATCCCGGAAGAGCAGGGCTGAGCTGCCCTTGTAGAGGCCCCGCAGGCCCTCCTCCCGGGCCACCGTGGCCAGGCAGTGCAGCGGCCCGCGGTACTTGGGCTCCGGTGCCAGACTGGCAGGGGGCGCAGGACACATGGTGGGTGCAGCCAAGGGCCCCGAGGCTGAGGGGCGCCGCTGCTGCGTCTGTGTCTGCAGGCGGATCTTGGCCACCTCGGTGGGCGAGGTCAGGAACACCTGGAGCAGAGCAGGGGCAGGGATGAGGCGGCAGCTCTGCCCACGCTCCCTGTACCTGGCCTCCCCCATCAGCCTTGTGCTGCCCACAATGACATCTGGGGACCCTGGGCCCCACAGAGCTCCAGGCTGGCCCACTGGCCACGGTGGAGCAGGGTTCAGAGCCGGCCCTGCCCGTGCAAGCTGGAGCCAGTGCTCTCTCCAGTGACACCCTCTCTGCTGGCAAAGTGGCTCCACACACAGGAGCTGCCAGGTAACCATCTATGACTTCAGGTCCCGAAAGTATTTAATCATATAATTAATATGTTAATGACATATTAATGTATTATTTAATTAATGTAAGAATAGTATAACACTTAATGTAAGCATTTGATAACTTTTTCGAAATATAATTGATTCACAATATTGTGTTAGTTTCCAGCATACAGCAAAGTGATTCAGTTATACATATAAAGCATTTGATCACATTAGTATATGACAGATTATAATTTACTAATACTATTGGCTGCCATCTTGTGGGTGCTCATACCTATCAGACCCTATGCTGGGAGCTCCACACTCATAACCTCACCACACTTGTCACAGAGGAAGAGACAGAAGCTCAGAGAGGCTCCCTAGCACACTCAAGTGCTCTCAGTTAACAAGTCAGCCGAGTCTGCACCCTCAGTCCCCAGCCTCCATCCAGCTTCTGCCCTGAGCAAGCCTCAGTTTCCCCTCCTGCAGGGCTCAGTGCCCTCTCAGGCCCTCATGACCTCTCCCCACGCCTGCAGTCCCTGGACCCCATCACCCCACCCCACTCACACGGACGAGTCCAGAGGCGAACCCCGAGAGTGTGACGTCAGTCTTGGCGGGTTTGGCGTCGGCGCTGCCGTACCGGAGCTGGCAGATGTGTGCGAGGCAGTGGCGGTAGGTGCCGAAAGACACAGATGAGACCAGGGACACTGTGCACACGGGCAGCGAGAGGCCCCTGTAGAAGCCCCACACCTGGCAGCAGGTGGAGAGGACCAAGGGCCCGAGTCAGGCCCAGCCAGGAGGAGTGGCTGCCCAAAGAGCCCCTGAACCTCACCCTGCCCCGCCCGCCCTCACTGCAAAACCTCCGGCAAGTCACTTGCCAGCAAGGGCCTGCGTTTCTTTGGCTGTAAGATGGGGATTGTCCCACTCAACTTAGGTTGTGCAAAGGGAATGAGGAGACGGGGCCAGGCCCGACCTAGGGCAGCTAGGGGATGGCAGTAATGTTAAACCAGGAGCTTCGTGGTTGCTCTTTGTCTTTTACTCACCCACAGCCGGCACTGATTCGCAAGTTCACTTTGGTAAGTGTCCCTGAGACCATCCTCCAGACCTGAGCTGGACCTGGGGACCCCTGACAACTCTCAGTGCGCTTTCAAAGGGTGCCCAGACTACAGAAATGCAGACAGGTCCCTCCCCTGATCGTCAGAGGCCCCAGATGCCCCCTCTAGACCCTCTCCTGGAGGCAGGGCCTCATTCTTAGCGCCTCTCGTGTGCCAGACATCCCGGCTGTAGTCCTCAGAGGAGTCCAGGAGCTTGGTGCAATTATCCTCATTTGGAAGGTGAGAGAACTGAGGCCCAGAAAGGGGCTCAGCATTGCCAGGCCAGGTGGTGAGTGGCAGCCCTGGGGTCTGAGGCCCCAGCACCCCCTGCCCATTACCCTGGCCCCAGGCCTACCCGCTCTTGGCGATATGTGTCCCGGATGCAGTGCCAGATGCCTGTGTACTTGGGCTCCGTCTGGATCCTGACCTGCGGGAGAAGCAGGCTTCAGGAAAGGGTGGCTCCAGGCCTGGGGCAAGGTCAGCAGGCCCTGGGGTAGGGAAAGAGCCAACCTCTTGATTGTTGAAGGCATGCTGACTGTGGGAAGAGCAGGGATAGGGAGCCTCATTTAAGGTGAGAAATCTGGGAGGCACAGGGGTGAGAAAGGGGGACTGACAATCCTGAGGACCATGGTGGGGCCTGGGTCTGAGCAGCAGGCTAGGAAGGTCTTCTGCTCATTGGTGGGAGTCCTAAATCCAGGCAGGGGCCTCAGGATGGGTGGCAGGGGCCTGGTTATGACTGTACCTTCACCGTGTCCAGGGGGTAGCCCACAGCAACACCGCAGACGCCTGGAAGGAAACCCGAGAAACCAGTGAGGAGGGCAGGAGCCTGAGCCCATCTCAGGGAAGGAGGGGCAACCCTGACTGCACTCCCGCTGAGAGAGACCCACACCCGGCTCTTCTCCACACTGTGTCTCATCAGTGAGGGGAGTGACCCCCATTGTACAGATGAGGAAACAGACTCAGAGAGGTAAAGTGACTTCTGCCAAGCTGCTAGTGGCTTCTCCTCCTTGGCCTCCCCTCCGGTGTCATATTTGGGAGAATTGGCAGGACACCTGCTGGGCCCTGACTCCAAGCCAGGCCAAGCTCGCCCTCAAGCATCATTCTGTGAAGGGTTTGTCCGCGAGCTGGAAGGCAACTGCGCCTTGCAGCTCTGGGGGGTGGCGGAGGGGGAGGCACAGCTCAAGCAGAGACTGGGAGGTAGGAAAGTCCAGGGTACCCTAGGGCTCTCCATGAAGGACTGCACAAGTTTGCATGGGACAGAGTAGGACCCAAGGCTTCCTGGACCACGGCCCTCTGCCTTCTGCACAGAGGGCCACGTGCCACCATCCTGTTCCTTTCTTCTCTCCTAACACCAGGGTCTCAATGGCCAAGCCCCCAGCACAGCCATGGAGAAGCCAAAGAGCAAGCAGTTAGGTCCCTGGGACTTCATCCCTGAGGATGAAGAGGTGGGTGAGGGCCATCTAAGGACAATAAGGGATGTGAAGCCTGTGCCCTATTTACTATGTATCCCAGGACTCAATAAATACGCATGAATGAAAGAACAAAGTGAATGAATGAATGAGTGAATTAAGAAAGTGAAGCAAAAGACTGACTGACTGACTGACTGACTGACTGACTGATTATCTTGGGTAGAATTACCCTCCTTGACCCTTACATATACCTCACCGAACTCCTACTCATCCGTCAAAAGCCTGCCACAGCATCACCTCCTTTCTGAAGCCCTCCCTAATCCCCATCCTCTTGGCTGCCTCTGTGCCAGAAAACATGCTGGTCACAACCCATGTCACCTGGCTTTGCTGCTATCCCACAGCCTGCCATCTCTTCCTCCAAAACTAGAATTCCTCAAGGAAAAGGACCAGGTCTGAACACCATGAGCTGGAGCCAGGCACAGAGCAGGAAACCTTCCCACCCAGGCCCTCCCTAGGCTCTGGAGGAAAGATACAAAACTCTGGAGCCCTTCCTGCTGTGTGTCCTTGGGCAAGTCAAACCCCTTCTCTGAGCCTCTTCCTTAGGAGACTAATATCCAGGGAAGCTGCTGAGCCCACAGAAGGACCTCAGAAAGCCCAGTGGTGAGGCCAGGGCCCTGGTCTTTCCTGGCTCCACACTGCCCTCCCCTTCTGAAGAGTACACCCCACGTGGTTCCCAGAAGTATTGACTACAAGCCACTGCTATTTCACAAGAGGAGCAAGGCCAACGGGGCCTCACCCGAAATAGTCCCCCGGGCCTGTGTGATCAATGCTGGGAGGAGCCATGCTGGGAGGGCTGGTTATCTCCAGATGGGGCTGGGCTTTCAGAACAGCCCTTCCCCACAAGTGAAAACAGTCTGGGGGCCCAGCGAGGTGGGGATTGGGTGCGCGCCGCCAGCGGAGGGAGGGTAGGGCCGGGCTTGACCGGGCCCTCCCCCTCCGCACCCACCCCTCCCACTCAGTGTGGCAGGACCCAGGCCCAGTCTGTCCTCACTATCCACCCTCTCCTGGAGCCTCTGGTTCCTCCGCCCCGAGCCATCATTCTCCATGCTTATGACATCCAGCAGCCCTCTGGCCAGGCAAAGACCACCCACTGCCCCCACCCAGTAGCCCCCACCCCTTGCTGCCTCTCAGCCTGCCCGGCTGAGCTGCCCCCCAAGCCAGCGCAGACTCACCCCACCTCCTCCTCCTCCTGGGCCCTGTGTCCAGGGAAACTGTGCTCTCCTCCCAGTACCTGGCACATGTGGCCCATGCCAGGTGCCAGCCACTTGCAGGGGAGCTTCGAATCCCACTGCTGTCAAGGCAGAGCACCCCCCTCCGGCCCCTCCTGGCCCCTCCAGGAGCAGCTGTCCCCTGCAAGGCCCCACTGCCCCTGTCTCTTACCTCCGATGGCTCCAGCAACAAAATCCATGGACAGTGTGGGTGGTAGGAAGGTCCTGGGGTCAGCCTGCCTCGGAGAGGTCTGATGCCACCTCCAGGGTGGCTCCAACAGCTCCCAATTGGCTCCTTTCAGACCTTAAGTACCTGCGGTGGGGGGCAGGGGACAGGAAACAGGAGCCTGCTGACCAGTGGCCCTGAAGGCAGAGGCCATGCTAGACAGCAGGCGGGTCAATGGACTCCCTCCCACCCTACCCCAAAGGACCCTTGTCCCAGTGCCCTCAGGACCCAGATGTCAGGAAGTATGTGAGAGGCCACAGGAGGTGTCAGGCTCTCAGGAAGCACGCTCACTGTCCCCATGCCTGCAGGCCTGAGCCTCCAGCCAGTCCAGACGCCTCCTGGGGAGGCTGTGATGCCCCCATCCCACCAAACCCAAGCTCAGGCCTTATCCTTGCCCTTGGACCTTCTCACGTCCTCTGGAATTGCTCCCACCCAGGGAACCCTCAAAGCTCCCTTGCTTATTCATTCAACAAACATACCACTTATGTGTAGAATCTAAAAAAAAATGAGATAAATGAACTTATTTACAAAACAGAAACAAAGGAAGCCATAAGCAAAACAAAAAGGCACAGCCTAGGATATGGGAAAAAATACTTGCAAAAGATAAAACTGACAAAAGCTTAATTCCCAGAATATATAAACAGCTCATACTACTTAGTAACAAAAAAACAAACAACCCAATCCAAAAATGGGCAGAAGGCCTAAACAAGCAATTCCCCAATGAAGACATACAAATGGCCAATAGGCACATGAAAAAATGCTCAATATTGCTAATTATCAGAGAAATGCAAATCAGAACTACAATGAGGTAGATTGAATGGCCATCATTCAAAAGTCCACAAATGATAAATGCTGGAGAGGGTATGAAGAACGGGAAACCATCCTACACTACTGGTGGGAATGTAGTTTGGTGCAGCCATTATGGAAAACGGTATAGAGATTCCTCAAAAGGCTAAAAATTGATTTACCATACAATCCAGCCATCCCATTCCTGGGCATATATCCAGAGGGAACTTTAATTTGAAAAGATACAGGCACCCCAATGTTCACAGAAGCACTATTTACAATAGTCAAGACATGGAAACAACCTAAATGTCCATCGACAGATGACTGGATAAAACAGTTGTGGTATATTTATACAATGGAATACTACTCAGCCATAAAAAGAATAAAATAATGCCATTTGCAGCAACATAGATGGACCTGGAGATCATCATTCTAAGTGAAGTAAGTCAGAAAGAGAAAGAAAACTACATGATATCACTTACATGTGGAATCTAAAAAAAAAGACAAATGAACTTATTTACAAAACAGAAACAGACTCACAGACATAGAAAACAAACTTATGGATACCAGAGGGGAAGGGAGTGGGAAGGGATAAATTGGGAGTCTGAGATTTGCAGATACTAACTACTATATATAAAATAGATAAATAATAAGTTTCGAGTTTCTACTGTATAGCACAGGGAACCATATTTAATATCTTTTAATAGCCTCGGCTGCACCCAGGCCCCATCCCCAACGAGCTCCAGTTGGCAGGGAGGGAGTCGGGGAGACAGGCCACCGATGACTAGGTGTCTGGGAGGTTGGTCAGAACCCTCTGGGGAGCAGCCCAAACGCAGGTCACAGCCAGTGCACCATCTGCTCTGTCTTGTTCACAACTCCCTGGTCCCACACTGTTCCTGTCAATTCCACATCTGTCTTCCTGGGCCCGGGGCCCCGGCCAGGTCTGCCTTCACTCTGAGTCCCCAGAGCCCAGCCAGGGACCAGCTCTGAGCAGGGCTCACTGTCAATTTGACCTCTAACCAAACCAGGACACTCCTGAAGGCCACTTCTGTCTGCTGGTCACTGGAAACCATTGAAAAGAATGGTGAGCCCCCAGCAGTGTACCCCGCTTTAGTTAACCAAACACTCTTCCTTCATCAGCTCATGGGGTCTTCATCACAACCCTGAGAAGGAGGCAGAGTTGATGGTTCCATTTTAGAGATGGAGACACTGAGGCCCAGAAAGGGGATTCATCCGAGGCCATGAGGACAGCAGGGCCAGATTTGATCATGAGACCCTCTCACAACCAGCCCCTCTCTAATGCCGAGGGCCAGACCCTGATGCCTGTAAGCCCTGTCCTTATGGTTGTGACCCCAGTGGTGAGCTCAGCATGTCCCCCTATGTGACCCACATGAAGTCCTTCAAGGACACTGAGGCTCAGGGAGGTGGTGCACGTGCCCAAGGTCCCACACAGCAAGCGTCCCGTTAACAAGAAAGCTGGCAGGACTGGAGACAGGTGTTGACATGGCAGGGTCCTGGCTGCCCTGTCCAGGTGGCCCTCGGGACAGGGGCTGCCTGTCCACCTATTTCCTGCATCTGATGAGTGAACCTGCAGGCCGGCCTTGAACAAGCTGGTGCTGATGGAGGGGAGCCCCACCTCCACCTGCCCAGCTGTTTGTGGAGTGAGTAGGGGACACAGGCTGGCAGTGGCCACTGCCACGACAGAGAGCAAAGGGCAGGATGCAGCTCTTCCAAGGCCAGTCCTGATGCCATCCTGGCCTTTAGTGAGACGCAACTCAGCGTCCAGTTAGGAGCCAGGCTGCCGGCCAGATTTGAAGAAATCCCAGCTCTGCCACTCATCCCAGCTCTGAGACTTAGTGGAAAACCCCTTGACTTCTCGACACCCCCATCTCTGCACTCACTGAATGAAGAGAGTAGCTGCCTCACATCTGTGACCACTCAGGGCAAGCTCCAGGGGTCCTTGTGGGAGTGGCCAGACAAATGCTAAGGCTGCATTAGTAGGAGCATAGGTTCTAGGAGGAGGGAGGTGACAGTCCTGTTCTGAGCAGGGCAAACACAGTTGGGACTTGGGTTCAACTGCAGATGCTACACTCGAGAGGCCAGTGCCTCAGATGATGAGGGAGCTTGAGGCCTTGGTCTAACTGAGAGAGCAGGGAGAGGCTTGGTCTCATGTTTCCTGCAGGGTCTAATGCAGTAAGCACCACCCACTCTCTGGCACCTGAGCCAGAGCCCAGGAATTGCCCTGAACAACTTTTCTCCTGCACCCCGCTTCCAGTGAAGCACCCAGCCTTGAGGTCAACCCTCTGAAGATCATGTTCAGATCCGCTCCTGCTAGCCATCTGCACAGCCCTAGCTGCCTCGTCTCCCTCTGGCCAACAGCCCACCCAGCCCATGCCCCCTACTCAAGCAACGCACGCTGCATGTCAACTCCACGCTGCGTTCTAGGCACCGGGCCACAGCAATAAACACAGGCCGAAGTCCCTTCCCCAGGATCTTACGTTCCAGGGCAGGAGACAGGCAACCAACACGATAAATAACCAAAACAGTGTCTGCCAGAGGGCAGGTCAGTGCCACTGAGAGTTGGGGGTGGGGCAGGTGTTGGGGGGGGTAGAAAGGGCAGCCCAAGAGGTGACACTTGAGAGGAGCATGTTTTCTCGGTCACTGCAGCCAAGTTTCACCTGCCTTTTGTCTCCTGAACAAACACGCCCAGACGCTACTTTCCTCCACAGCAGAGACAGAAAACAGGCCACCTCACTGTTTGGGCTGCTTACCACAGGTCTAAACGCCTCCCCACCGGGCTGTGAGCTCCTGGCAGGCAGCGTCAGGCTGGACTTGTCCGTGAGCCCACAGAGCTCAGCACAGGGTGAGCAGCCTGGGGAGAATGGACGAAGAAATGCCTGAGAAAATGAATCAGGGAATGGATGGGTGGATTGATGGATGGACAGACAGATGAATGGAAGGACTGGCTGATGGAAGGACAGACAGGCGAATGGAAAGGTGGTGGATGAGTGGACAGGTGGATGGATGGATGATGGATGAACAGATGGACAGAGGAACCCCGGGCAGGGTCACCTGCTCACACCTGTCACGGGAGAAGGCAAAGAAGACCTCTGGTAGCTGGGTGGGCAGGGGATTTGGCCTGAGAGAACCCCACATGGTTTGGGGAAAATCTCAGCCCAAGTTTGGCTCCTGGCTCCCCCTCTCCCAGCTGTGTGACCTTGGGCCAGGTGTGTGGCCTCTCTGAGTCTTGCATGGATGACAGTAGACCTGCTGGGGGCACCTCTCCCAATGGGAAGTGTTATTCTTAGCAGCAAGGTTGGCTTTCGGCCTCCTCCACCAACAGCAGAGCCCCATCATGTGTGGCCCTCAGGAGGCCTGAGCAAGGAATTCCGAGTGGTTCCCTAGGGGAAACAGACCTGACACAAACATCCGGGGCCCCTGCGAACGCAAAAGGCTCTGAGAAGGGACCGGACACAGACGGGGGGCTTGCTGGCTAGGGCTTCATGGAGGAGCCTGGCACATCCTAAAAGGCATTCTTACATTTTATAAGAAAAGGAATAACTACAAGTTATTAACAAAAAATCCAGACCAAAATGATGCAGCCAGCAAACAAAGTGAAAGGCCGGCAGCCAGGCCCGCGTCCCGCCTCCCAGTAGGATGCAAGCAAACACATTTTCTTTTTTCACTCTTGTTTTGCAGCTTACTTCCTTTATCATCAATACTCCTGGGCCGCCTGGCCTCCATGGTGCCTGGGGACTCACCTCCTTCTGCAGATCCATGGTGCCCGTGGTGTGGGTGGGGGACGTGGGTGGACAGGAGGCGGCGGAGCCAGACTGCCTGGGCTTGATCCTCGCCGGGCACTTCTCACCACGTGACCTGCCAGGACCTCAGTGTCCCTGCCTGTAAAATGGCAGTTCTGCTGCCTCCCACCCTGTGGCTTCGGGAGGACTAAAGGGTCTGCAGCCATAAGGCTCCTAGAACCAAGCCTGCAGGCAGTAGGTGCTCTAAACACCGCTGTTATGATTTAACCTGCTAGTGATGCACTTTGGATCATGTTTGTACATGCAAGTATAATACTCTGTGTGCTGCAGAAACTGCTCCAAGGGTCACACTTTGGGGTCTTTTGTTTCGGGGGCACATTCTCAGAGGGGAGTCTGCTGGGCCAGAGTCACGTGACCTATTTTTAGCTGTCACAGACTTCACATGAACTTTGGCAGGACTTGGAGGGGCCGAGGATGGGCAGTGGGGCTTCCAGGCAATGGAAATGGTTCAAGAGCCCAGAGTGGGCAGTGGAGGACCAGGCCTTCTCCAGGGATCAGCAGCCCTGCATTTCTGGAAAAGGGAGCTCCTTGGCAAGACTGAACTAGGTCAAACGAGCCAGGTGCTCTCCCACCTCAGTCTGTGACTGGCAGCAAGCCACTGACCTCCGAGCCTTAGTTTCCTCATCTATAAAATGGTACAGGAGACAAGTCTTTCCTCTCTGGGCCTGGCCCCACTCTGCCCGGACAGCATGATGCCCAGCTGGTTGCCGCAGACCACACATCCACAGGCAGGAGGAGGTGTGTATGTCTAAGGTGTGACGGGTTTGCAGGGTGGGGGGAGTAAGTCCCACCTCAGTCCTGCCAGATACCCTGGTCCCCCCTGACATCCTGAGGGGTTAGGGCCCCGATTCCCAGGACCTCAGGGCTGCAAAGCATGTGACAGGGCGTTCCCTGCCGTCTCCCCTGCCTGTGCCTCCACCCTGGAAACAGGGCGAACAGGAAGGCCTGCCCCACCGCTCTGGTTCCCGCTCCTGCTGGCAGACCTGCTGGCCGCTGCGGCCTTTCCCTCCGAGCTCAGCACAGGTGTCAGACCCAGCCTCCAGGCCCGCTGTGAGCAATGGATGGTGACAACTGGCAGAAGACCTGGAATTTGAGCCCAGCTCTGGCATAGGTGACACCGATTAACTTAACCCCAGGACTCAGTTTCCCTATCTGCAAACAGGGACAACAGCTAACTTCGGCCGGGTTAACGGAGGTAAGGACTTGGAAGGCTCCTGGTGCTGGTGATCACATGCAGCAGAAGTGAGCTCGGGGTGCCACCCAGCAGTCTTAAGCCTGAACCCGCTGCTGACTTGTTCCTGGACAAGTGGTCGGGCTCCTCCAACTCCTGCCCCAACCCTAGGCTGGTCTCTTCAGCTCCCAGGCACCCAAGCTGTAGCCCAAGGCTCCCGCTCACTTCTTCCAGCCCCCTGAGCCCCCTTCATGACCTGCCCAGGAGGCATCTTCAACCCTGGGGTCCACTGGCTGGAAGGGCTGAGCGGGTAACCCCCCTGGGCCTCAGGTTTCTTGCCTAGACAAGATGACTTCTGACCCCACCCAGATCCAAGACTCAGGGGTTGGACTGAGGAAGGGAAGGCTCTCTCAAAAGCAAGGCCTGAGGCCTATCACACCTGGTAGTTTGGGGAAAGAAGCTACCGACTTCTGTCAATTATTCATTCACTCACTCATTCATTCATTCCAGGCCTCACGCTGGGTGCTGGGATCCAGAAATGATTCGGATGCCACCCTCACCTCCCTGCAGCCCAGCCTGGCTGGGGAGCATATTGATTATCCAGTACTGCACAAGAAGTTACCCTCAAATGTAGACTTACAGTATCAAACTTTTTATTATCTCACAGTCTCGGAGGGCCAGGGATCCGGGGACTGCTTAGCTTTGTGGCTCTGGCTCAGGGTCTCTCATGAAGCCGCTCTAGCTGTCAGCCAGGGCACACAATCTGAAGCTTGGTAGGGGCTGGAGGACCCCCTTCCAGGGTGACTCGCCCACGTGGCTGTCAGCCGGAGGCCTCAGTGCCTGCCTCGTGGGCCTCTCCACCGGACTGCTTGCGTCCTCACAACATGGTGTCCAACGTCCCCCAGAGTTGGGGGTCCAGGAGAGGGGGCAAAGGGGCGGCCTCAGTGCCTTTACAGTCAGGTCCATCCTCAAAGGGGGTGGGGACCCACTCACAGGCAGCAATAGAAGAACCCGCTTGAATGGGCGCCCCAGTGTGGACAAGACTGGCAAGGAGTGCCGGGGTTGGGCTTGGAACACCCTGGTTGCAGCACACGGACACATCTCACTGGTGTAGGCACAACACATCTAGGGGAAGCAGTGGGCCTGGTGGGGGAGTGGCAGGTGAAGGAAGGGAGCTGGGATCAAGTCCCGGGGAGAGGAGCCACCTGGGCCAACTGGGAAGGAGAGGCACATCTTGGCAGGAAGCCTCCGGAGGGCAGGCTTACTGGGAGCCCTCCCCCAATGCCCCCCAACAGATGCTCAAAGCAGGGTGACTGAAGCCAGACTGCCACCCACCATTTGCACAGCAAGGCCCCACATGGGGTTCATCTGGGAGGTGAGTCTGGCCCCCAGCCGTGGGGCACAGAAGCCCAGGGTCTGGCACCCAGAGAGGCCGTGGTGGGGGCTCCAGAGGCAGGGTAGGAGGTTCTGGCTTGGGGGAGGGGACACTGCCCTCCCTGCTCAGGAACCACTGTCTGGCAGGAGGATTGCCCGAGGCTGGGCCGGGGGGTTGGGAGGAGCCACAGGAGACGGGAGGAGCCACAGGAGACAGGAGGGGCTCAGAGCTAGCTAAGGCCCCTCCCACCCGGAGAGGTTCTGGACTAAGGGAACTCGGACCCTGGTTCCAATAACGACTGCAAGGCCCACCTCTCAGCTCAGAACACGTGGTTCCCTGCCCGCCGCCCTGCCCCCTGCCACCCCATCACCGGCCCAGGTGGGGACACACTGCCCTCCTCTGGCCACTGCTCTGGGTACCTGCTCCCACTGACCGCCAGTCTGGGACAGTCTGCTCATCCAGCTGTCCCCCACTGCGACAGTGGGAGTCCCTGGAGAGGGCACAGCCGCTGGCCCCAGGAGGTCTGCAGACTGCACCAACAACTCCACGGGCTGCAATCACATACCGTGTCCACACTTGGCCGAGCTCCCCCAGCCCAGCCCCTCTCTCCAGTTGGCCCAACCTGGCCTGGGGACCATCACTTTGGCCTTCAGGGTCCGGGGCATCCCCAGGACAGACAGATCCTCCTTAGCTATTTTTACACCAGACGTTTGACACAGACACATTCGCCCTGTCTATTTATATCATTCCCCATCTTGAGTTTCTGGTCATCTCATAATCTGGCCAGAGCCTCCCTCACTCCTGCCTCTCAGTCCACTCTGAAGCCAAGCCAGGGTCGGGCAGGCCAGAGGCCCACAGATTACCTGGAGTGGTAGCCCTAGGGAAAACTATGAACGTTTCCAACTGAATGAAGATACAAGAAACCCACACAGCACGGTGGGGACTTTGGGGTTGACTAAAGTCAACAGGGTGAACTCCTTAAAGTCTACCCAACAGGAAAATTCTGGGCGCTGTGGGCTCGGGAGGCTGAGAGGCCACCAGGACAGTGGCTGGCTGTCTCCAAGGGGTCCCAGGCTATCTACCTTTTGAGGCCCAGAGCAGACTCGCTCACTGGAGAGGCTAAGTCACTTCCAGAGTGGACTAGACTAGAGGCTGGAGGGACAAATGTTTATCCACCAGAAGAAAGAGGCCCACTGTGCAAAGCCAGGGCTCATCAGCAGCCGGCCGCACACCAGTTGCTGGGTCCCTAGGCCCTCAGCACAAAACCACCCTGCCAGTTCACTGCAGCGTCTCCAGCAGCCAGAAGAGGACCCTCCTGAGCCAAGGCCTGGAGCCCAGCTGTGGGGTCAGGGCTAAGGAAAGTCATCAGCACCTCAGCTGATTAAATTAATTCTCTTCTATTTCCTGCCAAATGTCAGCAGCTAAAGGCACAGAGTGGAGGCATTTTGCTCTAGAAGTCCAGCAGGGCTGGGTCTCCCCTGGCTCCGTGATTTCCTTCACTGGCTCTGGCCCCTAGAACCCTCCTGAACCCATTTTACAGGTGATGAACCTGAGGGAAAGACGGCCCACAGGGTCACACCACCAGGAGGGGTCCAAGTTGAGACTGAAAAGCAAAGCCAGCGCTTTCCTGAACCTGTCCTTGGGAATGATCTCAACCCGAGGTCCCCAGGGTCACAAGAACCCCTGAAGAGGCCAGTTTCAATGCAGGTTTTGCCCCTACCTGCTCCCTGAGGGCAGAAGTGGGGCCTTGGAATCTGCATTTTTGCTGTCACCCTGGGACTCCGATTCCAGGGGCCTGGGTTGGGAGGAACTGTGGCCACACAGTAGGACAGTCCAGAGCCTGGACTGGCTGCTCACCCCGGGGCGGGCTCCTCAGCCGCCTGCTCACCCCCTGCCGTGCCAGGCCCTGTTTCGTGTTAGTAAAAAGGACAGACAGGGTTCCCACTCTGGTGGAGCTTGAATTCTGGTGGAAGGGAGGTAATAAACACACACAGGAAAACACATCACTCCAGGAGCTGACCAGAGCAGGGCAGGGGGATGAGGGGCTCCCCACTCTAGACAGGGAAGACCAGTCAAGCCCCTTTTGAGGAGAGAACTGAGCAGGGACCTGAGTTCTGGAGATGACCCCAGCAAGGCTGGGAGGAGCTTCCACCTAGGGGAAGCAGCCAGTGCAAAGGCCCTGAGGTGGGAGTGAACTTGGAGTTGTGAGGGCGTGGCCAGGTCTCCTTGGGCTCAGAGGCCCTTGGCTTGGGTTTTATTCCAAATGGGAGGGGAGCCAGTTGACAGCCCTGTCCTCCCCAACAGTCTTTGCCCGGGAGCTTTGGAGCTTTGGAACCTGTCCCGGTGGCTCCTATCCTAGAATTATACCTGCCCTGGCTCCCAGCCCCACCCTGTGCACCCTCTGGCACAGCCTAACTCCCCAGCAGGTCTACACAGCTGTTGCCTCAGTCGGCCCCACCCCACTCGCCCTGACACCTTGGAGCTCCAGCCTTGCTCCCATCCCACCTGGGGTCCAAACAGCCTCCTGTCACTGAATTCAGCAGATTCCAGGGTGAGAACATTAGCAATTTTCTTTTTAGAGCGTGCCAGCGTTTCTAATTTTTCCACACTAAACCTGTCTTATGTAAGAAATTATAAAAGCTGTACGAGGTGGGTGGGTGTAGCTCAGTAGTAGAGAGCATGCTTGGCATGCACAAGGTTCTGGGTTCAATCCCCCATGTCTTGATAAAATATAAATTAAAATTTCTTAAAAAAAAAAAACCGTGCAAAATAAATACCCTACCATGCTCGTTCAGTGACCCGGCTTTAACCCTGGCCCCGCTCGCCCTCTTCCCCTCCTCGCTGTCCTCCTACTGCTGGAGCCTTGGTCCCCTCCTGCCCCTTGGAGGCTAGGGTCTTAGCACAGCAAGGCGGCTTCCCCTGGGTGGGGCCCTGGGGCTCTGGGGAACGTGAGGAGTTTGAAGCAGCACATTCCGTGCTGTAATTTTATCTTCAGGAAATGAAACAGAACAACAGACAGGGGCCCAAACAGCTGATGTAATAATGCAGGCCCATTGCACACGGACTCATTTACTTGGCTGTGACTTCTTCACTTCTTTCTGGTCTCTCCCTAACTGCCATGGGAGGCCCTGGAGGTCAGGATGGAGTGTCTGCCCTGTCCCCGCACAGGCGCAGAGAGGAGTTTGATCACCATCTGTGCACCACTCGAGTGCATGACTCTTGGGCAGCAGGGAAATGCATAATTCTTTAGGGACAGATGGCTTTCAGGAGAAATGTGATTTTACGGTGTAGCAAGCCAGCAGTACATGTGAGTGATCCCATTCCCTCGCAGTGCCTGCCTTCACCTCCTCCTCACTGCCCCTCCACCAGCAACCTCATCTGGACCCCTGTAGGGTCTGCCCAAACAGGGCTTTCCTTCAAGGAGCTTTCTGAAGTTCAAATATTGAGTGTCTACTGTGTATCAGGCTGCTGGCCCCCTTCCCAAGGACCCCCAGGGGGTCAGGGCTCATGCAACCTGTCCCCAGAATGACAGGAACTTAAAGGCACTTGCATTCTCTTAAAAACAAAACAAAGCAGCTCCTTCTTGTCTCCTTATTGATTGTCCCATGATAATTTTCGGACTCACTGCCCTGTTCAGGTTCTTGACTTTCCTCTCAAACCCCCCAAAACAGGGATGGAAGCAGAAAGCTTCACCTCCTGAGGACTCAGTGACCCCCTGTTCCTAGGGGTGAGTTACCCAGATGGATGTAGGTTATCCAGTTTAATTGCCATGGCCTCGGAGGCCTCCAGCCCTACGAGTATTCCCATAGTCAACTCCTGCCCCCGTTTGGCTCTGGGCTTCTTCTGGGGCCCACTCACTGTTCTGCCTTACAGGCCTTGTGAGGCATGAGCTGGGTCAGCGGCTGGCGATAGTCAAACCCAGGCCTCCAGACCCCTAGTTCAGGGCCCACCAGCCATCACAAGCACTGGACTAGGAGTCAGCAGACCTGGGTTTGGGTTTCTGCTTAATGAATGTTCTATGTAGATCCTAATAAAAGGGAACAACACATGATCGTTGGATTCCTGGTGGCCTCCGTATCACCATTGTTCACTTCTTACCGACCCCTGACGTGTACCCCTGAGGACCAAGTATAGCCTAAACCTGTCCGTGAGACACGTCCATTGTAATCCCCACCCCGATTTCAGACCTGGTAAAATGCAAATAAAAGAACAGTGTGATCTGCAACCCAGAAACACCGCCCGGTGTGGTCCTGACCACAGGATCGTGAAGAAGGAAGTTCGGACCAGGCCTGAAGGCATGAAGATGTTATCTGACTCTCATTGATGCAGAAAGCCCCCAGCCAAGCCCAGTCCCAACTGGACAGACTTCGCGACGCGCTGGGGAAGGAGGCCAGGGGACCGGAACCCTCCCCAGGGGACAGGGAGGGGTCGTGGCCACTGTCAATCTCAGGTACCTGGGAGGGAAGGGAGCGCAGGGAGCGGCGTCGGACTCCGCTCCTACTTAACCCTCCATCTCCCGCTGTCCAGAGCCCAGCGCCCTACCACTTCATCACCTCCGCACAATCCCTCCCCTCTGCCTGGCTCGCCCGCTTCCCAGGCCTCCCAGAGCCGAGGCCGGATGACCGCTCCCTCTGGCCGCCGCCAATGGACGCGCCGCGATCTGGTCCCTCCCGCCTCGCAGCTCTTGAGCCAGTCCAGGAACCTCCCCTGCTCCACAACCTTCCGCGGCTCCCGCAGTCAGCGCTCAGGTGAGGGCCCCCGAGGGCCTGGCCACGCCCTTCGCCCCGCGCAAGGTGGGCCAGGAAGCCAGAAGCCCCAGGCCCACCGCCTGGAGGGCGCACCGACGGGAAGGGCGAAGACTCCCGCAGGTAGTGATTCGCCGCCGAAGCAGTATCACAAGTAGTGTCCGAGCCTTCAGGCCTCGGAGGGTCCTGGCGCTGCAAGTCGTTTGCCGCGGTGTGTCCCCATTATACAGGAGAGGACCCTGAGGTTGGGCGGCCGAGTTGGGATCTGAATCCAGGTCCCAGGATTCCAGGCCCACTCCAGAGCGAGTGCACGCCACCTCTGGCCCAGCTGACCCGCATCGCTCACGCCGGGAAGTTCCCGAGCCGAGCAGGCCGTGGGCCCCCCGGCCCGACCTAGCTCCACGGTCCCTCCGCGGCGAACACCAGGTTTCCTCTCCCGGCCGGGCTGAGCGGGCGGGCGCACGAAGCACATTCTTTGTCTGCAGCGCCTGTGCACCTACGCCGCCCGCCCGCTACGTGCCCCCCGCCCTGCCCGCCCAGCCAATGAGGCGCGGCGGCGGCGCGCAGGGCCCGGGGTGTTGTCCGCGCCTCGCTCGCCCATTGGTTGAGCTCTGCGCCCCGCCCGAGCCCGGCCGGCCGGGCTTGGGGGCGGGACTCGCGGCCCGAGGTGAGGGACCACCGGCTGCGAGCGGAGTGTAGCTGGAGTGAGCGCGCCGGCTGGCGAGGGACGTTCGCCCGGCGAGGAGTCGCGCCCTGAGCCGCCGCCGTTGTCGCCCCTAGACCTCGGCCGGCGCGGGGCTCCGCGTTAGGAGGCGGCGACCAGGCCAAGTCCCAGCCCAGCAAGGCCGGGGAGCCCTCGACGGCGACCTGTCCGGCGAGGGGCCAAAGAAGGAGGACAAGGAGGAAGGGCGGCGTCGCCGGGGACCCGGCAATGGCGCTCGACTTTCTGGCTGGATGCGCTGGAGGTAAGGAGGCAGGCGGGTCCGCCATGAGGGCCTGGTACGGCGGGCGCCCGGAGCAAGGCGTCTGAGATGCGAGGCCAGCTCTCCTAGGAGCATTCGGCCCAACGGCTTACGCTGTGGCTGAGGTTTCCTCGTCTGTAAAATGGGACAACAATGCTCTCGTCTCACCGAGCTCTCGTGGGCGTAAATTGGCATCAAGCCTGGAGGGCGCCTAGCGCGCTGTCCTCGAGGGCAAGTGTCTTTTAAGTCCTTCGGGGCACGTTCGTACGAGAGGTCGGGGGCTCCGGGGCAGCACCGTGGCTGCCAGGGGCCTGCCAGAAGGATGCCCCACTGCCGTCCTCGCCCGAGGTCATCGGATGGCGAGGCCCTGAGCATCTCTCTCTCACCTCCTCCTCCGGCCCCCACCCACCCGGAGCGGGGTCTCCTCCCTGGGCCCAAGAAGTTTGAGACTGGCGCTACCCACTCTCCCACAGCCCGCCGGGTGGGGCTGGGGCCAGGCCACCGGACGACCCCCTAGTGGGATGGCCTAAAAGGCGTCGAGTCACGTCTTGGCGCCCCGTCCCCTGATTATATGCCGTTCAGTGAACTGCTGGGAGGCCAGATACACCCGGGTGGCAGAGTGGCCCTGACACGCCATGTGAGCTAGGCCTTGGGCACACGCGTGCGTGTAGCCGGTATGGGGCACCTTCACCGAGGCGGGGACGCGGCGCTGGGGTCCTCTCTAAGCCTGTGTACCCAGAAGGACCTGAGTCTCTGCTGTGGCCTGACCGCGGGCGTTTCTCTGCTTTTACTTAAAGGGTTAATTTATTCAACAAGTAGTCAGTGGGAGCCTGGTTTAGCTATCAGGGAGTGGGGCTTAGAGACGCGGCAGAGGACCGGCTGAGTGGCCCCAGGCCCGGTCCTGCTCCGACGTTTCCCACGACGGATGCTTCTCTCCTCCAGCACCCGCCCTTGTTTTGACTCTGCATTGGCTTGGGCTCGCTCCAGTAAAGCTCTCAGCTACCTGCCAGCGTGGGCATCCTGGAGGAAGAGGAGTGACTAGACTAGCAGTGGCCTGAAGCCTTTAAACGGTGCGGCGCAGCTTCCTGCTCTGGGCGAGAGGAGGTTGGTAGAGAAGGGAGTGTTCTAGGGAAGTGTCCCCTGTGGTTACCCAGTCGGGTCTCCAGGCCTCAGGAAACGAGGCTAGAGGAGAGGAAGAAACCCCAGAGCTTCCTGTAAATTGGGGAGCATTTTTCCCAAGCCCAGGATGCAGAGGAGACAGGAGAGGTCGGTCTCCGTGTCCAGCTCGCAATTCCACCCAACTCCATCCCACTCTCTGCTCTTCCCATCCCCCTCGGGGAACCTCCCCAGTGCCCTGCTACCAGGCCGCTGACTCCTCCTGGGCTCCAGACCCTTCTCTACTTAACCCCAGTGGTAACTCAGTCCCAGGGCTAATGCCCCTTTCCAACTTCTTGGGGAGTGTGGGTTCTTTCCCCAGAGGGATGGGATTCCTTCTATACTCACACAGGTGTCCTGGGAGCCATGAGGTTTGAGGTTTGGGCCAGGCCCTTCCTTCAGACACACGTGTTAAGTCACTCTGGGCTCTTGCTGGTGCAAGGCCCTGCCTGGGGTGTCTTGTGCTCATCCTCACCAAGCCCACCTGGGAGAGAGCCTGTGTAGGTCCCAGGGTTGGAGTAAAGACAGGGTCCAGAACTCTGGGGAGCTGTAGGCCTCCACAGCCCCACCCCACTACCTGGATCCAAGTGGAAGCATAGGGCAGGTGGTGCCCACTTCCCCTTCGTGTGGATAGAGGGTCAGCAGCTCCTGGGCCCAGGGACCCTTTCCTAGTATTAACCCAGGAGAAACCTAGGCCTTGAGAAGTGGAAGGATTAGTGCAGATCACACTGGCTCCTCCAGTGGGGCGGGGCCGCCCTGCTCTCCCCTTCCCCCAGCCTCAGGGCGCTAGGGGCCGGCCTGCAGGACAGTGAGCTGATTGTGTCCCAGGCCAGCCTTCTGGGCCCCTGGCACGGCCTGGCCAGAGCTGAGGGGCCGTACAGAAACTATGCACAGGCGGCACCCCTACCTGGGGGCCCGGCCCCAGGGGCCCCCGCCTGCTTCCTTTGGGTTTGGGCTCCTCAAGGCCTAGGGCTCAAGGCAGATGATGGCTATCTTTCCAGGGTTGGAGTGGGGGGTACTGGGGTGGCTGTTGATTCCTGGGAGGAAGCACAGTAAATCACCTCTGATTGGCTGAGTGTGGGCCTCGTGTCCAACATCACTCTCAGGGAGGCAGGGTGGGACCTTGATTGGCAGTATCCCCGAGGCTTCATGGGGTCAAAGGATCCAAATGCCTACCCACACTCCCCCACAAGGGATCAGTCCTAGGTCTTGGGCCCACTGGACCTTGGGCTCTGGATGGAGATCTTCCTGCTGTGAGTATGGATGGGAGGTGGTGCAGAGAGAAACTCAACCGTTGGCAGAGGGACCCCACCATGGGGGACAGGTCAGTCATCCTGGTGTTCCTTCCCACCACCTCTGCTGCCAGGTGCCTCCAGGACAGTGGTCCTCACTCCTGCCCTGGAGGGTCATGGGGTGGCAGGGGTGCCCCTGAGAGTCCAGCTCATGTAGGGCAGTGGGCACTGGCTTTGGAGTTGGGGAACAGGGTCACTTCAGCTGCTGTGGCTATAGGCCTCAGTGTCCTCTCGGGCAGATGGCTCTGCAGGCCTCCTGGCTCTCAAGGTGACTGGGAGGTTAAAAGGATGGGCTTTGGGGGACTGGAGGGCCCCACAGTCCACTGTTCCTATGGACGGGCACGTTTTGGGTGAGGGTGACCCAGCCCTTTGCCTGAGGGCACTACAACAAATTGTGGGAGAAAGTAGGAGATCCTTGGTGGGGCTCTCAACAGAGCTGGTGGGGTGAGGGGTGCCCCGCCCACCCTGGAGGCTGAGGAAGGCTGAGGCTGAAACCTGGGCAAGCCTGGAGCGAGAGGCAGGGCTGTCCACTCACTGGAAGGGGACTCCCCAAGATGGGCCTGGCGGCGGGTGCCGCGGCTGGAGAGAGGAAGAAGACAGGTGGCAGGCAGACCCCGGCAGTGCTAGGTTTTCAGAACCCAAGGAGATGCAGTTCCGGCCCAAGAAGGGAGGTTCCAGAACTAGGATTTTCAAAGTCGTAAAATTCAAAACATGAAATGAAGAAAAGGGTAGATCTCAAATGACAGAAACAAAAGTGTGTCTTGAAGACCAGAAACACAGAGGTGGGAGTCCAGACAGAAAGACAGACTTGGGGTGTCTTTTCCCCCAACCTGTGAATGTTAGGGGTTCCAGAGGGAGAAAAAGTTCTAGAGATGATGAGTATGATGAATACCTAACAGTGGAAATCTTCTCTGACCAGAAAAAAGCGAGTCTGCAGACTGAAAGGGCTGGGGGAGTTCCAGGCAGGGTTATTTTAAAGAAAAAAGACACACACACCCTTGGTATCTCCTGGTGACAGTCCAAAAACCTTCAGATAAAACCTCAGAGGCTTCCTGACAGAATAAATAAACTATTGGCAAAGGAGAAGAAATACAGTGTCAGCGGGTTGCTCATCCACAGAGCTGGAAACCAGAAGATTCTGGGACACGGCCACCCTAATGGCCTCGGCCCGGAATCCTCACTAGAGCACAGGACCGTTTTCCCAGATGGCGTTCAAGGAGCAGGTTTTGCAGATGAGCAGGAGTTCAGAGGGTGTGTCCCCATGCGTTACATCTGAGGGACATAATCAAGAAAGGCTCCAGTGATCAGAGCAGAGACAGATCCCTCCAAGGTGGGGGGAGAGGTGTAGAGGGGAGGGAATCGCACCGACTCTGGTGGGGCTTATAGGTGAAGACCAGTGGAAGCTGGCAGGGTGGGAGTCTTTTTGGGGTGGCTCTTAGGGGTAGTGTGGGACGGTGGGGGGCAGAGAGCGCCTCCTCTCTCTCACCCTGGGATGGAGGTGTGTGTGACGGTTCTGACCCTGTTTCTATGTGATGATGATGATGAGTGTTAGAAAGCAGCAGTAACACTTAGATGAACCTACAAATTAACCAGCAGAAAGGGAATGAGGAGCAGTTTGCCTGAACCAGCAGAAACGTGGAAAGGGAAGGGAGTACAATAAATCATGCCCAGAAAATAAGATGGAGGCACGTCAGATCTCTTGTCTTGGCAAAACCTGAGACTGCTTCAGACGGATGGCAGAGACCACAGCCCAGCTGTAGGCTGTTTGTGGGACATCTGAAGCAGAGTAAAACAGGGCCTGAAAATCAAGAACTAGACAAAACTGCACCAGGCACATGTGACCCAGCAGAAGGCTGGATTGGCAAAGTGGGTGTTAAGGTCCGGAGCACTGAACAAGGGAGATACAGAGACTAAAAATACAATTTATGTACCTTTTGTATAACTAATGTTCTTACTAAGAATCATTCCTCTAAAATGCAAAAGCCTAAGGGAACCCAGTGCACAGATGTGGTAGCAGATGTGATTAACTGGACAGCTGATCAAATTTAACAACTCAAGAAATATATTATAAGCCCACCCATGTGCATCAGGTAATCAGAATGACAGCAAAATAACAGAAAAAGCCTCCCACTATCATAGTAGAGCCTTCAGAATTTTCTTTAAATGAGTAATTTCAGTCAAAGCTTCACTACAAAGTTCATTCTCTCTTCTGGTTACCTCAAAAATACAGAGAAAAAAATAATTTCATTAGATGACTAAATTCACAGAAAAGCAAAAGCTCTGAAAAGCAAGTTTTATATAATGGAAATTCAAAACTTGGGAAATTTTTAAGAGGCAAATATCCTATCAAAGTTTTTTTAAGCATTATAGTTGTCCATATAGAAAACAAATACCAGCAAAAAAAGCAAAGTGTCTCAAATCTCAAATCTTTTTTACAAAAATCTCTGGTGTGACAGTGGGGAGAAGTTTGTTTTTATCAGCCTCAACACCTAATATCAAAAGTAGAAATTGACACAACATTGTAAAATGATTATAAATCAATAAAAAATGTTTAAAAAAAAAAAGAAAGAAAATAAAAATACAATTTATGAAGAAGTGCAAGAACTCCCATCAACTCTGGGGCATCCCCCAGCACCGTGCCCAGCTCTAGCAGGGAGGGGGATGTGTGGTGAAGGGGGAGGGCTCCGGGGCCAGGTCTGGGGCAGATCTTGGCTCCACCACTTGCTTAGCTGTGTGGCGTGGACAGACTGCTTTTCTGTGTCTCAGTTTCCTCATCTGTAAGATGAGCAGGTCTTTTCTTTGTAGGAATAGCAGAGGGGGTGTCAGTACAAGACTAAGGACAGTAACCAGTAGGCAGGAACGTTACTGTTTGTGACCCAACAAGTGTTGGCTGGTTTTAATTACACACAAACACCACTAGCAATAAAAGGAGTGCTTTGAGATGTACACCCATGAAATTCTAGGGAGGAAGGCATGGGAGTTGGTGTGGCAGTTACTTGACCTCCCTGAGCCTCAGTTTCTCCTTCTGTGAGGCGGGGGAACAGGACTGCCTGATTCACAGGGATGTCTACAGCAGTGATATGTACAGCACGCAGGACTCTGAGAAGTGTTTGTGAGCCATTTGGAGGGAGAGCCTTTGTCCTTTGAGGGGGTGCTGGGTTTTGGCAAGTCCGGGACTGATACGTAACCAAGCATGAATGCAGAGTCACAAGCTGGCTCCCAGGCAGAGAAGAGGGGGTGGGAAGCCAGCACCTGTGATGCATCTGGTCCTGGGTCGGCACTTCCAGAGTTGGGGGCTGCCCTGGGGAGGGTGACGCTCACACCCATACAGGTGAGGAGAGTGAGGCTCAGACTCAAGGCCTTTGTGAGCTCAGCCAGCTGGTGGATGACAGCAAAACTTTAAATCTGCATGAGGCTCTGGCCCCAAGTCCAAAATCTCTGGAGCCCTTGACCATGCTAGGTACTGGGGAAATGGGACCATCTTAGAAGCGCCATGTGCAGCCTCCCAAGGGGCAACTTCTGTGGTCACCTGCAGTGAGCGGCAGGGCGGACTGAGAGACACCAGCTTTGAGTTGGATGGATCCTGGCTTGACCTTGGGGATGTCACCCTGACCTACCCCGGCCCCACCCAACCCTGGCCATGAAGATGAAGGGGCTCCCGGGCCCCAGGCACACTGCAGCTCCCACACAGTCCCAGCCAGGTCTCCACCCCACACTGCGGTTTCAGGGCATTTGGGTCACAAGTCCTCCTTTCTTCCTCCAGGTGTGGCAGGCGTGCTGGTGGGACACCCGTTTGACACGGTCAAGGTGAGTCTCTTGTCGCGGTTTTATTCTCTGGCCCTTGTGGAGGTACAGACGTTGGAGGGAGGCCCACAGGGTTGGGGCAGCTGGAGGCTCCTTTCTGATGACCGCCGCAGGGACACTTCCAAGGTCTTCCCACAGGTTCTAGAGTAAAGGTAGACTCAGGGTTCTCCCCGCTGCCCAGGCGAGCGGCGGCTTGTCCAGCCGGCCGAGCGGGCCTGTCCTCCTGGGTCTGTCCTGTCGTCTCCCACCCAGGGCTGAACTTCGAGATCCTTCCTGGGGCTTGGCCAGCTGGGACTTAGGGGCCAAAGTTACGTTTCCTTTTGCCCAGAGCGGGCACACCCACACTGTCCTTACACAGAACTCCAGCCAGCTTCCTAAAAGAAAAGTTCAGAGAGAAAATAACAGAAAAGTCAAACCTTGTCAGTCCTTCCTGTGTCTGTGGTCTTCACAGGGCAGTGGTTATCAGTGCTGAGAAAGTGAGCGGTCATTTCCTGAGGGCCAGTGTGCGCCCGCGGGGTGCTGATGGCTCCACACTGTGGCCCCTGTGCCGCGAGCCTGCACCTGGGACACTGTCGGGCTGTGGGCTCTCCGATGCCTCTGAAAGGAAACCAAGGAAGTCCATGTTCCCAGCTGGAAATTCCCAAATAAGATTTTCCCCCTGCTGTTGGCGTTTTTGTCCTTAAACGAGCCAAGTCAGGGCCCTTCCTTGCCAGCTTCCCTGGGGGCCAGGTGAGCTGCAGGCAGCAGGCACTAGGCCAGACCTTGTGTCTCGCCGTCAACACTGAACTTGGCCCCACTTCCCACTGGGGCGAGGGCAGAGCGCAGGCGAGGCTGTCATCCCTAGCTGGCAGAGTGGACTTCCCATCTCTTTTTTCAGGAGCCCAGGTGTTCCTGGGCCGAGAACAGGTCTTGTGAACTAGGGCTGGGATTTCCTCCAGGAAAGGCATGAGGGCCCTGCTGTATGCATTGGCTCTGACCAGAAAAAGTCCTGTCTCTGGGGCTCGTGCCCCTCCAGGCCCTCTGCCAGCCTTCTGCCCTGGGATCGTGGCCCGTCACGCTACCTCTGACCTGCACGGTGAGGGGCTGGCAAGATCACTGAAGCCTTTGTTCCCTGGGCTCAGCAGCGTAGTTTGTGCTGGACGAAATGCAAGTTCTCATGGGCACCTATTTCCTCCCCGTCCACTGTGGGCAAATTTGGGGAGGAGGCAGAAGGGTCAGGCTTTCTGGCCAGGCAGGAGCCCCTGAGTCCCCCAACGCACCCGCTGAGAGTGAGGTGCTGTGGGATGCTGTCCCGTGCTCTGCCCAGCTGACCACCCATGGAGCCTGCCTGCTGGCCGGGGCGCCCAAAGCAGCCTGGCCAAGGGCCCATGCTACGCCGTGCTCTATCTTGTGAGTACCTCCCAAAGCTGCATCCAGCCAAGAAGTACCTCTGAGTCTCTTCCTCAGCCCAGCTTCGCAGAGGTCTCTGCCCTCAGTCAGTCCCACCAGGCGGGGGTGGGGGCACTGTCCTGGTGCCTCCAGTTCCCTCTGAGCACCTGAGCCATGACCTGGGCCCCCTGTAGTAATTCAGATACAGGATCCTCTCCACCCCACTGAGTTCTTGCCTCTGGGACACCCCCCACCCTTACCTGGCACCTGGAGGGTGGTCTTTAAGGAAATCCATTTGTAACTGTGGCCCACCAGCATCACACCTGGGCAAACCTGTCTTTACAAGCCAAGCTTTTTACTATGAAGGGGGAGAACCTCCCCCCCCAGGAATGACCACTGCCACTCAACCTTGGACCCCACCTGTCCCACCACGGGCCCACACACTACTACACTGTGCTGACTAGAGAGCACATCCACTTTAATGCTGTATCCCCCTGCCTTATTATTTTTAAACTGGCTGTTTTCCATTATGAAATTTAAGCATTCTAATTAAAAGAAATTTGGGAAATGTGATAGATTTTAAATGTGTTTTAATCATCAGGTACATACACATCTTTTTGGCTGGCTTTCTATTACATAAGTGATATAGGTCATAAACAAAACAAAACAAAACAAAATGTTAGCCATAATAGAGAAATATAAACTAGAAAGAAAAAAAACAACAGTCCTTTATGTAACGTTCCCCCAACCCTTGTTACCGATTTCTACCGACAAACAGGCATGCACGCGGACCCATGTATATTCCTTGCTTTTGGCAAAAGCGGGATGTGCTTCTTAGCTCTGCGGCTGTTGTTTTAATTGAAATTCCACACGTGGAGAGAAGCACACACCTGCTGCATGTGTGAATCGTGATGATCATCCCACACCTGAGGAAAGAAACGAGGCCAGCCCCCCAGAAGCTCCCCACTCCCCTCCTGACAGCTCCGCCCTCCCCTTCTCCAGGCAGCCGCCATCCTGACCTCGCACCGTGGTCCCTTCTACCTCTTCTCAAACCTCATGTGCTTGGGCCTGTGCTCGGAATCTGTGAGGGGACACAGTGCTCCATGTCCATCCACACTGTCTCAGGGCCGGGACATTTGCAGTTTGTTCCTCTAAGTCCTTAGAACTGAAATTTGAGTCCAAAATTTGGTTTTCCCTCTCTTGGCCCAGAACTGCAGCCACTGGCCTTAGACACACCACCTCCACACGTGTTTCTGTGGGAAATTTATGTTCTGTCCCACATCGCTGGACATGACAGTAACCAGAGACGCCATGTCTGAGCCTGCTTTTCCCAGGGAGCAGCTGTCCTGGGCCGGGGAGGGAGCGGGGAGGCTGGGGGCTGGCCTTGGGGGTCCCGTGCCTGGATGTGATGTTGAAATTTTGTGTTGCTTTAACTGCCTTTACTTTCTGAGCTAGGGGCTGTCTCCATCCATAGCAAAATGTAACTTTGTTGTAGATGAGCGTAAGCCTCACCCTGGAGAGCGCTAGTAAGTACAGACCAGGTGAACCCCACGCTTCTCTTCCCTGTTCTCGCTGAATCAGTCCCTGGGCCTGGACCCCACCCGGCCCCGCCCTCCCCACCGAGTTCCCTCCCGGACTAGCAGGGGACAGGGAGGGTGTGAGGTGAGCCTGGACCCAGCACAGGTCCTGGGGAGGGGGCCCTGGTGCTGGTTGAGAAAAATCAGCCCCCTCTGGATCAGAGGATCTTCATGTTGGGGTCTCTAGCCCATGTGGGGAGCTGGGAGCTTCCTGGGCTGGTGTGTGAATGACCAGTTTTCTTGCACAAGGTCCTGTCCCTCAGAATGTTAAGAACCTCACCTCTCAAAGTTTTGGGACTTGGGCCACTGGGCCACATTTTACCTCCAAATCTGGTCCTTTAGACTCCTAGACAGCAGGCTCTCACCCCAGACCTGGGGGTCAGACACAGACAGGAGTAGGCCCCTGCAGTCTCTTGTGGGACCTGAGCTGGCCTGAGCCTTGGCTTGAAACCATGTCCAGCCTGCTTAGAGATGCCACCGGGGTGTCTGAAAGTGCGACCCATGGATGGGACAGCTCTGCTTCATATCCTGTCTGCTAACACAGCCCTGGTGTCAGTGTCAGGGGCCACAGGAGGAAGAGGCGGTCCCCCAGAGACCCCAGAACACTGAAGGGAAAATGAAAAACCTCGCATCACAGAAACAGCCTGAGCCAGAACTCGTGGTGTTAACATCTTAAAGTTCGCTGAGTGGTTGTTTTCCTCCTCTGGGCCTTATTATTATTTCTCCTCTGCCTTATTATTATTATAAGGGTGGGGAGGGGTGCTGGGGTGAACGCTGCAGGGGCCCTCAGTTGTCAGCTGCCTCTCAGAGCAGGGGTGCCAGCTGTCGGGGTCCTTGGGTGCAGAGGTGGTACTCTTTTCCTCACAAAGCATATTCTGTAAGTGCATTTGCCAACAGACGATCCACCTGGTCTCACCAGGCAGCACCCCCGCCCCACCCTGGCCTCGACCAACACAGCCACTCATGTCCTTGGAGGGGACAGCCTTGGCCGAGTTGCCAAGTATCTCTGAGCCTCAGTCTTCCCATCTTTGAAATGGGAGTAACCAAACCCATCTCAGGCTGGTAATTACGTCCCAGCCTCTCTCCGCTGCCCAGCACAGAAAGGCGCTCACGCCGTGGCCCTGGCTGTGAGAGTGATGATTTCTGTCAGAGCTGGAGACCAGCTCCTGAGAATGGGACTTAACCTAGCTCCCTCCACCCCGTGACATGGATTCTGAGTTAAGGAAATGTGTTCCCACTCCGCACCGTGGGGCCTGCGTATCCAGCGCAGAGATAAGCTCCCCGTCAACAAAGAAGGCTTTCACAGTAAGGTTCTAGACTGCTGGGCTCCAAGGGCAGCCAAACCTGATCCCCCAGGTCCCAGAGCTGCTGACGTGGTCCCCAAGGAGGCTGTCAGCTCCTCTCCTGCCACCACTTTACTAACTCATGACCACTGCCCTCACCAGGGGCCCCTAGCAGAAACCAAGTGGGAGGCCCGTGAGGCCCAAGATGCCTCACTTTTAGAGCCCATTGCATGCTGCTAGCCCCCGATAAGGGGAGAGTGGACGCTAGACCCGGAGCCCCTTTGGCATTGGCCATGATTTGCCACCCGGACAGTGGGGAGATCTCAGGAGATGCCTCATGTCCCACTGTCAGTATGTAGTGCAGAGAGAGTGAAGCAGGGGGCTTACCCTCTATTCATCTGAGGTCTTGGGGACCCGCTGCCCCTCTGCAGCTGGCTGCCTCTGGCCGTTTGCCCACCGATACCCCTCCCTGAGGAGGCACAGACACCCAGCCTCGCCCCGCCTCGCCCTGGAATTCTAAAAGCCACAGAAAGCTACTTAGCTCCCCGCTTCATGCGTCCAGCCTATTGCCTCCTCGAGATCTGGGCTGACCAAGTGCCAGCCCCAGGGAGCTGGGTGCTCTTGCCCTGGCTTGCTGCCTTTCACTGGGCCCCCCTTCCAGGTGCGGCTTCAGGTCCAGAGCATGGAGAAGCCCCAGTACCGAGGGACCCTGCACTGCTTCCAGGCCATCATCAAGCAGGAGAGCGTGAGTGACCTGGGCCTGGGACCAGTGGGGGTGGGAAACCAGCCTAGACTGCTTCACTCGCAGACCACAGAATGGGAAAAGCAGGCATCCGGGTAACTATTGGGCAAATCCTGGCTTTGGAAACGGGAAGCCCAGGCCTCTGAGATTGAGGACTTTGGTTCTAATAAAATTCTGTTTGATGCTGGTGACCACTTGGGGTGGGCTGGGGGAGCTGTCACCAGTGGGGGTTCCCTGGGGAGGGGGGCAGGGCAACCCAAGGCTGACATGGCTTCGTGCGCCCTGCAGGTGCTGGGCCTGTACCGGGGCCTGGGCTCGCCCCTCATGGGACTCACCTTCATCAATGCGCTGGTGTTCGGAGTACAGGGTAATACCCTCCGGGCCCTGGGCCAGGACTCACCACTGAACCAGTTCCTGGCGGGCGCAGCGGCGGGCACCATCCAGTGCGTCATCTGCTGCCCCATGGAGCTGGCCAAGACACGGCTGCAACTGCAGGACGCGGGGCCCGCCCGCACCTACCGCGGCCCCCTGGACTGCCTGGCGCAGATCTACCGGCAGGAAGGCCTGCGCGGTGTCAACCGGGGCATGGCCTCCACTCTGCTGCGCGAGACCCCCAGCTTCGGCGTCTACTTCCTCGCCTACGACGTGCTGACCCGCGCGCTGGGCTGTGAGCCGGGCGACCGCCTGGTGGTGCCCAAGCTGCTGCTGGCGGGCGGCACGTCGGGCATCCTGTCCTGGCTCTCCACCTACCCTGTGGACGTGGTCAAGTCGCGGCTGCAGGCCGATGGGCTGCGGGGCACCCCCCGCTACCGCGGCATCGTCGACTGCGTGCGCCAGAGCTACCAGGCCGAGGGCTGGCGTGTTTTCACGCGCGGCCTGGCCTCCACGCTGTTACGCGCCTTCCCCGTCAACGCCGCCACCTTTGCCACCGTCACTGTGGTGCTCACCTATGCGCGTGGTGAGGAGGCCCAGCCTGAGGGCGAGGCTGTGCCCACTACCTCTGCTGCCCCAGCAGGTCCTACCCTGGCCCAGCCCTCCAGCCTGTGATGCCTGGGACCCTGGCAGGGAAGAGCCCGACCTCCCCAAGGACCGCTTTTCAAAAACACAACATAGATATAAATTGACCCCTGGCCGATTGCCCTGCCCAGACTCCCAAACTCCATGGGTCGTGGACTCCATCAGACCTGGGTTGCATTCTCCTCGGCTGGGTGACCTTGGCCACAAATTTGACTTTCTCAGTTTTCTCCACTGTGAAACGGGGATCCTCGCACCCACGTCGTACAGTCAGGAAGCTCAGAGATGATGCCTGGTGCAGTGCCAGCCTGGCACGGTTACTTTGAGTCTTCCAGAAACCCAGCCAACACTCCATCCTTCCCTGGGATCCCAGCCACAGCCCCACAGGGTCTCTCTCCCCATCGATGGGCTGCTCAGCGACTCACTAGTTGGAAACCCTCAGCCAGGCAGAGCTCTGGGGACGTCTTGGCCTCTTGTGTGGTCTGTATGGGACAGGCAGGCAGCTCAGGCCTCCTGGTGTCATAGAACTGAGCCCTCTGCCAGTGCCCACAGCTTCTCCATATGGCACTGCCACGAGTACCCCTACTGCCAGTCCCACTGGAGGGTAACCTGGGGGACCCACTAAGAAGAACCTTCTAGAGGTGCCATATTAGCCTAGGGGCTGGAGTAGGGGAGTGGGCACAGGCCAGTAGGAAAGGTGATCTCAATTAAATACAGCTGAGGCAAGGGAAGTCTTTTCACCATCTGGGCCTCAGGCTGCCCATCTGTAAAATGGGGGCATAGGTCAGCTGACATCTGGAGCGCTGGCCTACTACTGCCATCCAAGTTTTCCTGACGTGTGCAGAGGGGTCAGCAGGGAAAGCAGTATAGGGAGCCCCCTCCCCAGCAGGCGGTGTCTTTCCTAGGCGATCTCAGTGCCTGGTGTTTCCGCGAGGCCAGGCAGGGCCTGTTAGTGGGCACAGGTATGGCAGGTTTGGACCCCTTCAGACCGAACAGCACCTGAGCCCACCCTCCAGGGGCTGTCACCAGGAGCAGAGTGGAGGTGTGAGCTTGGGGCAGCTTGGCACTTCCAGTACATTGTGGCCGTGAGATGGGACGAGGAGGTGGCGAATGCTTCTGTACAAGTTGGAGGTGACTGAGGTCTCCTTTGCCCTGAGTGAGGCTCAGCCTCCTGGCTGATATGATAAGCTCTCCCAGGAGACAGACTGTTCAAGGAAGAAGGACTCCCACCTTGTGGCATCGTTGTTGTACAGAAACCACCAAGGGAATAAAGTGTTCTTTGTTTTTTCAAGAGAACAGGGCTGCACTTGTGGATCACAGAGGAAGGGGTTTCCCCACCCCCTCACTGGAGCCCGAGGAGCCGGCTTGGTGGCCTATGTGCCCTCAGGCCCTGATGGCAGCCCCAGCTGTGTGGCCTGGGTGGGCTGTGGGCTACCCCTGGATCTTCAGTTTCCTCATCTACAAAATGGGGCTAATGGAGGCCTGGGGATTAAGTGAGTAAATCTCACAGGCCCGTTGGATGCAGCTCAGCCATTCAGCAAGTGATGGGAGGCCTGGTGCTCACCGTCCTCCAGCTGGAGGCTGTGTGCTGTGACTTCTCTGGAAAGGCTGCAGTGTGGAGGCTCAGAGGACTCTACCGGAGGCCAGAAACGTCTTCCCAGAGCAGGGAGGTTTCCGTGGAGCTCTGAAGGGTGAATGGACCTGTCCATCTGAGGTTAGACCTAACCCAGCCTACACGGCCTCTGAGGGCTTCCTGGAGGAGGCCTTTCATGCCAAAGGGGTGTTGTCTTCATGTCTGCCCACCCCCACATCTGCTCAGCCTCCTGGCGTCAATCCTGGGCACCCTGAGTCTCCACAGCTGCCAACCTGGAGTCTCTAACCTTCCAACCACTGAGCCAGAAGCCTCTGCCCACCTGCAGAGGGAGCAGGAGAGAGGCCCCCCTCAACGTTCCCTCCTGGAGGGCGCCTGCTCTCCTGGGCCTTTATACCCCATTGAACCCCCAGCACCAGCCTGTGACGTCAGGCTTGTCTGCAGTTACCAGGGACAGGCGGGTGGGAAGGGGCTAGCTGGTGACCCCAGGCAAGGTGTCCTCAGATGCATCACAGGCTCCATGAACCCAGCGGAGCCCCCAGCACCCCGGGGTCCCAGGCAGCATCCTTCTCCAATGAAATTTTCCTGGCCTCTCTCCCTACTCTTTCCTCTGAAAGAAACCATGCAGATGCTAAAACCCAGGGTCCCCCATTCCCGCCCAAGCCACTGATGGTTAAACATCACCAAGTCAGGCAGGAGGACAGGTTGGCAGAGGTGCGGGGTTTTTAATAAATTTTTGGACACTCCATCTTCTCCCTGATTTGAATTTGTATTTATTTTATTTGGAATGAGTAATACAGTAATGTGGTTAGAAATACAAATGCAAACAGACCCCACCCTGTACAGCGAAGAGGAAAACTTGTCCCCACCCCTCCCAGCCGGTGCCCCCCTTCCTGGAGCAGGACCCCCTCCAGTGGCCGGAGGACCTGCCAGCAAGTCCCGGGCAAGTCCCAGCATGTGGGGACCTCCAGGCTCCCGCAAAGCCTGGCCCAGGGACTGACCGTTCTGTTCTTTGCTTTCTGCAGTTGCCGATTATCTGGGAGACTGTAGCAGGTTCCCATAACAATGTCCCACAAACTGTGGCAGAAACAATAGACATTTATTCTCTTAAGTCCTGGGGGCCAGAAGTGTGAAACCGAGCTGTCAGCAGGGTTGGTTCCTCCTGAAGTTTCCAGGGAAGAACCTTTCTGGCCTCTCCTGGCATCAGGGGGCCGGCAGTCCTTGGCTTGTAGGCACATTTCTCCAGCGTGCCTCCATCTTCACGTGGCCTTCTCCCCTCTATGTCTCTGTTCTTCACCTCTTTTTATAAGGACACCAGTCGTTGGCTTGAGAGCCCACCCTACTCCAGGAAGCCCTCTTAATGAATAAGACCTGCAAAGACCATTTCCAGATAAGGTTGCCTTCGCAGGTACCTGAGGTGAGGACCTCAGTTCAACCCACGACAGAGCTTTCCTTAGCAGTGTGTTCACACTGGCCACGTTTTTGTAAATAGTTGTGTGGCATTTCTTTGGGTGACTGTTCCTTATTTCTCTAGCTAGGCTAGGGAGAGGAACGTGGAGGAGACAGCTGGACGGTCTGAGAGGGAGACCAGGCCTCCGCGGCTAGAGGTGGCTGAGTGTCCAGATCCCGCCAGTGAGATGGAGGCAGTGGCTGGGCTCTGCAAAAGGTCTGGACACAGCTGTGGCACATTCCTTGACCTCTACCCCTGCCCCCTTTTCCTGATGAAATGGAGACAGGGTACCTGCAGGCATGTTCAGATACAGCGGCCCTGTGGCCTTGGTGGGTCACTGAGCCAGCCAGCCTGGCCCGGGGAAGGCCGCACACACACTGGCTCAGCTTCTCTGTCATTTGCCACCCAAATGCATCCCGGCCATGGTACGGAGTTGGCAGGTTGTGCCCAGGGGAGTGACAGGCTGTGGTTCACGCCTGTAGACCGGAGGGTGTGAGGCGAGTGGGCTGCATGCGCAGGGGTGGGCTCCAGCGGCAGGCGAAGGGGCCCCCATGGCACTTCAGGGGACACCTTGAGTCAACCCCCCAGACCGTTTTCCCGATTTCCACAGCTCAGGAGGCCGGCCGTGGAAAAGGAAGCCCACCTTCCCCAGGGCTCCCTTGGGCCAAACATGGTCACTGACCTCCGCCTTTTCTTTTTTTCGCCCTTTGGGCTCCAGGCGCAGGGAGTCAATAAAGCATGCATCCTTTCCTCACTGGCCCAGCCTGGCCCGCTTTCACTTAGTTTTTTTCTTGTTTTGTTTTGGTTTTTTTTCCAAGAATTCTGCTAGGACTTGAACCCAGGACCTCATGTGTGCTAAGCATGTGCTCTGCCACTGAGCTACACTCTCCCCTTCACGGAGTTATTTAGTCCTTATTTGTTTGTTTTAAAATAAATCCATGTATTTCGGGGGGCATACATCTCTGCCAGTAGAGATGGATGATAGATATTATACAGATCTCAAAATAACTGACACATGTACCTCCCAAACTCTGCTAAAATGTGACGTTTATTACAGTATCAGAGAAATGTGGGGCACTTCCTGAACTGTGTCAGCCTTGTGCCGGGGCTGTGGTAATCTGCACGTATCGCTCCACTTTTAGCCGTGCGCTGCGGAAGTGAGGACTGTTTAGTCATTTCTCATGAATCAAAAGCGCCTGGTCCCACACAGAGCTGGGGCCTTCACGACCCCTGTGGGGGGCAGGTTCTCGTGACCGCAGGGACAACATGTCAGCCCTCTCCACACACACACTCTTTAACGTTCTCAACAGCCCTACAAAGTCAGCACTGTGGCCCCCATTTTGCAGCAGAGAGCACCAGTGGGGGAGGGCCCTGGCCCCGCCCCCTGCCCCAGGCTGGACTGAGTGTTGGACGGGCCACCCCCGCCCCCCACCAACTTCACAAGGGCCAGGGTCAGCCTGGGTTGGTCCCCCAGGCTCCCAGTAGCTGACTCACCAAGTTCTGTGGCTGGAGTGGCAGGGCCAGCAACAGAGGAGAGGGGCCTGGGCCTTGGCCAGGGCCAGGACCCACTCTGTGTGATCCCTAGTCGCAACATCCTCGCCGCTGTGGCCTCCTGACCCTGACCTCACAGCAGCTACGCTGGCTCAGCCCATGGGGACACCCCACCCCTGCAACTGGAAGCCCTCCCCAGTGCCCCAAGCCCGGACCACGGCCAAGCTCTCCCAGGACAGCTAAACCATTTACGGGCTGTAATGATCAGTTTGCTGGTCCCCCCCTTCCACTGCGAGGGAGTCCTGCAGGCGGGAGGATGGTTCTCCATAGGGTTTGGGTGAAAGAATGACTGTCGACTGGGGAGCCTGGAAGGCTGGCAGGGACTGTCTGGGGTGCAAGCTGGGTCCACCCTGGAGCTCCCTCCCACTGTCACCCCTGTGTGGCTCTTCAGGCTCGGCAGCCCCTTCACCTGTTGGGTGGACACTGTAAGCTGCCCTGGGGCATCCAGGACAGGTTTGGGAAGCAAAGTGGGCAGGATTGATGCCCAAGTGGATGTGAGGAGTGGGTGGAAGGAGGAGGAGGCTGCCATGACACCCTCTTTGGGAGTTCTGGCTTGAATGTCCTCGTGAATGGTGGGAACACAGTGGGAGCACAGGATGGGGAGCAGACATGGGGCAACATATGGGCAGGGAGTGGGTGTGAAGAAAGCATATTGTTGGATGAATGCATGAGTGAATGGATGAGCGGATGAGTGGTTGGAGGAGGACAGAGGCTACTGGATACAGGGCCAGGTGGGTTCTGCCAGGTGAGCCAGGGGTGAGGGAAGGCAAGGATGTAGGAGAGAGTGAAGCCGGGAAGTAGGGCTGAGTGGCCAGATGGCGACAGGTGATCTGCTGTGAGCCTGCAGGCTGAGAAGCAGGAGTGGCAATCAGCAGGACCCCTGGGGACAGACTGGAGAGGGCAAGTGTCGGTGAAGACCAAGCAATATAGGGACAGCCATGGTAGTGGCAGGCAGAGGTGGCGTCATCAGAAGGAAGAGGCCAAGGAACAGACAGGCCAGATGGGGATGAAGCGTCCTTTGGGATGGATTCTAAGGTCACCAGGTGGTGGGGAGCAGGTGACCCAGCATTAGAATGGGGTGACTGCAGAAGAGAGGAGATGGGAGGGGGTAGAAAAGGGATGAAGAGGAGAACCCCCCCACACACACACCCCTGGCCTGTGGAACCAGGGTTGGGGAGACAAAGCAGCCTGGGCCTGGAGGGCTCCCAGCCCCCCTCACTAAAGCTCTGCCACTCCCTACCAGTACCAGTGCCTGACTTCATCCGGGACGTGAGGGTGGTGTGGCCACCTGGGACCCCTGCTCCCCTGCCCCACCCTTCAAGGGCAGGCGACACCCTTCTCCCTGGACTGGGGGCGCCCCAGGAGCCCTCCCAGCCCCAGGCTTGCTCTGTAGCTCCTCCTGGAATGTTTCTGCCGCCCGCCCCAATTCAAGCCTGCCCTACAAGGGCACCCAAACGCCTCCCCTTCCCTCCGGGCCTCTCCTGGGGGCCAGCCCAACGCCCGCCCCGCCCCTCCCTATGGCCCCCGGCTACCCTTCCGCGCCTCCTCACTGTGGGCAGGCCTCCCGTCTTCTGTCGAGGAAAGCTAAGCTCCAGAGGCCCGCGGTCATGTGCCCTTCTGCTTGGCCTAATGCCAAGGCCTTTCCACCCAGGCCTCCCTCCGTGTCCCCTCCCGCCACGCGGATATGGGGACCACCTGCAGGCCCGGAGCTCTGCCGCGCTGGAGCATGAAACCCACCCTCCTCGGCCTCTTGGGGCCCGCGCGCCGGCCCGAGGGTGTCCGCGGCGGGCACGGACGGCTCCCCCACCGAATTTGGGCTCCCGAAACTGCCCGGAGTCCCTGGCACCCCGATGCCGCGCACGCGCGGGCACCTGGCCCGTACCCAGCCTGGGACTCGGTCCCGGCCCCGCCCACGGGAGCGGCCGGAGAATAGCGCCCCCCGCTGGCCGGGCTCCGCGGGAGCTGGAGACGCGGAACTGACGAGGCGGCGGCGGCGGCGGCGGCGGCAGCGGCGGGGGCAGCCTCGGAGAAAGGCCTGGAAGGAGGCGGCGTGGGAGGGAGGGCTCGGGCGGAGCCGGGGCGAGGGGGAGAGGATGGAGGAGAGGGTGGGCGGGCAGCCCTGCCAGGGAGCGGTGGACAGAGCTGGAGAGGGGTTCTGGCCACCAGGTCCCGCCTGTGTCAAGGGATCTAATCCATAAGAAAGGAGGTGATGCGAGGGGTCCTGGACCAGGTCCCTTTCCGCCAGGCACATTTCCTCAGGGACCTGCAGTCCCTCCCCCTCCCCCCCCCCCGCCCCTTCCTTGCTTGCTTTCCTAGCGCTTCGCGTATTTCTTTTATGTTCTTCTCACGACTGGTGTACTAGATGTAGTGGAAGTTCCATCAGTGCACCTCCACTAGCACCTAAAGCAGAGCCCCCACACTTAGGTGGTGCTCAGTATTTGTCGAGTGAAAATCTGGGAATTCAAGGATAGGGAAGCCTTGGAAATGAAAAACTCCAAGGAGGTGAAGAGAGGTTGGAAAAGTAGGTCAGGGCTGAGGCTTGGGGTTTTCTTGGGTAGGGAGCGGGGAGTCAACTGTACTCCTGGTTTGGGTGGTGAGTCTCCCACGCTGGAGATTGGCCTCGCAGCGACCAGAACGAAGAGCCGGAAACTGATGGCGGTGGGGAATCCCTGAGCCAGATCCAAGACCAGGAGACGCCCTGTTCTAAGAGCCAGAGAGGCCTCGGTGTCCCGCCACAAACAGGGACCACGGCTTCTTTGAAAGGGCGCTGGAGATGAACTCAGGCTGAGGGGCCCATGGAAAGCAGAGTGCAATGGAAGCCAGGTAGCCCTGGGTTGTGAACTGCAGCTGCCCAGACCTTCACCAGTGACCCTCCCCCATGACATAGAGTAATCTATGGAATTCCTCCAAGGGCGGTTTGGAGGAATAACTGAAATTCAGGTGTTCACCAATGCTTAGCATGGTCCCGGGCACAGTTCAGTTCTCAACAAATGTTATTAGAGCCAGGTGGAGATACGGGCAGGTACAGAGGGACACCGGTCTGTTATCTGGAGGTGCCCACAGAAGGCAATCCCTCAGTGACCCCAGTTCCTTCCCATCTCAGATGTGAAGATGCACACACTTTTTTTTTTTTTTTTGCACACACTATTTTTGACAAAAGGTAGTTCCTCAGCTCAGCTCTACCTCGGACCTTCACTCAGCATTTTTGGGCCTCATGAGGGCCTGAACGTGCCACCTCAGCATCATTGTCAGCAGCCCCCTCCATCAGTAGCCAAGAGGAGGTAAAGTCACATGACTTAAAGGAGAGGAATAATAAACCTTCTGCAGCACATCAGTCACCAGGGCCTGGCTGGGGAGAAGAGTGGTAGGGCTGGGGGGGAAGCATTTTGTTCTCTGAGTTTTGCTTTTGGCCAAATCCTATCTAGCTCTCAGTATATTTCATCCAGTTTTAAAGAGACTAATCCAGTTAGTAAGTTTTTCTTTTTGGCACAAGAGCTCCCAGAACAAACACTGAGGATCATGGGCCCAACTGCATGAGAATTTCACTTGGCTGTGCTTCCTGCAAAGTGGGTGAGGTTCTCATTAAAACTCCTCCTGGCCCATTAGTCCATCTTGGAACTGAGGTTATGTTAAGGACGCATTTCTCGCTGGTGAGACTGAACTCTGGGAGTGTCCCTCCCTGTGCCAGAAGGAAACCCACGAAGATCTGCCCTGGGCACTCCAGGCAGCCTGCAGACCAAGCAGGAGCTTACAGCCAAGTATACTATGTAATGATACTCAGGAGAAGAGGCAGCTTAGAGAATTGAGGAACAAAACAAGAACCACAGGCATTAAAAAGCTTAACAACATTATGCGTTTATTATATTTTATAGAGCCATGTTACACATGCTTGGTGCTTCAAACTGAGTTATTGTTAAATGTTTTTCTGGATGCAAAGCCATCTGATGCTTGATGCGAATGCCTTAAATACTATAATATTTCTGCATCTATGACCTATGAGCTAAGGAAAAACCAAGGACAATTCCAGAAATGGCAAAGAACATTGAAGAAAAGGATGTACATGAACCGCAATGCTAAGTCCTTGAGCCAGGGCCTACAGAAGTTACCAGAAAGTGAATAAAACCAGAATTGTTCTATGAATATAGTTTGACCAATCACCATCCGTAGATAATAGAGCCTCATACCAATTATGGATGTTGTAGGAAAAAGGTTATTGTCTGGTACGGATGCCCTGTCCCATTCTGTTATGTATGCTGACATTACGTGGCCCCCAGATAGAGCAGCGAACAGAACACAGCACAGCAACTGGCCCCTCCTTGTGACACCGCAATGCTGTTTCTTATGGCATCTGAGTGTCTTTAATGAAAAGCAGTTTGATCAAACTTGCCACTCTGTGGAAAAGCAATCATCGTGCTTTAGATGAACGTGATGCCACCACACTCACCCTCCTCTGCAGACTCCCAGAATGCTGGCAACATTTCCCCACTTTTTTTAAGGGGAGCAGATAAGGATGAAGTGTGTCAACAGCATGCCACCTTCCCCTCCCATCAAGTCTCAATCCAGCCCCAGCTTCAAAGACCATCCTCTCGGGCACCCTGCAGACCACTCAGGCCTGGGGAGGACACCCAGGGTCTTTTGCCACATGCATGCCCACTCGCCAAGGTCCCACGCTCACACTGCCTTCAGGCAACCAGGGAGCCTCAGCACAATCTGGGCAGAACAATCAAAGCCCATCAAGGTCAGTTAAGTTGGGAGAAGTCATTCAGGCTGACACTCCTGCCCTCGGCACCGAGGACCTTCCATGAAGTGGAAGAGCAGACCATGGAATGCATGACGGAGCTCTGAAGAAGCAGTTTGGGCCTGGGCCTCTTCCTCTGTTTTGGGGTAAAAGTTTGGGTGGAAGGCCCCTACTGGAACCTGCTGGGCCTGAGCTGAAAGGCACTGCACTTGCACTGGCGCCAACAGGGGCCAGGACAGAGGGCTCTCAATTCAGACAAGGGCCCTGGGAGGTCAGGGATTGACAGCCATCCGGCAGGAAGCCTGGATGCCTGGGAGCCGCCATAGCCCTCACCACTGTTCTGAACTCTGGGACTGGCGGTCAGATGTCAAGAAAATAGGAATTAGGGACTAATAACATGGCCTTCCTAAGCCATGTTTATCCCAAATCAGGAGTCAAGACACAGGAAGTGATCCATTTTCTGTCTGCAGTGGCGGGTGGAGTACCAGATTTCCAACTCAGCGTTTGGAGGGCCAGGTCTTCCTGTGCCACAGACACAGACCCTGGGATACAGTATAGCAGGGGAGTTCCGCCCGCTTAACGCACCCCGGCAACTGCTAGGCAGAACCGCCTGTCTCTTCAGGCTTCTTGCTGAATGAAGGACTTTCATCTATTTGGGAAGAAATGAACTAGAACTTGGCTTGGCTATTCAAAGGGTCTTACTTTACTCAAATTCAGCAAAGCAACTGACATTTAAGAATGTACATGAAAACCAAATAGGGGGAAAACATCTTGATTTTCCTCAAATCCTCAGGCCTTGAATCTAGGCAGAGCACACACAAACACCATATGAAACCAACAGTGAGTTCAATGTCACCTGGAAAATAAATGTCACTCTGGAGTGACAGTTCTTTGTACAAATATTATGCTTCCCCCTAAGCCCCCAACTACCAAAAGGGGGAAAAATAATAAATCCAAAAATAGAAAACAACATCTCATTAAATGTAAACTTATCCTCTGGAGTTTTTATATTACATATGCTAGAAACATGCATTTATTTCAGCTCAGATGTAAGAAAATATGTCTATCAGTATTACTTATAAATCAGATTAATCCTCAAGACAATTGACTCACTGTTAGAACACCATTTTAAATTTTAGTGAATTACTTCTTTAGCAAAATTATAAATTCTAACCACAAGCAAAAAATGGGTTTAAGTTACACCCAACGAGAACTACCTCTACTCTAAGCTGTCGCTCACTTGTCAGCCTCCTACACTACTGCTGTGAGCTGAGAGTGCTGTATCAGCGAGGAACTTGACATGAAATTTTCTTCAGACACCAATTAAATTCCTTTCAGAAATCAACTCTGCAGATTGAGAGAAGACACGTGAACAGAGGGAGAGTCAAGGGGAGTGATGACTATTGCACTCAGAGGCAGGAGGGGACAGAAGAGATGACCAAAGGCGTCCCCCTAGGGTCAAGGCACAGAGGGACCTCCCTCCCACTCAGGAGCCTGGCTTCTGTTGGTCACGGCATGGCTCTCCAGGCTGCCAGGGAGACCTTCCCATGGCATAAATCTGATTGCTGTGGGTCCTGGGCAGTGGTCCTGAGGACAGCGCCAGGGCCAGGCTCCAGGGCAGCACAGCGCTGGGCCAGGGTGATGCGGCCCAGACTAGTAATACAGCCACTGAGGGACTGCTCACCTGATGGTGGGGCGGGAAGGGTGGGCACTCACACCACAGGCATCAGTGGAGGCCTCTGCCCCAGGTCTAGTCAAAGAACCACACATCCGCACTAGGGCACTCCACTCTGAAGGGGACCTCCACCGTGGGCTTACCTCTCTCCTGACTACCAGATACAGCAAAGTCTGGCTTATCCAGACAACACCTGGGGTCTTCTGATTTAACTCAGTTCCATCAAACTACTCAATGGATAACAGATTCTGAACAAATAAAACAAAAAGTGTCTCAAGCTAAAATTTTCATTTATGATTCAGAAGGCACTTCAAAATTCCGGAGAGCCACAGGGTCACTGTTATTAGGTCACCAATCCTCCTGCACAGGACCGATGGAGAAGCTGTAAGAGATAGGGCTTTTTGACCTGACAGTGTCCTGGACATCTTATAAATGAATCTCTGATATTAGCTAGTTTGTCAATTACTTTGCAAAGTCAAGCATACAGCACAAAGACACACAGTATGTCTGCGTTTTGAATAAATGGGATTTTGCTGTATCATGGCAGCTTATAAAATAGTCACGAGTCTGTTATTTGACTCTAAGTAAAATCCAAAAATTATAATTGTACATTTAAGAGGTCACGATGTGAGAGGTAAAGTACTCACTGAGTACAATTTTCTTTATAACCTAATCACCTTGCCAATCTGCACTCAGTATCCACTTAGAAGCACAAAAGCAAGCTACTGGCGCCCAATTGCTGCGATGTGCTAGCATTTAAAGATTCCACTAGACGGAGGAACCAAGGCTCTCAAACTAAATAGCCAATAACCATAAGCGTATCCTGTTAGACAAGCCAGGACCTGAGGGAGCTGCCTTGAAGGCAGCCCGAGCCACAGAAAGGCCTGGGCTCCCCTTTGCTCGCACGCCTGCCAGTTAACACCTTACCTTGAGAACACACACAGGCCAGGGCACAACTGCTTCACTCACATGTTTGCTGGGGGAGCTAAAATCAAAATCTTATCTCCGATGGGCCCGGTTTGGGGTACTCTGAGGTAGTTCCTTAACTCGGGATGCCTGTTTCCTACTCTCTTTCAGAACTCAATACACATAGGAAGTATTAAAATATCCATGCATCATCGCTTTAATCACAAGTCACTGTAATTGAGTGCAAAATAAAGGAAACTTGAGTTGCTTTATTTAGCTTCCAATTTCTGGGAGGCTCAAGAATTATAATTATTCTGGACAACAAAAGGAAATAAGACTGTGCTTACAGATCTTCTTCTGCCATATTCTTTCTGTAGGACTGCTATTTTATTGTTGCCCTTTCTGTTACACGGGATGTACACATCAGGTGGTAAAAGGTACAATACATTCTACGACTGAGCACCACGTTCTGTAACTGAACAGGCAAAGAAATTACACTGAACATCAGCATCTGGCAGTATTTTTCGGAAAAAAAAAAGTGACTAAAATGGGTTTAAATTGATTAACACTATTAAATCACATCTAATATTTGATACTACATGATTCAATACAGCTATACGATACAATTATACAAAATGTGTTAACATCAAAGAATACAACCAAAATTAAGATAGCAAACAAAACCTATATAACTTTTTTTTACAGGAAAATACTTTTGAAGTATGCATGTAACTGCCCATTCTTTTAAAGAAAATCTACTGCAAGCAAAGTTATCAACCTCCAGAAAAATCACACATTGCATTACTAAGCATATCCCCAAAAAGTGTACAATATGCACACTTGGAAAATACAAAATTAAAAAAATTGTAAGCAACAGGTGAGCTTCATATTTATAAGAATGTGAAAAGAAGTCCCATTTTTAGCACTGTTGTATAAAGAATTGTCTTTTGATGCGAAGTTCATGAATTGTCCTCCTGCTGGGACCACACTTTACAAAAACACCGTGTTTTTGAAACGAGATTACAGAGCAAGATAGAGCATCTTAGCAATGTCATCTTATTAAAGTTTTTTTTTAATTTTTACTACTTTATCAAAACATGTCCCTTGGGTATGTAGGATTCATTTTTAAAATTCTTTCCTAGAAACAATATACAAAGGAGAGGCATATTTATTCCCAATCATACTCCTGGAAGAGGCTTCCCAAGGCGGAGAAGGGTCTTCTCTCTTCTTCTCACTGGTTGTTTTTGGCCTTAGCATGTGTTAAGATGTGAGATTTCAGGTTAGTCGACTGAGCAAACTTCTTATTACAACCGTCGAAGGGGCACACATAGGGCCTGTCTCCGGTATGGATTCGCACATGTGTGCGCAAATTGAAGTCCAGTGAAAAGCGTTTCCCGCAGCCTTCGAACGTGCACTGTCGAGGAGAGACCAGAGAGAACCCGCTCAGACTCGGACCAGGCCTGGGAGAGGGAGCAGCTCACCTCTGGGGGAGAACAGCCTAGTACTTCTAACGCCTCCTCCCCGCCCCGGGGGCAATTTTCTAGACACATTCTAGAATTAGGGGGCAGAGAGCACTGATTTTTCCACATGATCAACTCCTAAAACCCTTGAATAGCCTTCGTGAGTTGTTTAAACACAACATAAGAGAAATATTCAGCAAAAGAGCAAGAATCTTCCTAAATATGTTAGGGCCCTAACATCTGTGTAAATATTTCAAATAAAATACAAATTGTTAGGAAGGTTTCTGGTGTCAAATATCAAAAAAACCAAAACAAAACAAAAAACCAAAAATAGTTAGGTCAATTAATAGTTCAATATACTACAAAAAATAAATCAGCTACAGCAAATAAACTGCTTCAGCCCCATAGTGAATGCACTAGAAATTGTCTCAGGTTTGCTCTTGAGCAATCCTGTGTTTCTCCTGATGTGGAGTATGCCCCGTAAATACCTCGATGCCCCCTGTCCCCAGCACCACTCGGACCACACGTGGGGAAGTCAGGAGCCAGGGGCCCTGTAAGGACACTGTTTCCGCTTCTCACTCAGAAGCACTAAGACCCTGACCCTCCGGTGGTGTCTCCAGCTTCACTGTCGCTTTGTCTACACTTACAGGGGAGTGGGGAGGGGAGAAGGGACTGGCTCTACCTGAAAGGGCTTCTCTCCAGTATGAACCAGCTGATGTCGCTTTAGTTTTGAGCTCTCAACAAAAGCTTTGCCACATTCTGCACAGACGTGGACTCTGGGGCCGTGGGTGTGCAGATGTTTTCTCATGGCAGAGTTATCCCTGAACATCTTTGTGCAGCCCTTCGAACAGAGAGAGAAGCTTAGTGGTTCATGCTGCAAACTGTTACAAACGATTCAAGCACTTAACAGCCCTCACTGACACGTTGAAACAAAACACCCTCCCCCACCTTCCCATTTAAATTTTAGTTCACAGTACAGTAGAATTATTTAAGACAAAAAAAACCAGACAGCTGAAAGAGGCCTTATCATTTAATGCAAACTCTTGTTTTACAGACGAGGAAACTGAGGCTTAGAGATGTCTTTAAGTAGACTTGCCCAAGGTCACACGACTAGTAGAAGCCACACTGGGAGTAGAACCCAACACCCTGGCTTCCAGCTACACCATAGCTGCCTCACCCAACTGTGTCCCCCAAATGAAGTAACAGAAGCACTGATAGATAAACGGAGTTAAAATGACGGCCGTCCACCACTACCTTTGGTGGGCCCCACATTCTGTGCTGCAAGAATGGGCTGTCATTCTCCATCGCCTACTGTTCCCTCTTCTCTCTTTGCCTCTTTCCCCTTCTTGACAGAGAAAGAAGCAAGAGGGTGTCCAAGGAATGGCAACTACAGAAGAAATTTATTTTGTGAGACACTAGGAAAAGAAGCAGGCAAAATGACAGCAGAATAGGGTGGGGAAGGCAGACGGGTGAGCAGCGTTGGGAGAAGCATGTCCTTCACCATTTCTTCTGCAGTTGTTGCCCAATAATGGGGTGAAGGGGGACATGACCAGACAGTCAGACAAGACAATTTCACGGGCAAAGCGGGGGGAGCCACAGTTTTTACACCTTGACCCCTGGGCTGTTTCCACTTAGAAAATGGAATTAAAAAAAAAATCTAATTGGAAAAGAAGTACACAGAGAAGCTAGAGAGATGATGAGCACTTAAGGTATAACTGTTTTCAAATGTTTATTTAGTACTTGGCCTCAACAGAAATCCTTTTAACATTTCAAAATCTCCACATTAAGAACATTAAAAAGAAAGAATTTGTGGGTACAGTCACCAGAGGCGATACCATGAAACTAAACTTATCCTTCTCCAATTGTCTTTTTAAAATTTTTTATTCTATTAAAAAAACTTCCCCCTTTGTTTTTCTGTACTACCTACGTGATTACTTAATTTTCCCATTAGTTTTACCTCCAATAAAAATCTGAAGCAGACCCAACCAATGCCTCTAAGTACTTTTTAGGCTACTGTTTTACTTTTTTGACAAAAAATAACCACATTTGAAAACAATTAAGTGCCCCCCCAACACATAATCAACGTTAAATTAAGGAAAATCACGAAGGAAATGATAAAGTCTTGTTAGGCTTACTTTAGCAACATCCAGAATCATTTCCAGAGTTCCATAAGCAGCCCACAGTCCCACAAAGGTCCATGGGTGAGACACAACCCAATGCCTTAAGACTGACTTGTTAATGATCCAGAAACAAGAAACAAAATCCTACCATGGTATATTCTGTATATAGTGATAATAAAAACATTGGTGTCCTAAGGTGACCCCATTTAATAGTATTTAAGTGGTCTTTATGGAACAACAAAACTTACATCACAGAATATACTCTCCTGAATTTAGAAACCAGTTTATAGTTTCTTGTTTAATCTCAATTATGAAGACAGAAATAAAAGTGCGCTTTCTTATTACAATCTCTCTAAAACTTCATTCACAGTAATGAACACTTTCCCCCTAGCATTACTTACTTTATGAGGGCAAGCTATTGTTCTTGGAGCATCATCTTCTTTAATTTTTCTTGGCTTCATTCTTACCAAAGGGGGGAAAAAAAAAGAGAGAGAGAAAGAGAGATTTGTAGGAGTGGGTAGACTCATCTGACATAATCATATAAGTCCCTAACATGTTTTCCCTAGAGGCACAGAAACTAAGATTACAATACACTTCTGTGAAGGGGAAGGGATGAGAAAGCTCACATGGCTGCGACCTGTGACCTTGAAGCACTGTCCCACCTACAGAGCAGGACTCACAAACGAACCCGACCAGCTGTTGCCCAGTGTCACAGCTAGTAAGCTGGGACAGCTCAGGACGGCACTGTGAACTGTGATTTCACTCTTTCCTCTAAACTCTCTAAAAAATGCCACGAGACCAACAACCCCAAAACCACACATGAACTCTTAACGGGAGCAAAACGAGGTATCCAAAAGCAGCTGCTAGGCTAATAAAAGTGCCTTATAAAAAGGAAGGAAGATATGGGAGAGTCTTAAAAAGGGGGAGGGGGAGTCCCATCTCATACTGACAGAAATGATCTTTATGATAGGTCATTTTTTTAAAGGGTACAGAGCAATCCTTTTAGACAGAGAACTACACATGTATAATAGCCCTAGAAGGAAACATAACAAACTAAGGACTGGTTACTCTGGGCAGGAGCCCCAAGGGATGGTAGACAGGTGGGATCACCTCAAACTCATTCACACTGTTTAATTTTTATCGCACTATTAGTTTCGGTGGTGGTGGTGGGAGGGAGATTACGGTTTCCACTCGGGCAGCCAGGTAGAGCCCTGAGTGGAATCACTATCCAGAGAGCTTGTTGATTAACTGTAACTTACCTACCTGCTATTTCCACTGAACCAACCTTTGGTCTTTTGTCAAAACTTTCTCTCCAAAACTCCCTATAGATCTGTGTGTGGTAGAGGGGTGAGAAATTAAAGAATTCCTAGAAAAACTAGAAAAAGGTTTAAATCTCCAAAACCAATGTTCTTGTCCCTAGTTTTGCACCATCTCACACTCCTGTGTGAAGAATGCGTATTTAATAAATTAAGCTGATGCTTCCTTAACGGTAAGCTAATTTACCACAACTTTTTTACTATGAAATATTTCCACTGCTAAGTCAGCACAGGCTCTAACAATATCCTCCTCCACCCTCGATCTGGGAAAAGGATTCCCTGATGCTTCTTATTTTATAAAACACGAACCCATGAAATCATCTGGTTAAATTTTCCATGCCCTGGAAGAGCAGAGGGGAAACAAGCTACCTCGTAGCTGTAACTTATCTCTAAGGAGTTTGTTCAAGACTATACAAATTTCCTACCTGGAATTCTAGGAGAACATTTCAGTCTGGTATCCTCCCTCGTTCCACCCTGCAGATACTTGTTCTTTCTTGTACATGTACTTGTTAAGATTAACACATCAGTTAGCAAGTATTTTCTATGTGCCTACTGTGTACAGGGCTCTGAACTAGCCTTCGTTATCTTAAATACCATTAAATCCTTGAGTTTGGGTCTGAATCACAAAACTAGGTAGGACAAAAATTTGGTGCCACTGCGCCACCTGGAGGTTGAAAACTAATAGTCCTTCATATGAAAGGGTTCCACTCCAATCAAATGTAAATAATAAAATATTAATGAGTATATTAAGAACCAAGCTTCAGGGAACTACATTCAATATCTTGTAGTAATCTATAATGTAAAAGAATATGATAAGGAATATACACATGTATATGTATGACTGAAGCATGCTGTACACCAGAAACTGACACAACATTGTAAACTGACTATACTTCAATTAAAAACAAAAAACAAAAAAACCAAGAAGCTTCAACCTTTCCAATTAAGATGTTTATTACTCTTTGACGATTCCACTCAAATGCTCTGTCTTGGCTGGGAAGATAGCTACATGACTTTGTCCAAATTTACAGAATGATACTACCTTAAAAGACGGTGAATTTTACTGTATGCAAATTATCACAAAACCGAAAAACTCGGACTTTAAAAACTTTCACTGGGTTAACAAATATGTCGCACAGAATCTCTTCCCTGTTCCACCGTCAACAGCGGTGAAGTGCCTGTGCCAGGAGGTTAGGTGGGGCCCAGCTACCTAGGAGGGTCCCCCAACCTCATAAATTTCTTAAATTCATTCCTAGGAACTTAATTTACATAAGCTGGTAGTTAGCAATATAATTAATTTTAGGATGAGAGTTTAAAATGCATCTGGGCAAATACCCTCGGGCTCAAGGAGAAAGCAGAGGTGCTTAATTGCAGCCACTCTTAAGCTCCCTGCTGAGCCGCTCTTCTGTACTTCAGAGTGGCAAGCGAGCCAGTGTATGTGGGTACCTTATATGTTATATTCGAATGCAAACAATGTAAATGTCACTTTCCAAAAACGCATGCTTAGACTGAGCAAAGACTAAAATTAAAATCTTCATGGCAACCATTGATATATAGCCTGCAAAATAAAAAACATGTATTTGAAATCCTTAAAAGAAAGTAATTTTTTAAATAGACTAAAATCATATACTCCTACTTAGAATATCTTCTTGACCCACCCAAACCAGTCAGACAGAAGGAACCAAGATTTGAGTTTCTCATTGACTGTGGAACTTGACAAAGCTCTTTGGAACTGGAGACAACAACAGCACAAGCACCATGAATGAGACGGAATGAGACGTGTGGCTCGGTGCTGACCTCTGCTAGCTGCATGACCTTGAGCAAACCACTTAACTTCTCAGCCTCAGTTTCTTATTGTGTAAAAAGGTATAATGCTACCTATTGAGAGCTGTCAAGATAAAGAGATGATATACGTTAAGCTCTTGAAAAATCATAGCTATTATTACCACCAGCTATGTGCTAAATGGGCCTAGCCAAAAATAACCTCATTCCTTTAAAAAATGCCAGCTGTATTTAATAACCCAGAAGGTACTGGTGGCTCCAAACCACCCTTTTCAACTAAAAAACTTGAGAGCCTGGAGAAAGAACAGCACAGGCAAAGCGGAAAGGCCCCCTCAATGTACGAGAAATTATATGGAGGAGCCAGGTACCCAGCAAGAGAAGTTTCCTGTTCAATTAAAAACAGAATCTGTTCCCTAGGACATGACTATTGATGTTACACCTGCACACATGGAAGGAACAACGTTGTAAAGGCTGGACACCAGGACCAAAAACTGCAGGAACTTCCTGGACAATTTTCAGCAGGGTATTATTATATAAACCAGAAGTTCCAACTAAGTTATATCTGCAAATGTCCCAGAAGCCAAGATCAAACATTTCTAAAGAAGTGATTCTTGAATGAAAATAAGCCTTTTCTCTGCAAAACCAGTTTAGTTAATCAGACTGGAACCACCAACTCTGACCTGTGCTGACGGGACAGAAGAAGTTCCTGTGTAACACAGCAAGCATAAGTCACTTCCCTTCTGTGTGCAGAGTGTTGTGTAAGTGCAACGGGGCACGTCTGTTAAGCGGCTTCTCTTTTAGACCGTGTATACCCATGTGACGGCGTTACAGAGCTGGAAGGTGCTTTCGGTTCCACTGTCATACTCCACCTCTACATTGACCCAGTGAAAGTCTCAGGGTGGGCAGTCAACAACAGCAGCAGCAAAAGCCACCGCCAACTTGGGACTGACGTAACCACCTGTTACTCTGACCTTTCTGGACCAAAGGTTTCCAAGGGGTTATGCAAAAAATTCACAAAGCTTGTCAATTTCATCAGGAAACAGAATTCTCCAGGTCCCACCCACTGACCAATCCCAGAAGTATTTACTAAAAAGACATTTCAGGAAAGAACAAAGTCACCGTAGTCCCACCTCTCCAATACCATGACTTTCAAGTCATTATTTTTTTAATGGAGGTCCTGGGAATTGAACCCTGGACCTCATGCATATTAAGCATGTGCTCTACTACTGAGCAATACCCACTCCCCTAAGTTATTATTTCTTATACTTATCCATACATAAAGTGATTTACTAAGCAGTCTAGGCTCAGTGTGGCAGGAACCAGAACATTCTTTGGACAGTTTCAAGTCCAGTCCAAAACCTCACCACTCCACTATAGGGAGGAGAGGGAAAAGCAGCAAACACACCACCTTAAGTCAAGAACTGAGTCACAGGGTGAAGGGAATGAGAACGGAGGCCAGCAGAACAAGTTCTGTGCATTTTTAAAAGCAAAGATGGGGTCTGGCTCCCAACAGTTTGAAACTTGGTGGTTCTTTGTCTCCAGCTCTAAGAGTCCCAGTCACCATTTCTGGGGCCTCTGGAAAATTCTAGTCACAGCTATTACACTGTCAAATATGAAGACCTAACAGAATAGGGCATTCCAGGCTCAAGTGTTTCTCACCACCACCACTGCCCAATTAGAGATTTACTTAGTTTTACTTCATCTTTTCAAGAGATACTGTGGAACACAGGGATGAGCCCAAACCCTACACCTTTATTTTGTATACAGATGAGCAAGATTCCATCCCATTCTGTGTACAAAATGAAATCTTTAACAGGCTGATTATAAAAGATAAACACACAATATACTCAGATGATTATGTAAGTATTGCTTACTACAGAATTTAACTCTGTGCTAAGATCCGATTTCCTGCTTTGCAAGTCCAATATAGCAGCTTCAGTACCAAGGAGACAATTTTCCCAGAGTCACGTCAAATGAGTTTTCTCTTTTTAAATAGTCAAAATTATGCCCCATTGTTTTCTTTGCTCTGCCACCCCTATCATGGAGCTTCTGATTATCTTCTTTTTTAGAAGACTCTTTCCCATACCACCAACATCTGGCTTCTTAGGCATTCTATCCTAATGAATGAAATGAACTTTTCTTCAAGAAATTCTTACAACCCACTGACTTCCTATTCTAAACTGAACATGTTTTCCAGCCTGTTGCACAGCTGTATTCTTGGTTTCTTCTCACTGTATTCTTTAGGATGTCTTCCTTTTGATGGTCATCCTTATTTTACTGGAGTATATCCTCAAGTAACCTCTTCAGAAAAGGTGCACGCAACATAAAATGAATCCTTAGGCGTCTAAAATTTTGTCATTCTTTTGCCTTTGTGTTGGATTGATAGCTTTGCTGGATCAACATTCCATGTTTATAGTAATTTTTCCTCAGAAATCTCAAAATATTGTTCCATTGTCTTCTAATTATCTATCACTGTTGAAGAAAATTCTCATTCAGGCCTAATTATCATTCTTTTGTAGGTGATATAACTTTTCTCCCTGGAAGCTTTTAGGTTCTTTACCCTTATTGTTTTGAAATGTGTGCCTATCACAAATAGATGGCTATCTGGCCCTGGGTCCCTGTTCCTGGGAGGTGGCCCTTTCCTAAGGAGTAAGGTCCCAGGCAGCCTGATACAGCGAGGAAAGGCCACTTGGTTGCAGAAGCTTCTATTCCAAACAGCTACATGTGCCTCCTGTGTTTAGAGCCGAAACATCCTGGATTTTCTGTTCAGATGCTTGGAGGGCTGGGGCAAGCTTTAAGATCCCAATTCTCAAGCGGCCCCAATTCTCCAGGAAGGGTAAACAATGCCAAGGGTCCCCAACACCTAATTACTTCTGCTGCTTGCTCACTCACTTCCCACAGGTTCCTCTCTCTGCACAACCTCACCCTTCAGCCCTCTGCTCCTCCACTGCAATTACTTCACAATATATAATTTAGAGGAATTTTATTCTTTCCTCCCTGGGCCCTTTTGGAAACTCCACTGGCTTCCACAACACTGTCTTCTCCTACCTGTCTGAATGATCCTTTGGCTGTCACTGTTTCTGGTACAAGGACCTTCCCGGGACTTTATTTTTTCCCTCCAACCCGCACCCCTTCCCAAGGGCTTACTTATCTGGCACTTTCATGCTCTTACCCATCCCTCCTCAAACGACTCTAGCCCCAACTTACTTCCGGAATCCACCTCAAGTCCCACACAGGTATTTCATTAGCATCTAAAACCAAACACTGCCTCCCCTGAACCCCAAACCAGCACCCTCTCTCACTTTCCTGTCACCTAAGGAGTGAAGCTTTTAACATGCATTTTGATTCCTCCTCTCGCACTGCTTCCCCCACATCCAATACAGCAGATCTGCCTCTCAGTCGGTCTCCTTTGTCTCCTGTCATCTGCCATACCTATTTCTTCATGGCCTGACCGCCACTATTCTGGCTCAGGCCTTCATGAGCTCTAGTTCACCTGGTCTCTCCCACTTCATGCTTGTAACTGCATCCATCCAGCCTAGATACAGCCGGAAAGTAATTCTCCCAAGTTAAAGCTCTGATCGTCCACCCCCTTCTCTACTGCTCAAAAACCTTCACCAGTTATCCACTGCGTACTAAAAAGCCCATATCTTGGCCCAGTTTTCACAGACTTTAACGATCTGGTTTACATTTACTTAAAGTGCCCCAATTCACAGCCAAACTTGACTCCTTTTGTCCTCTGAATATACTGAATGTGTATTCTGTGCTTATGCTGTTCCAGCATGGAGACCCCACCAGGAAACCCCATCTAGCTGTCAAAGCTCCATGTTCTTCAAGGCCCAAATCAAATGCTGCCCCCTCCACAAAGGGTTCCTTGATTTCTGTGTCCCATATCTATCCCTGGAGTAGCAGCCCATAGCCCCGACGAAATCTGAGTACCACAATGAAGATGTGACTATCTTTAGGAACTCATGACATTAAACACAGGCATATTTGGCTCAACCTGTCCAAAACCTCTAACCTCACTACTGACTATGCATCCTGCAGATTCCATTTTTATTTGTATTTCTTGGGGGGAGGGGAGGAGGGCAGTTAATATTTGATTCACATACCTGCATTTAACATTTTAATAGCAATAAAAGCTGGAACACAGTGCCATTAACAAAAAAAAAAATAGAGCCTAAACTTTTTAAAAACCATGATAATTTAGAAATAAATTAATGTGCATATTCCCTATAACTAGTTTCAGTGAAAAGGAGAAAAAACCCATTTATCAAAGCACAATGGGATTCTCACACCCACGTGGCATGTGGGGAAACAGGCTCCAAATGGTAGGAGGCTTGTCCACCTTGTTTTTGGCAGGGCCAGGAGAAACCAGGACACCCCAGGGTCTCCAGCTCTCTCCTACTCTGCTCTGCTCTCAAGAGAAAGGACAAAACAAAAAACAAACAAAAAACAGAAAAAACAAAAAGACCCCCACTCCATCCTGTTAGATAGAACAGGAACACAAGCATTTCTTTCTTACTGATCCTGTCCTTGCCTCAATCTCCTAGGCTATTCCAGGCGCCATTCAACCTCAGTCAGGGAAGAGGAGTAGCTCTAAATTTTAATAGTTCACTTCATTATAATTAAAAATTTACAACTATGTGGGTTTTCTCCAGTCTTTATAAAAACTACCAAACAGTACTGGAAAATAACATAAAGGGGGGGGGCCCAAGGTTTCTATAGGAACTCAGCCAGTTTCAGGCAAAACAAACATCCCATGGATTCAGATCTTCCTCCGTGCACTTTGGACAGGCAGTCACAGGGGTCCCAGCCATAAATATCTGACCTCTTCCTGTCATGCTGGCTTAAATTAACAAAACACTGTGAGTCTAACTAACGACACCCTGAAATCAGAACTGATGCAGTCCTGTCCTGTGTTCAGCTGTACAAACCCAGTACAGACCCAGGCCTCCCGCAGCTTTAGTCCAGGACAATACATCCAAATTTAAAATGTATACAAAGAGGCCAGGGGGTAGTGTAAAGACACCCATTTCCAAACAAATTATGTGCAATTTTGTTTATTCACAAGTAATGTCAATTATAGAATTAAAGAGTATGTATTTGCTTCTTCTTATTGTCTGCAAGGATCTGAAACAGTGCCACTACATCAATAGCATAGCTACCACTAAAAATAAAACCAACTGCTTTTGTTTTCAGAAGCTTCCCTAGAGCAAGAACACAAACCACTATTGGAACTTAGGCACCAAAATACATAGCTGGCAACCCTCAAGTACTTAAACTTCATTAGAAGAAAGGAAAGTTCTTACAACTTACCTAGCAAATTCTGCTAGTTGTTTGGGATCTGAGAGGTCAATGCCAGGTATCCCTCCAGGGGGGAGTTTCTTTCCTGTCATATACTCTGAGTAATCAGGAGGTGAGTTCTCTCCAATAATCTGTTCTTCAACCACCGTCTCATGGTCAATATCTTTTTTTTCATCTGAAACACATCAGAAGATTGATCATCTTAGCTGAGTAAAAACGTGTACATGGGCAAATACATTTTAAAAACTACTAAAAACTGCTTTCATTAGCAACTTCTTAAACGGGTGATTTATAGCCATTACCTCTTAACCTCCCAGTCTTTCTCTTCAATCTCTTAAAATCCTGTTTCTGTTGAAGGTCACCAAAATCCCCAATGCCAAAGTCAATGTCCTTTCCATTAATGTTCCTTCTCAGCCCAGTGGGAAGAGTTCGCCATCACTGTCCTGGGCATCCACTTTTCCTGGTTCTTCACCCACTTCTCTAACTGGCTTATTCTCAGCTTCCTTGCCTCTCCTCCCATTACATCTCAGAGTTCTGCATTTTGCCCACCACATACACTTCCTGTTAACCATCAACTCTGCAACGCCAACTTAAATCTGGCTTTATAACCTTCACCTCTTAGCCAGCCTCTTGCCCACCTCTCCAGCCTCCTCATTCTTTACTTTTGCTCCAGCTGTACTGGCCTTTCATTTCCTCAAATGTATCACGGCCCATCCACCCTAACTGCATGGCCTTTACTCGTGTTATTTTCACTGACTATTATGGGCTACAAAAATTACAGCTGTGTGATTTCTGTCGCCCTCTCCCTCTAGACTATAAGCTCTACAAGGACAGGGACACTTGCCATTTTAGATCACCATGTATCCCCAAAGCTTTGGTCAGAGGCAGGCACACAGGTTGGTCCTCATAAGTATGTGTTCAAAGAATGCAGAATAGCTCTTCTCATGTCTTACTACCATCACAAATCCAACAGGCTAAGGAAAAAAAGGACTACTGACTCCCACAGTTAATCTCCTGTATCCCAGACACCAAATCCAATCGATTATTTTTAAAAGGTCTTATCTTTGTCCCACTGCCACCAACTTAGTTCTTATCACTATTATCTCAGACCGAAATGACTATCATCATTTCTTAATTGATCTTCACAGTTCTATTCTCTGCTCCAGTGATGCTTTAAAGAATAAACTGATACAAAAAATACAGTTGCTATGTTTTCACTTTGGCACCACCCCCTCAACAGTGGTATAAATTACTGCCACCAGGCATTCCGGGTCCTGTGCTTCCTGATCTCATTTTAACATACCTAGTTCTTACCTTCTGTTTCCCCTTTGCACGTGCCCCCTGTATTTCAATAAGCCTGTTTTCCCACACAGATTAATTCACAAGTGCTTGGCAGGAAATATTAAGTAAAAACAAGTTTCTCCCTTTGCTCTCTTATTACCTCTCTCCAATCCCAGCCTACCCTCTGGAGTCTAGCTCAAATTCTTTTGAGGGTTGTTTCATTACATCACGCTAGCCTGAGATGCTTATCTTTTCTTTGAACTCCTAGACTATTTCTGGATAATAACATTGATGAACTTTAAATCAAGCTGTTCTGAACTTTGGCTGGCTTTGTCTCTCAAACTAGAGTAAAGCATCCAAAGGCCAAAACCAGTCTCCTACTATTTTGGTGACTAAAGCAGAAAATAGAATGCTCCAACAGTCTCAATGTTAAGTAAAAATTTCCACTTTCCATCAAATTGTTTCACAAAGAGTAGTAAGAATAAGAACTTTCAGAAGTGAAAATGGGCTTGTTCAAATCTCAACTTGCATTACCTTTCCACCAGTGTTAAAAAACAAGACCAAAAACCCAAACCAAATCCTGCAACTGATGTCACCACCAGAAAATTATGCGTAGCTATGACATCAGAGTATGAGGGAAAAAAACAAAGACAGAATGCAGGTTCATTTGATTCAAGTGGTCATTATCAAGTTCAGTCATTCTCAGCAAAGAAAAGCACAGAATACAAGTTTTAAACTTTAAATGCTTCTCCTGCCCCACCACTCTTCACTTCAGCGAACATTTTAGGTCATTACAAGGAACCACAGAATACAACTGCAGCTGACATTTTATTTAATGTTCACATACAAGCACTATTTCAATCATTGCACATATTACCCTATGAAGTGGGCAAACAGCAAGTTCATTTTACAGAAGAGAAAGCTGAGGCATAGTGAGATTAAGTAACTTGCTCAGGGTTAAGTAGTTAGTAAGTGACAGACATGAACTCAGGAAATTTAACTCTAAGACCTGAGTACTTAACTGTTAAGCTCAGCCACCTCTTGTCTGGAACTGGAAAGAACTAGACACTAAATCCCAGGTTACCCGTTTACCTGTGAAGAAGCCTAAGAAAAAGTAGCCGGATGTATTACTAAGAAGGGGCAGGAAATATGGTAAGTTATAAAGCGGGGACTTGGCATCGTAACGAGATTCTTTAATTTCTTTTCTCAGCACTGTGATCATTCCTTCACCCCCCCCCCGTCTCTCCAACCTAGGCACAACTGCTACTTCACCGACCTTCTAGCGGTACCAAAATACACTGGTAGCTAGGGAGGCTGCTTTTCTTCACTGAAGCTATTTTTCTCCTCACAGTAAGGAAAACTCCTTGTATCTTTCTGCTACAAGAATAACAGTAAGATTGAGAACCACTGCTGCTCCAAGCAAGCTGCTGACAAGGGTTATGTCTCAACACAGCTGTAAGAGCTCAAGGTGCCAGCTCACTCGGTTCCTTCCCCCTGGTTCACAGACAGATGCCTTCTTGCTGTGTCCTCACACACACAATTTCTCGTCACACTACATAATTTCTGTCTCTTCTTATAATGGCAACAATCCCATCCATGAGTGCTTCACCCACATAACGAAATCACTTTCCAAAGGCCCCACCTCCAACTATTGGTCACATCAGGGATTAGGGCTTCAACACATTAATTTTGCAGTGACACAAACTGAAGTCAAATGAGGAAACACCTCTTGAGGATCAGTTCTTAGTTTTAACATTTAAGAATATCAAGGACCCAGAAAACAGTCAGATAATTAAGAATTAGAAAACAAAACATGCATAAAATAAGCCTAAAGACAGAGCCGGTTAGACAAACCCAGCATGTGACCGCACACCCATTTTCATGACTTCCTTTTATTCTTTGAAATTTTGGCAAAATAGACATAAACATAGTATTTATCATTTAACCACCTGTAATTGTGTGATTCAGTAACATCAAGTACATTCACGGTGTTGTGTAACCAATCACCACTATGTATACCCAAAACTTCCTCACCTCCAACAGAAACCTGGTACCCATGCAACAGCAATCTCTCTCTTTCCCTCACCCCTGGTAACCTCTATTCTACTTTGTTTCTATGAATTTGCCTACTCTAGGTACCTTTTCATAAGTAGAATCATTCAGTATTCGTCCACCCATGCCTGGGCTTAACTTCACTAAGAATGTTTTCAAGGTCCATTCGTGTTGTAGCATTTATCAAAATCGCATTCCTTTTTGTGGCTGAATACTCCTCCTCTATGAACAGACCACATTTACTTTACCTATTCATTTACTGATGGACACTTGGGTTGTTTCCACGTTTTGGCTACTGTGAACAATGCTGCTATAAACAACGGTGTACACATTCACTGTCTATTTTTGTAAATACAATTTTATTAAAACAGCCACACTCATTTGCTCACATACTGTCTCTGGCTGCTTTCCTGCTTCAATGACACATGGAGTTGCTTAGTTGCCTTAGGACCTACAAAACCTAAAATACTACTATCTAGCCCTTTACAGAAAAACCTAGCTGACCTTTGATCTCTATGATGGTATTTCACTCAGAGAAAATTGGATTAAACTACAGGGGAATTTTTCTTCTTGAAACAAGGAATGATTTCTGACAGCGAGATTTCTGAATCTACTACCTAAAATGACATTTATCAGTAGGTGTTTAAAACACATAGATTCAAATTTTCATTTTGGAGGCGAGATAAACATGGCTGGGTGATGAATCAGATGGGTGGGGGTGGGAGAGGGATGTCAAGTATGCCATCTAAGTTTCTTGTTTGTGATTCTTGGAGGATGGTGGTGTCATTAGCTGAGATGGAAAATGGGGGAAGAGACAATGTGCAGGAGAAGTTCTAGAAGTGCACTGTGGTCTGGGTCCACTAGCCATCTGCACGACAACTTGTGGACAGACCTCAAGGAGGTACCTGGATATCCAAGTGCAGGCAGATAAAAAGAAATCTAGGTTGGAGAGAAATCTATGGGAATCACTGGCATACAGACTGTATTTAAAGCCACAAAGCCATATAACATTATCTATTCAAAAATATAGACAGAAGACTTGGAACAAAAATCTGGGTAATTCCAATATTGAGAATGAAGACTTTTGCAAAGGAGATTGAAGAGATTATGTTCAGATGGAAGGGGACAACGAGCTTCGTCCAATGGGGATTGGACTCAGTGACACACCAAGGGAAAGTGGCACATAGTGAAAGCAATCTGTCCCGAGTACAGACAGGAAGCACATAATTTTAAAATCATAATCAAACTGATAAAAAATCTGCTTTTGATTATCACTTTACATTTGCACTTCAAAACAATGTCAGGGATATAATATTCTTGCCTAAAAAAATTATTTTCTTAGTCTAAGTTCTAAGTAATTATTGTGGTTACTGTACGCTTTCATAATATGTACTTAAAACTTCATATTATCATGTCTCCTACTCCTTAATAAACGGTGTATCTCATGGAAATTAATTTGGGAGACTCCTTGAAGACTAGGACACAGAAATTGTAAAACAGATGGTTGTTGACTATTCAACGAAATGTAAAAAAATGAACTATTTATACAGAAAAAAATCACATTTCAAAAGAAGACTGCTAGAGGAATGACCAAAGATGCTAGGATCTACTGCCACAAGAAATCAAAGACAACGTTCGCCTCATTTTCACCAAGAACTGGACACATACTAAAGCAACAGATCACATAATGTCAATGTTTGCTATAATTTAGCTGTTTTATCTAATTTTTGCAAAAGAACATCTTCAGAAGCTTTGGCCAAATATACCAGAAATTTACGATGCTCTAAAAAATATTTTACTATTATTGGGGGGGGCGCATAATTAGGTTTATTTATTTATTTATTTATTTAATGGAGGCACCAGGGATTGAACCCAGGACCTTGTGCATGGGAAGCACATGCTCTACCACTGAGCTATATTCTCTCCCCAACGAAAGCATTTTACTATTGTAATACGTATTCAAATACAGATTTTCACTGTCTGCACCTGCCATTACTACACTCCTTTCATTTCATAATTACTCCTGAAATAGATTTGTTGTATAGAGGTGGGAAGATATTAACTGATCAGCTCTGAATATCAAATGTGTTATGTATGTTACTGAGTTCCAGTGACTGGCAGTGGGGTAATTATGAAAGACACATGTAGGTAAAGCATGTTTATGAAGCCAACTATCTAAATCTGCTTTAAAAATCATTTTGCATATTCATTCTTTTCTGGAGTTTTCCTTGAGGTCAGGACTTCATTAATTATCTCATTGTTTCAAGGGGACAAGATTAATCCACACTAGAAGTTTCCTCAAAATAGGTTTCTATAACCAGTGTAACCTAAATTTATAATGGTAGGGGGAAGGATACAGATCAGTGGTAGAGTGCATGCTTAGCATGCAGGAGGTCCTGGGTTCAAGCCCCAGTACCTCCACTTTAAAAAATAATAAATAAGTAAGTAATCCGAAATACCCTGCCTTCCAAAAAACCCATAAATAAATTTATAATTGTGATCACAGAACACAACTGGGCAAAGCAAAATTAAACCAAATCTCAGAATTCCTGTTTAGAAAAAGCTGAGAATACAAGTCACTGATTCAAAGAAGTGGGGTGGTAGGAGAAAAAATGTCATAGTGGGAACTTCTAATCAAAACTGTGGATTAGATGACTCCAGTGCTCACTAACACTCTGGTTAAAGGCAAATGACCTACAACAACCAGACCAAAGTGAAATGACGTAAGATGTAGGGTGCGGAAAACCAGAATCTAGCCAATAGCAGCCACAAATGCGGGTAGGGGGGCGGGATTTGAATTATCTCAGGACAATCTATTCATTCGCATTTTATAAACGTTCTTTTTTCTGCACATGGAACTATTTATTCAAGAGGTTAAACAGGCACATAAATAAGCCCTTGTCCATCCCTGTCTCTTAGCTATTCAGTTTCTTTGTTACCAAAGCTATAGCCACTCCCAGTCTAGTTTGAGGCAGAGCAAAGAGACTCAAAACATTTACAGCCAACAAGAAATGATTAAGGAACTAGATGGAAAGGCTGGGAGCCTCTACAGGTCCAGAAAACAGGTTAAAAAGTGGAGTTTCACAAGCCCTCCATGCTCCAAACTGTTTTTTGGGGTTTTTTTTTGCTATGTTATTCAATGCCTGATACAAGGTATGTGACAGACACAACTTTCCCTTCCCTTTTTGCCCACCTCTCATCCCCCATCTGGGCTTTCCAAAGTCCAAATCAAGATCTCTTTCTTTCAAGAGGCCTCTCAGTCCTATCACAGAACCTCATTTGGTTTCCTCATTTATTAAAGGGCAGACCACCTCTCTTTATTACACTGAAACAAGGTAATACATTAAACGGCAACCACTGTGGTCTGGGAAAGAGGTGTGCAGAAACACCTCCATTCCACTTTCCCTCAATCTTGGGCTTAAGGGAAGAGTAGGCCCGATACTTAATGGTTTTTATTTTTTTTTAATGGTTTTTAAAGAATGTTGAACTTTTAAAAACTACAGTAAGCAAGTAAAGAACCATCTAATTAGATTACATTTAAAATCTCTGGCTGCTCTAAGACACTGCATGAAATCTGACCCTATACTGTTTGAAATCTGCATTGTTATCACTCAGTGGCCCCCTTTATAATAGAAAGCAGTTTATTTTAGAATTTAGTTAACAGTAGTATGGTTTCCTTTTTTATTTGATTGCCAGGAAGCTCATTAGGGTTGACCCTAATGATTTTGTTTCTCCATACCTTCCATCTCAGGCCATTAACTTTGGTCTGACCACTCCAGGTGACTTTTGGCCAAAATGACATTATCTATTCATCAATGCCATCACCCAAATCATCACTAAAATGGGGGAGAGGCAAATATTTGAGATTCACTAATAAGCAATAGGGAAACAGACCTAGGATGTTTCCACTTTTCCCCAGTAACAGATACCTTAAGAAGGGATACTGTTGTTTACTGAGTACTTGTTTCATGCCAACAACTGTCACTTTCCTCAATTCAAAAAAACCTTTAAGATATTAACCTCATGCTTCTGGTGGAAGAAATTAAGCCTCAGAAATGCCCAGAATTGGGGGAGGGTATAGTTCAGTGGTAGAGTGCGTGCTTAGCATGCACAAGGTCTAGGGTTCGATCTCCAGTTAAATAAATAATAATAATAATAATAATAATAATAATAATAATAATAATAATAATAATAATAATAATAAAAAATAAACCTAGTTACCTCCCCGCTGAAAAACAAACAAAAAGAAATACCCAGTAATATATTTGGAGAAGTACACTGAGTGGTAGATCCAGGATTTGAATCTAGAATTAACTAGATTACTAAGTCCATGCCTCTTCTACAAGAGGAATGCTTCTGCACCCTCCCCACCTTTACTGCTCCTTTTCCTGATGTAGTAATAGATGAGAATGGTATTTTGGTCTTGAGGCCACGACTCTGCCTTCCAGCACAGCTGCCACGCACTCACTCACTCAGTTATTTACTGAGAATCTTCTACGTGCCTTGTACCATCCTAAGGCTGCAGGGTTACAGCCCAGGACTTACACTCTAAAGGAGACAGACAGACAGTTGAAAAGAAAAAAAAGAAAAAGACAATTCCAGGCAGCACTACAAAGAAAATAAAACAGGGCTATGAGATAAGAATGATGGGGTGGAGGGTGCTAATTTAAATGGATGAACAGGGAGGGTGTCTTAGAGCTGAGACTTGAAAACCAGGCGGCACTAAGAGTATGAACATCTATGGTCAGAGCACTGGAAGCAGACGTAAGAACAAGTGCAAAAGAACAAGTTCAAAGAACTAAAAGAAGGCCAGGAAGGCTGGAGCATAATGGGAGCAGGAGGAGGGAGGAAATCAGAAAGGGAAGCCCGGGCCAAACCACATGCGGCCTCGCAGGTTTTGATAAGAAGACTGGATTTGACTGAATGTAGTATTTTATTTCCAGGATGTGTGTATGTGAAAATACCAAACAAAAATTTTACCACTCTAACCATTTTAAAATCTATAGTTCAGTGGCATTAAGTATATTTACATTGTTGTATTGAGGAATTTTTAAGCAAGGGAGTGAAGTCACATGATTTAAGCCTTGGAAAATTCAGAAAGGAAGAGTATGTGTGTGACTGGATTCCCAGAAATGAAATCGAGAAATCTGTATTTAGTCTTTGTTAAGACTCTATCTTATGTATTAATACAAATCACAAGGGAGTTATCAAGAAAATTAAAAACCAACTGTCAGTATGGAGTTATGACAGCAGCTTCTCCCCCTCAATTATTTTGGGGTGCTTAGAAGCTAAGGAGACAAAAAGCAGAAAGAAGAGGGCTGAGCTGATAACTGCAAAAAGAGAAAGACACTTTGGGGTGTTTTTAAGAGTGTGATGCTCTGATACTAGAAATTCTATCTGAAGTTTGCGGCTCTCCTAGAAGACAGATCCAGACACTCACAGAACAGCTTTGAGCACAACAACGCCTCTTTCCCTGCCCCTCAGTTCCTATATTTGAGAGGAATAATTTACACGAGAAAAAGTCCATCGCAACCATTTACACTGGTTTAATGTTTAATCATATCTGAAACCACATTGTAAGACTAAAGTAACTGAACAGTCATTAAGATTTCTGCTCAAGAGAGTTCCTAATGTTTCATTCACCAGATCACGTTAAAATTGGGTAGTTTTGCTGTAAGAAATTGAGTATGTTGCTTCCTTTTGTCGCATAGGAATTCAGAAAGGAGTGGAATTTCTTTGCTATAAAGAACTGAACAATGCCTTTAGGGATCCCCCACACTCCAAGTCATTTTATAAATAAAGATCTCAAGGTCAGAAGTTAAGATACACCAAGGTCAGATCTTTGGTCAGTGCCCTCTAAAGAGGAAATTTGATTCTACTACTAATATAATTTCCAGAAACCACTGGGCTTGGTTATTGATAATTAATCACAAAGTTAAACAGAATGAGTCCTACTAATATACGGCACTTAGGACTAGGAAATGGCTCCTCTCCTGTAATTAAAGTCCACCAGAAATAGGAAGGCACACAGCCTTATGCAAGAGTCAACTAACTTCCAAGACCTCGTAACATCTTCTTAATATTCTAACAGTAATGAAATGAATGTTATTTTCAACCTCCAAGCAGTGTTTCAGATACCAAATTTTCAAAATACAGTGTTTATCTAACAATATAAAATATAACTCACTGGTAAATATTCAGATTTAAAAAGTATAAAAACTTTTTTTCACTTTTGTGCACTCTTCCTATGACAAGTTTATAAAAGCAGTTATAAAATGGTCACCTGGAAAGAGCAGGTCATGAGTTAACAAAAGAATGCAGATCTTAAGAAATGTTGATTCTAAATAACTGTCTTTGCTAGTAGCAAAATAGGAAATTTAGGGCTGTTATGAGCTTTTTGTAAATATCCACCTAGGAATCTGGCATACTTTAAAAAACTATTTATTCTCTTCCAAAAGCCTAAAATGTTAGTCATCGGTAGGTCAGGAGCCCTGACCTTCTGTAATAAGGAGTTTTCTTTTTCTACTAGGGGTAGACAGCTGTTGATTGGGGGTGGCGGAAGGTTAGTAACTTGGAGAGGAGAGTCTGACAGCAGAGGCTTTATCAGTAAGCCAGGCTTCCAGAGCTACTAGGTCAGGAATTGGGATCTATGACTTAGGCTGCCTTATGTAGGTCATGGGGTTGACATGATTACTTTGGAGGGCTTCTCTGGCTTGGCTCCATGGGAATTTACATTTGCGGCATCTCTTCTTAGTAATAAATAGCATGAGAAAAAAGAGAAAATACCAAGTGGTCAGGACCAGTAATTTTTGGCAGACTTGAATTTCCTGAATATATAAAAGTGAGAAAAAATTTAATACTTTTCAACTTTCCTTCAATTTGCTGATTCTAATATCAATGGTTTTCTGGTCTTAGATGTTTTACTCAATCTAGCACAAAGCACTTCTATATTCGGTCTAACAGAAGATAATTAAAATATTAACAGTCTTGAGAGAATGTCACAAATTCTTACCACCTGAAACCTGAAAATTTTAAATATTTCTTGGGTTTCTCTCAGAACTAAGTGTTTGAAATACTCAGCTTTTATTATTAGTTTTCCTACTTGATCTAGTTAAGTGGTTTAGTTTACAGTAAGTTTTACAAAATAGGATGTCACTCCTAAACCAGTGATGAATATCTAGGGGTGCGGAACATAGTATTATGCCCTAAATCTGGCAACTATGAAATGTTCATTAATTATATCTTAGGAAAAATACAAACATGGGCCTTAAAGCAACAGATTAAGAATATTCAAAACACAGCTGAACTGTTGATGAAATATTAAAACACAGCCAGCCTTATTCAGGCCTTAATTTTCTCAACTGCAAAAAAACTAAACAGTTTCTGCTGCTTTATCTACACACTTGAATATTATTTAGCCGTAAAAAGGAATGAAGTACACTCTACCATGTGGATAAATCTTGAAAACAAGACCAAGCCAGACACAAAAGGCAGCATATTCATGATTCCATGTAATCAAAATGACCAGAATAGCCAAATCCAGAGAAAGATTAGTGGTTGCCAGGGGTTGGAGGGGAGAGGGAAATAGGAAGTGACTGCTAATAGCCATGGGGTTTCTTTCTGGAGTGATGAAAATGTTCTGGAATTAGACAGTGGTGATGATTGCACAACCTGGTTAATATGTGCACATGAATATTCTATGTGTACTAACTTTTTAAATAAGGACTTCAGGTTAACTAAGTTTGGGCTTAGGCTAAAGGACTGCTTTAAAACTCATGCCTAGGATCAAAAGCAATCACATACGTGAAAACATCGTGCACAATGTCAACACACACACACACACAGACACACAGAAATTTAGCTTAACAATTAACCTGCTTTGATTTCTTGGCCTGTTATCAATTATCTGCTTATTTCAGTTCTGAAGATGAAACCATACACAGAATTTGAACTTGGAACGTGCATAGTTAATCACAAACTGTTTAACTTCTCTTTGGTAATAATTTCAAACTACAAGGATAAGGAAGGGGAATAGTTTACCACAAACATGTCTGAGAAAACAGTAACTGTCATTGCCATCAAATATTTATAACCACCTTTCTGCAGAGTACTATAACATGCCTGACAACTAACTCTTCAAAGAACTGGACATTAAAATATCCCCAACTGTACAAGTCTGTAAGCAACCACTTGCACAGGGGAAGTAATGACTTTTAAGCTAACTTGATACGTATCACTACAAATAAAGCCTACACTTTAGTTTTCTGGGTATGGAAAAGTGGGTTAGACGTTTGATAAGGCCAAATGCAGAATATATAAAATACTATTATAATTTCCCAGTTACTATAAAGCCAACATGTCCATATCAAGAGAAAAACTAAATTTAGCTTTTGTGGTTACTGTATGTTTATCTATGTATCTAATTTCAAATGATACCCTGAATTCAGCAAACTCATCAATAACCAACACCCCCTTTCTTACTCCATTTCTGTTAACAGAAAAACATAGCTTTTAGTTACAGCATGATCAGTGTGTAATCATTCTGCACTACCAAAATGTATACACAAGGTATCTTCTGATAACCTTTTAAACATACTAAAATGTATGTTTAATTTAAACATATAGCTCCTGCTAAACTCAAACTACTGAACAGAAGCCCCTGTTAGTACTGGCTATTACACTGACAGAAACTCCCTTCCTGTGCTCAGTCCCGAGTCACAGATCCATTCAGCTTTAGTTATTTCAACTTGGGGCTTTCAACAGATACAAAAAGATCAGTTTCTCAGTCCAGCCTTTTTGCCTATTTCATTCGGTACTGTGAATTTTAGCAATCCTTTAATGCTCAACGTTCACCACATTTTGAGGCTCCATCCATTCTGGGAATTTATTAATAGGCGTTAAAGTAATTATGGGGGGAAAGGGTTATACAGCTTAAATCTCGGCATCACAGGTACTAGATTAACTAGTTCCGGCAGTCTACTTACTTTCCCAGCAATTTAACAAGATAGCATAGGAATGAAGTTAATAGGATTTACAACACGAAAAAAACAGCCTTTGGATAGTTAAAAAGAAAGACAAAAAGATTTATATATGCAGATAATTCTCTATTGCCCTAGGCATTTTTTGGCCTCTGTTCAAAGCCGTATTAAAATAGAAGAAAAACGCCTTCTAGAATTCTTTTCACGGGGAAAATAAGGAGTTTTATGTCGAGCAAAAAACCTGTGGAAACTCAAAACGAAAATACTCGATTTTATCATTTTAGTGGCAACCGTCCATTGCTGTGTAACTACTCGGCCTATTTGCAAAGAGCCACGTACTTAAGAAAACAAAACTTCCCCGACGTAAGGGGAAGAGTAACCTCCCAAAACTCGCGGACCCTGAGCACCATGCGCCGCGAGCGGAGCAGAGAGGAGCTCGCCGGCAGCGTGGTGACAGGCCCTGCCGTCGCGGAGCCCGCACACGCGAGCCCCACGTCCGTCCAAGTCCCGCCCCGCCAGGCGAGCGCGGGGAGCGCGGCCGCTGGCCGGGTCGGGCCTGCGCGCCGATCGGGCGAAAGGGCCGCGCACCCCCGCCCCTCGGAAGGCGCCTCCCGGGAGCAGTTGAGGCTCCGGAGAAGGGGCGGGGGCGGGGTGGGCGCCTGCGACATCCCCCAGAGGAAGGCGGGGGAAAGGCGGTGGCCCGGCCTGGCCCAGGCGCCAGGTCCGCGCGGCGCAGCCCCGCCAACGCCCTCTCCGCGCCCCGGGCCTCTCGTGGGGCCGGGCGGAAGGGGGCCGCGGACAACGGGCCGGCGGGCCGTCCGTTGGCCCGAGCGCGCCCCGCCCCGCGCGCCCCGCCCCGCGCCGCGCGACCGCCCCGCCCGGGGAAACTACGCCATTGCGGCCTAGCGGGCGGCGCCGCGCCTCCGCCGCCATCTTCGGCCCGCCGCCCGCCGGCCCCGCCGCCCCCGCCGTGGCCCGCCATCTTTTGGGGCCGCCATACTTGCCCTGCGAAGAAGATGGCGGCGCCCATCACACACATAAAACATGGCTTCCCTTCAAAACAAAAACATCCCGGGGGCCGGCGCGCGCCGGCGCTCACCTGAGGACCACATGGTGACCGAGAACTCGCCCTCCAGGGTCTTGATCTGCACTTGCTTCTGCTCCCACTTCTTGTTGCCCGCGTCCGCGCCGCCCGCCGCCCCGGCCCCGCCGCCGAGGTAGCCCTTCTTGCCGCTCTTCTTGCCGCCGCCCTTCTTGACGCGGCCGCCGCCCGACGACGACGAGCCGCCGCCGCCACTCTTGCCGGCCGCCGCCACGGTGACCAGCGTCTGCTCGATGTAGTCGTCGTCGCCGCCGGCCGGCGCGGGCACCGGGATGAGGATCTGGTCCTCGAAGCCGTCCTCGGCGCGCAGCCCGTCCGAGTCGTCGCCGCCCACCACCTCCTCGCGCGTCTGCACCAGGATCACCTCCTGGTGGTGGTGCACCTGGGTCGGGTCGTCGGTGACGAGCGGCTGCAGAGCGATCATGGGCGGGTGGTGGTGGTGGTGGTGGTGGTGGTGGTGGCCCGCGTGCCCGTGGCCGCCCCCGCCGCCGTGGTCGCCGCCGCCGCCGTCCTCGTCGTCGTCGTCGTCCTCCTCCTCCTCGCCCACTACCGTGGTCTCGATGGTCTCCACCGGGATGGTCTCCACCTCGATCTCGTGCAGCTCCACGATCTCGGCCGGCATCTCCGAGCCGTCCGTGGCGATGTAGAGGGTGTCGCCCGAGGCCATGACTGAGGGCTCGGCCGCCAGAGCCGCGGCGGCCTCAGCTCCGGGGCTGCGGGCAGGCGGGCGAGGAGGCGGCCGGCCGTGGGGAAGGAAGGCTGAGGGAGGAAGGCGGCTGGCGGGCGGGGGGAGAGGGGGCGGGCGGCGGGGGGAAGGGGCGGGCGCGGCGGCGGCGGCGGCGGGCTTCCCCGCCTCCTCGCCTCCGTGCGCCCCGCGCTCACTCGGCCGCTGCTCGCCCCGGCGCCCCGCCGCGCCGCGCCTCGGCCGCTCTCTCTGGCCGCGCCTCCTCCCGCCCTCCGGGCCGGCGCTCCGCTTTCCCCTTCCTCCTGCGCCTCCGCCTCCTTCCACACAAATACCAACTCCTCACCCCGAACCCAGATCTCGCCGCCGCCGCCGCCGCCACACTCCGCTCAGGCTTGGCCTCGCGAGACTTCCGTGCTGCCTCGGCCCGCCCCCACCTCTCTCCTATTCGCCTGTTCGCCCTATCGCTCCTCCTCCTCTGCCAATCGATCTGCCCGTTCTCCGCAACGGCCCCGCCCACTCAACTCGGGCTCCTCCCGGATTGGGGCCGACGGGAGGGCCCCCGCGCGCGCTTGTTGGCCGCTGCGCGTGACGTCAGCGCGCCGCCACCGCCGCCGAGAGTCGCGCGGCTTCCGCCGTCCGCGGTGTAACAGGAGTAGGTCCCGCCGCCCGGTGTCTGGGCACCACTCGGCAGCGGGGCGTCGACGCAGCGGCCGCCACCACCTCGGGAGCGGGTGAGCCGAGCCGTCAGCGCGGCCCCTGGCGCCGCGGGGAAGGGGTCTGTGGGGCGGGGCCGGCCGGGCGCGGGATTCTGGCCGGGGGTCGGCCCGGGGTTCTCGCGGGGAAGCGGACGGCGCGCGCGGGCCGCCCGGGCGCCCCAATAAAGTCTGTTTTGACGAGAGACGCCTGTGCCTCCTTTTTCGCGTCGGACGGCGCTTGCTCTTGACCCCTGAGTTCGGGCGGGCGATGGCGGCGGAGTGAGAGAGGAGGACCAGGCGAACAAAGGCGGGCGAGCGGGCAGCAGAGGAAACGTCCGCAGGCTTCCGCGGGCCCGCATCTCGCCGCGAGCACCGGGTCCCAGCGCCTTGCTGGGTCCGGGGCCGAGCGCAGGTGGGTTGCACGCCGGGTGGGGCAGCCGGGCGGAAGCGGCGCGCGGAGCCCCCAGGTCCACCGTTGGGAGGATGTCCGTTATCCTTTTGTGACCCGCGGAAACTTGGGACCGAGCCGTTGGGTGCCTGCTTCCCCGTGGATCTTAGAATGACGGGATCCCAGCCGCTAGTCCTACTGCAGCTTAGGTCTTTATGGCTTTCTAAAATGTCTGTCTGAGCTTCCCTGTCTTCGCTCTCCAGCCAATCATTGTTTCCCGTGACCACTGTCCTCATCTATTTCTCACTTACATAGCTTCTCCTTATGCTTACCAGGCTTGCATCTGTCTCCTTATTGAAAATTGAACAATTTTCCGCCCTGTTCTCCTTTTTTTATATATAGCAGAGCCTGTATTTTTCCTGGCACGAATTAGCGGCAAGTTAAATCTTCCTGAATAGCCAGCTATGTCGCAGCGAAGTGGTTTTGCCCTTACTAATTATTTTGGTCTACCTGATTTATGGTCTTAAGTAACAGATAAAAAACTGGTTATTAAGAAAATCCTGAAAAACTGAAAACCTCGGAAGGTGTGTCTTTGTTGTACTCGTTCGGCCAACTTAAGGGCTGTGTGAATTTCTTAAACATTCTCTACATTTATGTCTTTTAGTGTTCTTGGGGTTGAAGGCCGTGATTGTTCTGAACTGTAATGTATCAGTCTTAGATCCAAGTTCTTAAAACAAGCGTCTTTTTGGGAACTTTGTAGAGAAACTATGCATTCTGATTAAAAAGTGACCTTTATCACTCTCATTTAGTCCCTGCTTATTTTTAAACGTCATTGTACTTGATTTTTGAGAATGTTAGTAGATGGAGTGAAAAATTAGATCATTGCCTCTTTGAATCTGAGTTTTAAAATCTGAGTAATTCCCTGTGGAATGCTGCACCTACACAGTTTGACAAAGTCAAGTCTGCTGAAATAAGTCATTTCTGGCTTCATAGCTTATAAATTCTGCATAAATATTTCACAAATGAAAACCAATTGTGGGAGAACTGGTTTTTATGTGGCTTTATTAATTTCACTTTCCCCACTCTCTAGTAATTGATGGGAGGATGTCATTGTAAGTAGTTGGTACTTCCGCATAGATAGGAGAGAGATGGGGAAGTACCCTGTTAGGCAGCCTAGCTTCTGAGTCATAGATCTGTAGACTTCACAATCAGCTGGAGAAAGCTGAAGAGGGTTTAACTGTCAGGAAGGGTGGTAGGTGGGAGAAAGCACCAAGATGTTCCTCGGTGCTATCTCAGCACCTGCTCCATGAATATCTTTTAAAAATTGCCCCAATTTTTAAAAATTGGGGTGACCTATTGGATGGCCCTGGAGTTTTCAGTAGTGGGAGATAGTCTTATCTCTCCTGTAGCTGTGGAGTAGCTTACGGATAGACACTCAAAGACACTGTGGTGTATTGGTGCCAGCCTGCTTGTATTTGCTGCTAAAGGTGAAAATCCATTTAAAAGGACAGGTTATAGTGCAGTTCCAGAGCCTTGGGCCTTTTTAGAGGGATCATTTCACTGCTTTTATTCTCTTCTGTTTGAGCAGAGTAAATTGGGGCCTATGAGCCTTCCCTCCAAATTTCTAGAGTCCTTTTGTTTTGGCAACGAGACAAATGACTAATGCCACTTAATTAAACAAGTATTTTACACCCATGTCTGCGTGCTTTTGCCCTTCCAGCTGTGAGGGCAAAGACGACTGCTGGGTCTGTCTATAGCTCAGTGCCTTGTATGTGGAATGATTGTTTCCTTTTTGGTCCATCAAAACATGAAATTGGTGGTGAGGGTATAGCTCAGTGGTAGAGTGTGTGCTTAGCATGCATGAGGTCCTGGGTTCAATCCCCAGTACCTCCACTAAATAAGTAAACCTAATTACCTCCCCACCCCAAATAAATACAAAAGACAAAAACTTTTTTAAAAGGAACTGTAATTTAAAAAAAAGAAAAGAAAAGAAATGGAAGACGCCATGATGGGAGTTCTGTGTGGTTGTGCTTGACCATTTCAGGGGTCTAAAAAGCTCCAACCTTGTACAAAGCTTCCAGTCTACCAGGGAAATGAATGTCAACAACTATAGAAGAACAAGCAAGATTAGAAGAATCTTACGAGTTGTGTAAACTTTATAGAATCTCTCAGAAGTCAGAACTCACTAATGGCTGAGGAGATGTAGTGACCAGTATCCTGCAAGAAATGTGTCCCTTGGCGGGACAGCACAGGGCAAAAGTGTGGACTGTTAACGCACAGCTCTTTAGATGTCTCCTCACCTCCCCCCTTCCTAATAGTTTGCTTCCTGAACTTCCATTACATTTCCAATTGAGTGTTAAGACCTGGTGGTTTAAGAAGGGACACGTGGAGAGAGTAGAGGGTGGAAATGGGTGGCGGAATAATAAGTTAAAGGACGCCTAGTATCTCTTACCATCCTTCTTTCAGACCACCTTCTCATTTATTAATTATAGGAAGGCTAACTTAAATCATATTCTACCATATTTCTATTTCTGAGAGATTGGAAATGATTCAGGCAGTGAACTCATGCTAAGTAATTTCCTTTACCACAAAGTAGTTTGGCTGCCTCATGAAATTGCTTTTTGGTTAGTCTTGCGCTTTTGATGTTACTTCTAGCAGCAGGCAGTTGGTGCTGGGCATCCATTACAGTATGGAGAATTAGCACTGGGCAGGACCAGCCCAGTCTGTTGTGCAGTTAAGGAAGGCAGCTGAAAGAGGAGCTTTTCAAGGGCACATTGCAAGGTAGTGATGGTGCTACAGGTAGAGCCAACATTTCCTGCATTTTGTTAGGCTACAAAGCCACTGTAACTTTGGGGGTCAGGACCCCATTCCAGTTCAGATCTATGCTGAGTTTCCAGTAAAATACTTGGAAAAATCGGGGTGGAAATTTGTGTTCATGCATCTAAATTAGTTACCCCAGTTTGGAGCAATACAAGTTAAATGAAGAACTGTAGGCGTGTACATGTTTTCTTAATCTTCTAAACTATAGTTTGTTCTTGATTGTGGAATTTTTGAAACCTGGGCTATTCAAGGGCCCCCCTCCCCCAGTCAACGCATTTATTAGATTTGGAGCTTAAATTGTGGTGAAATGCCCTAACTGCACAAGTTTATAAAGCTCACACCATTAATGCAACAGTCTGTGTCCTTCACTTTTATAAGGTCTCCATCAAACTCTGTGAGGCTAAGTGGCTTAGAACAGTGAATGAATCTGATTATTGCCTGTAAATCTAAGGAAAGTTGAAATCTCTAGTAATAAATTCACCTCGTTTTTCTCTACTTTGCCAGTAGTATGCCCTTCCAAAGTAGAGGCCAAATCAACTTATTGGTACTGCAGTTGCTCCTGCCACCTCCCCATCCAAATGAGTGAAGCATGTTCACTTGAATAGGACAAGCAGAAAGTCTGTCTCAATCCATGGTAGCTTGTTTCATGGCACCCCTGTTGCAACGGAGAAATGCAGAAAGTGACTTATGGGTCATGCCCATGAGAGGCAGGTCATTGCCGAGCGGGAAGAGCACCACAGACACACAGCCTCTCATGGGGATTTTCTCCTATTAAAGAGGAGTGACAGGAGTGATGTGGTGGATTAGGTAAGCGCAGCTGTTTATCCCCGCTTGTCAAGCATCTGCTGTGCGAGCTGGAGAGTACAGCCGTGAACAAGACGATGTGCCCAGGCAGGAGACAGGCTGCGACCAGAGAGCTCACAGATACTGGTCTACAGTCCACTGGGAAGTCCTGGGAGGAAGTGGAGAGTCTAGGGACCAGAGGGCCTAGCCCAGACTAGTTGGATAAAGGCCTTCCTGAGGAGGGGGCATTTCACCTGGGACTTGAGAGTTGAACAAAGTGCCCAAGCCAGCGTTTGGCTGCAAACCAGCTTGCTTTTTCTTTCTTTTTTTTTTTTTTGTAATGTTAATTTCTATGTAAAAAGGGAGATAAAACTAATTAGGTGATAAATGTATAAATATTTGCCGTAAGTCCATAGCACTCAGTATAAAAGAGCTACTTCTGCCTTGGAAATGTATCAAATTAACAAATTAATCCACTGGAACTGGTATCAAGATGGCTGAGTTGTTCTCAGTACATGGTTACCAGCGTCATGTCTGACTTTTTTTTGGTTTTTTCTTTTTCGTTTTTTCCGAGCCATTCCCTGTTCAAAGTTCCCACTTGAACTTGGGGATTAACGGTGGAAATCATTTTGGAGTCCCATGCCTCAGAAGGGAGATCGGCTGCAGAGGTACTGAGGAGGCAAAACTGATCAGTGGCAGGAGCAGACTGGAGTCATTAAAACAGGCCAGGTCCCTACTGCGCCCTTTGTCATCCAGCTGACATCAGCAAAGCCATCGCCTCCATTTCCTCAGCTATAAAACAAGCCTAACAACGCCAGTCTTCGGGCTTCTAGGAGTCAGCTGTGATGGTGAGTTAAATGTGGGACGTGTCATGCCGTCAGCCTCCTCTCTCTGTGCCCTGGTACAGAGCTGCCACCAGACTTACTCGAAACTAATGGACAATTTCAATTTGGGGATTTACAGGATGGGGTGGGGAGGAAGGACTGTTACATTCTAAGCCATGCCGTCCTGTCACCACCTGAGGAACGGATCGAGGGTGTCCTTGCACTGTTCTCCTTACACAGCAGTGACACTGTGGCAAGAATGCCATCATGAACTGCCTGAATCTTCTGGTGACTTTCTCACCAGGTCATACCCCTGACGGTGCTAACCCTGACAGGGTTCGAGGCTGAAGCCATCATCCCACCATGTCCCTCTGCCACCTCCTCTCCCTTTCCGTGCTCACTGCAGACCTGGTGCTTAGACTTCACTCTTCTCTCTGTCACCTAAGTCATGCCGGCCCCCCAGGGTGTCTGAGTCACTGCAGCCGCTCCTGCTCTGCCCTGCGAGATTCCTGTTACCCTCGTTCCCACCTCTTTGGCTGCCACGTCCTGGCCCCTGTCCTTCCTAGGAGCCAACCCACATCTGGAATCTTAAACTCCCAATGTCCTATGCTCTCCAACTCTTCACACCTTCTTTCCTGCTATCCCTTTATTTCAGCCTCAGGCCTTCAATTTTCTAATCCCTCTTTCCTTCCCCGACTAGAACTCCCTGTTGATGACTAGCATCCTCAGCTTCTTGTACCACTTATGTCTGATAAAACATCACACTTGGATCAGCCCACTTTTGCATGCTGCTGAAATCCTGGATCTACTGTAGGAAACACCACTCGTGTATGTAGATTTTGGCTGTGACGTACTCATGGTCCCCAGCCTCACCAGGGTAGGGTGTTTGATGTCACCGGACAGTTCTTTTAATGTGTCCTGACTCAACCCCCCTTCACCATGTTGCTCAGCAAATTTTCTGAATTACTTTCCTCCAAGTCCAGAAGAAATCTGCCTGTGTCCATCTCCCCACCGTCCTCCAGTAGTCCAATTCTAGGGCCTCCTACTTCAAGAAAGAGTTGGAGGGGTCAGAATTCATCTCCCCAGATGCCAGCTGTCCCTTTGTGCCCATCTCCCCTTCAGATAACTGACGAGCTCCTGCCACTCTTGGCCATGCTCGGCTGCTCCCAGCTGGGCCTGTGTCCTCCACTTGTGCCTAGGCTGCTCCTCGGCTTCCTCTCTGTCCCTGTGCCATCACGTGTCTTCTCTCATAGACCTGCCGTTTGTCCCTGGCTCTTTTCCTTTGGATTAAGTCGCTCCTGGTCTTTAAAAACTGACTCCAAGTCTCCCTGTAGCCACTGCCCGCCTCTTTCCATGATCAGCTCAGCCTCCTGAACCCAGGCCTGCGTCAACAGTCTCTGCATCCCCTGCTGGGCCGCGTCTCCCACAGTCTCCCGGGTGTTCGGCATCCACGTGTGATGCCCGAGCAGGCGCAGGCTTTTCTGACCTCGTTTTCTTAACCTCTCCTGCACCTGATGAGGCCAGCCTCTTGGTCCCCAGATCCCTTCCTTGGCCCTGCTCTCCTTTTTCTCCATCTTCTTGCTTCTGACTTTTCCTCCTCTAGCCCCTCTCCTTATTCTGCGTACTGTCCTGCGTCACCTGATCCGTCCTTATGGCTTAACAGCCGCCTGTGTGCTGACTATTCTTTGCTTCTGTCTCTAGTCTGGATTCTTCCCGGAGCCCTAAGCCCCCATCCACTGTTCCTGCTCATTGTCCCACGGGGTCTGCCTCACAGCCTTCTCTGCTCTACTCTAGAGCCCCTCCCTAGTCACCCAGTTGCCCAGGATCGAAACCTGGAGATCATCTTTGAGTCCTCTGGCTCCATAATCCCCCATGTGTAGCCGCCAAGTCCTCCTAAATGTTTTTCAAACTTTTCCCATTTCCGCTGTTACTGTCTTTGTGCAGACCCTGGCTCGCGCTCTCTCTCTCACCTAAACCTTTGCCAACCAGCTTCTCTGCCCCCAGCCCTCTTTTCTGAAGGCTTCTGAATTTTTCTAACACACACATGGAACCACGTTGCTCCAATTCAAGCCTCTGGGTGCTTCAGGATGGACCAGCTCTTCGGCAAGGCATTCCTAAAGTGCTTGCCTCACTCTCCACCCTTCTTGCTACCCCAGATACATGCCCCGTGATGGTTCAGACCTTTGCTTTTAGACTGCTTGTTTTCCTCTACCTAGAATATCCTTTCCCACCTCCTTCAACCTCACCCCGCTTCCAAAACAGCTCAGATGACAGCTCTAGGAAGGCTTCCTTGGAACGGTATCTCCATAGCGTTCTGCCCAAACGTCTGTCATTGTACTCACGTTATAATGAAGGTGGCTGCACTTAACCACAGAGCTGCACGTTCTGTGAGGACAGGGACAGCTTCTCATTTGCCCAGTGCAGGACAAGTGGTGGGTCCTGTCTAAGCAGAAACACCTGGTGACGCTAATCCCTGTGTCCTCCACCCCTACTGCCTGTGGAATAAAGTCCAGAATCCTTAGCTAGGCTTTAAGGACACATGGCATGGCAGAAAAAGAAGAGGAGCTTTGATTAGGCAGACTTGGATTTGAATATTCCACGGTTTATCAGTTAAGCAATCTCAGGTGAGTTTGTTGACCTCTCTGGGCCAGTTTTTGGATCTGTAAAAATAGGACTGTTGTTGTTGAAGACTGTTGTAAAGCTTAACTGAAATAATACCTACAAGCTCCTGGAAGGATTATACTGTTTTTCTCCCTCTCTTCTCCTCCGTCCTCCCCCCACCACATCAACCTCACGAAAGTTCCATTGTTGGTAAATCTGCCCTTTGCTTTTCCATGTCTTTGCTCACACCCTGTTCATTAAGGAATGCCTTCCTCCTGTCTACCAGCCTCTCTGCTCAGTTTAGATGCTGCCTCAAGGCATGCCCACGCCCTCCAGTTCCAGATAACCCCTCCCTGGTCTCCTGTTCCCCAGTCTGTAATACAACGGCCATGGAACACATAGTATTCCCAACTTGCTATCAGTTAGAGAGCTGTCTTTGACTTTAATTACTTGTTCCTGAGTTGGAAGCATGTGGAAGGCAGGGATGTTTTCTGCTTTTTTGTAGCTATTCAGGGCCTGGAACATACTAAGAGTTAACTTGTTTACTTTGATGGGGGGCTGGAAAGGGAAAAATGGGAGGTAGATGGGAAAATGCTGCTTCATGGACTAAGCTGGGTGTCAGAGCCTTAGCTTAATCAAACTCTTTGGGACCTCTGAGTTTAGCTTACTTGTCCTTAAGATTTTTTGAGTAATACAAATTTCCACATTTGCAAGCAAATAAACAAATGTCTGGAAACTGGACATAATTCTAGAAAATTCAAACAGTGAAAAGTCATTAGTGTATAATGTAAAGAGACTAAAGAATATTGCTTGCCCCAAACTACATGAAAGTGTATATTCCTAATTATTTCTCAAAAGTGTATCCAGGAAGGTAACCCTTTACATAGACTGTGCTTTAGAAAGATAATCTTATCCTGACCGGCTCCCACTGCAGCCACCACAGCAAAGAGGGAGTCCGTGTAGAAAGACCATTTCCTGTCAAAATAAATGCCTTATTGATTCCTGTATTAACCCAATAGTTAGCCGGTAACAATGCTGTTTGGGTAACAGCAGAGAGAGGTGCTTTATAGATCTGCTCACATTTCTCTTCCAGCCAGTAAGTGGCAATTTCTCTTGGACTCTCTGCTCATCTCCCTTCCCTTTCCCCCACCCCCCCAAAACTGGTGAATTCTAGATGCAAAGCCTACTCGACAAGAGACTAGACTAGAACCAATCCATTTCTGGCTTCAACCTGAAGCGGGTGTAGCCATGTTCAGTGGTGACTCCACGATGTCAGGACCCATTAGAACTCATCCCTTTCAGTCTCAGACCAGCCACTGCTTGCTTTCACACGTATGGAGCTTTTAAATCGCATTTCCCATCCTATATTCAACTGTTTTTTTTTAGGATCCTAATTTAGTAACTTACATGTTACCTACCAGACATAAACCATCTGATTGGCTGCATCTGTCATAGGAACCTGTGGAGCTGTGAGCCATCTTGACTGTCATCCAGCAGGTCATCCTGCCAGCTCGCTGTTAGCAGCTCACTCTCACACGGCCTGTATTTGCATAAGCTGGTGTTAGGCATCATGAATACAGTCTAGAAACCACCTCCAGGAGTGGCTGAGGATGTTACTGTATGTCACACAGATGCATGCGTGCGGATTTGTTTAGCAGAACATATTGGGTCCCTAGGGCATGCACTGTTGCCTGGCCAGCGACCACTCCTCCCAGCACCCAGCACCCAGCACTCCCTCCTTAACAGAGCCCCACGTTTTCCTTCAGATAGCATCCGTGGGGAGGGGATGGAGCTCCCTAAGCTTGGGGGATACATCACGATTGGCTAAACAGCCCAGGCAGCTTTATTTCCTTTAGCCAGTATTTAATCTGAGAAGGAGATGAGACTGTGACCCGGTTCTGGCCGATGAAATGTCAAGGAAAATGTGTGTTCTTAGAGAGACTTATCTTCATGCCTGCCCCAGAACTGGTGTGATGGCTAGGACTGTGGCATTATCTAACAACTGTGAGGAAAAGGCTAAGAGAATTGCAGAGTCAGTGGTCAGGCCCTGTGGAGCCGTGAACCCGCTGCTACCACTGGCCTCATGTAAACCCTCGTCCTGGAGTGCCAGTAACTTGCAGGGGCCCATTCTCACGACATTGCCACAGGTGAGACTGTAAGTGGTTTCCCCAGGGCAGGGGTGAGGGGGGGACAAGAGGATGGGGAGTGGGATGGAGGGAATGGAACATCAAAGAAGGTTAGTCTTCTGCATGTCTAAAGTGTTTGCTCTTGGTAATTTCACTGTCCACCCATATGGAATGTTATAAAACTATAATTTTGTATGTAATGGTTTTTAATTTTGAAAATGTTTTTGATATGAAAAATGCTATGATAAAATCATAAGCAAAAATATAGCACCTTGTGTATAAGTTATAATCCTACGTTTTTGGGAAAAGTATAGAAAAATTGGAACATTAATATGTCAAAACAATGTCATTTGCTTCTGGGAACTAGGATTTGGGGCAGTTGGTTTCTTTTTTGACTTTATATTTGTGTGCCATTATTACATACGTATTTTCCTTTTTCATTTTTTTTTTTAATGGAGATACTGGGGATTGAACCCAGGACCTTGTGCATGCTAAGCACACGCTCTACACTGAGCTGTATCCTCCTCCCCCTTATTTTTCAGTTTTCTAATTGTAAAAGACAAAGCTTGCCATTTTAACCATTTGTAAGTGTGCCATTCATTGGTATTAAGTACACTCAAGTTGTTGTGCATACATCACCACTATCCATCCCCAGAACTAGAATTTTCATCTTGTAAGATTGAAACTCCATTCCTGTCCCCATTTCCCATTTCCTGAGAGTAGAGCTCAATGGTAGAGCGCATGCCTAGCATGCATGACTTCTTATCCCCGAAAATCTCCCCTAGAACACTTTGGCCTCCACATCTCTGAAGCTGCCCTGGGGAGTCAGTCACTGTGTCCCCACAACCCCGGGTATCCCTTTAATGTACTCACTAGGTTGTGGTGACATCATCTGTTTCCCCCAGCGAACTATCCAGAAAGCAGTGAGCTCAGTTCGCTGACGATCAAGTGCTCCCACATGGCAGCCACCCTGCTGGGCACCCAGAGTTCAGCAGAAACATGCCACTGGGTACCAGATGCTCTTCATGGAACCTCTCTTTTCAGGTGGAGGAAGTGGTGTTAGAATTCACTGGCTTGGTGGGAGTTGTAGAGTTGAGTCCAGAGACCCCAGAACTGGTTTAGACCAGCCCCCTGAGGCACCCAGATGAGGCGATCAGGTGGTAGGTTGGAGGGAAAGTGCCTTTCCTGCTCTCAGCCTCCTGGATCGCCATCACCCGTGAGCTCTGATCCTGCAAGGTGTCCCTCCCCCTTGCAGTCCTGCCAGGTGTTCTACCTTGACTTTGTTCAGATGTGCCTTGTCCCTCCCTGCCTTGCCTTCCCTCTGGAAGGTCTTCCTCCCCAAGCTCCGCCTGTAGACGCTGGACCCTTCAACTTCCACATCCGAGGCCACCTCCTCAGCATTCCAGCCCAACATAAGTCCTCCCTCTTTGAGCAACTGTGGTCCCCAGTAAGCGTGGTGTTTATGTTACAGGTAGCTTCAGGCTTGGAATTGTGCTTGTATGTGTATGTTGAAACCTCCCCCTCCTCCCTCCCTCCATTCCGCTCCCTCCTCCTCCTCCTCTCTCTCTCTTTCTCTCTCTCTCCCCCCCTTTCCCCCTCTCCCTCCCTCCCTCTCCCTCCTTCCCCCGCCTTCCCTCCTTTCTCTGTCTTTCTGTCTCTCTCTGTAGGTATCTTTCTGTTATGTGAGCTTGAAGAAAGGAATGGGAGGATACCACTCATTAGTTAGTAATGGTTACCTTAGGCCAGGGAGAGCCTAAAGAATTAGAAACAAACTTACCTGTTGAACTCTGAGCTAGTGCGTGAAATAAGAGGCTCTGAAGCTAGAAGGAGCCAGGCAGCGCACATCTGGGTCACTAGGAAGTGGGTTGAAAAGTGAATCGAGTCTCTTTGCCCTGGTTGTGGATTACATCAGCAACTGGGGCAGAAGAGTTGGAGGCTGCTTCCAGAAGCCAGAAGCGTGGCACATCCTTGATATTTACGGTGGGCTGAATAGAGCTCTTGTGTAGGGAGAACACGGTCCCCTGCCCCCATCACTTGTGCCCCTCGCTGCCTCTGCTGGGCTGCGTTGCCCAGTTTCCCTGTCTCTCTGCCCCAGCCCTCCCTCCTCCTTGTCCTCTCCTTTTTGCATCTTGTCTCACAGGCTTCTTCCCTCCTTGCGCTTTCCTCTCCGTGTTTGTCCTTTTCCCTTTTCTTGTGCCCAGATGTCTTCCCTCCCCTACTTCACTGGGCTCCTCTCTCTTTTGTATAGTTAACACTTCACACTGGTTCTATCTATCAGCTGTGGCTTTATGTGTTACTAATAGAGCAGTAGATGAGTTATGGTTTGGAGCTTCCCCCCCTAGAAAAATTCTAGCCCAGGTTATTTTTTTTCAGTCAGTGGGCTTTCATTGATTTTTCTCCCCCTGGATCATTGCTCTTCTACAGAAAAGCTCCCACCGCCCCAGGCCTGGGAAAGGAGGCCTCTGAGCTCTGCGGGAGCTGAACCTGGCCCTCCCCTCATCATCGTGCTGCGGCTTTCTTTCCTCCTCCCCATCAGTCCCTGGACCAGCAGTGTCAGGTCTGTGGGAAGTTCTCCTCTCTCCTGCCTGCCTTGGTCCTGGGAACGGGGTGTGCTGGGCACTGCTTCTGGGACTGCAGAGACCAGGATGACAAAAACTGTTTCCCAGACGCCCTGGTAGCTGGGGTTTGGGGTGAAAATCGAGTTCCTTCAATCAGACGCCCAATTTTGGAAGGCCGAAGTAAAGTGTTAAAGCTGCGGTGCATGCAGGTGTACTCAGTGTGTAAATGACGGGCCAGGGTTAAGGCAGGGAGCGGTGATGCTAGCTAGTTCCCCCTCTCCCCGACTCCGAGGGCCGTTTTGCTTTGGGAATTGGAAAGACAGCGGCTGTGGAGAGGAGTCACTTTCAGCCTGTTTCTCATATGAAGCATCTCTCCATGCAAGGCTTCCCAGGACTTTGTTGTCTGGCGAGATCGGAGAGACACCAGTGCATTGCTTATCCATGCCTCCACTTTCTGAATGCCAGAGGCAGTCTGCAGCACCAGCCGCACTGTTTTCTTATGCCCGGGGCACCACTGTGCTGCACACCCTTGAACTCGGCATTCCCGCTGGTGGCCTGATTCCCCACCTTCCTGGTCTGGGTCCTTGTTGGGAAGTCAGCCATTCTTGGATCTTTGGCCCATTGTTTTCAGCCCATCCGATGATTTTGTAAACTCACTCATTGTGTCAACTCTGTCCATTTAAAATATCAGCACTGCAGACAATGTGCTGAGGACTAAATGTTTCCCTGATTGAAATTCATGTGTAAAAATCCAGTCCCCAAGGGGATGGTATTGAGGTGGGGATGTGGGGGGGTGATTAGGGCAGGAGGGTGGAGCCCTTGTGAATGGGATTAGTGCCCTAATAATGGAGAGCCCCTGGGAACCCCTCTGCTCCTTCTGCTCTGCAGCCCAGAAGAGAGCTCTCACCAGGACCCGGCCACACTGGCACCCTGATCTGGCTTTCAGCCTCCAGAATTGTGGGAAATAAATACGTCGGTTATAAGCCACCTGGCCTGCGGTACTTTGTTATAGCGCCGGGACTGACCAAGACAGAGCCCCTCTCACCACCTCCCCTCCCCGTTATCCCTTCCCCAGTATCTCAGTGTGTAGTTCCGAACTGGTTCTTGTGCCTGTAGTGACGTCCTTGAGCACAGGCACTGTGTATCGGTTGTGCCTTCTGCACAAGGACAGGAGGACGCGGAAGAGCACGTCCCCACGTGCTGAGTAGAAGTCAGCTTGGCCACACCCACCTCACAGCAGCACCCCGGGCGAACCGCTGGTATCCCAGGCCAGGGGCTTACTGTGGGAGCTGTCTGTCTTTCCAGTTTCCCACGGGCCCTCGGCATCAGGGAGAGGGTAGAACTGAGTAGCGCCGCCACTTCCTGCTTTAAATCCCGCCTGTCTTTTACACACTGCGTAGTCCCCAGGGTGGTTTTAACTGGCCGGGCCCCTCCAGTAAGCCTAGTTGCTGGTTGGTTTTAGAAGGTTCTGATCCCACCAGCAACCCAAACCCATCAAAGAACTTTAGCAGGACCTGTGTCTTGGGTGTGACTTTTTGTCCCAAGGGCAGGTTTCTAGGCTTCCCTCAGGGACAAAGAAACTACTCTGCCTTAAAGGAGGCTGGAATCTGTATCGCTTGAAAGTTGTAAGACAAGTATGTGCTATCTAGCGTGGAACAGCTGTCTCAAGATCAGGTGAGGTGAGGAAGCCGCCTGGATTTTGCAGGAGAGGTGAGGGGGGCAAACTGGATGGAGCCGACTTCCTGGAGCTCCTACTAAGCAGTCCCTTCCTGTGGGAATTTGTCCTTCAAAACGACCTGGAGTGGGTGATAAAGGAGTGAAGTGGGACAAAGGGTGTGAAGACGGGGTGGGGGGCGGAGTGGAGGCTGGGCAGCCTGTGCTTGTGTTGGCTCGTGGGCTCACGTGGCTTTGGACCCTGGGTCTGGAGCCCCACTCTGCTTACTTTCTGGCTGTGGAGGGAAACACTACAGGCACCGCTGCAGTGAGCGTGGGAAGCCCTGCAGCTGGTGGCTTTGGCCATGGGTGAGCTGGACTTCTCCAGCACCTGCCCCTCCATCTCTCAAATTCTTTGCTTCTGTTGCTGTGTCTTAAATGCAATCTGAGCAGGAAACCGAATAGGAAGAACAGAGCTGCCCCTGCTTCAATCATTACTCCTTACTAGCTGTGCGACCTTGGACAAGAGACCTAACCTCTCTGAGTCCCAGTGGGGAAACAGGCCTGGCTTTCAAGGTGGTTTAAGAATGAAGTGAGGTTTTGTGCATAAAGCACCTTAGCTTGGTGCCAAGGAGGGAGGGGCAGGTGCTAGGCCACAGTCAGAGCCCTGGGTTCCGTTCATCTCTGCTAGCTCCACGTGGCTTTGGATGGGTCCTCTTTAGACTGAAATGGGCATGTTTTACGTGCTATGAAAAGTATCCCAGCAAGTCACCGTGTGGCCCATTTCTGCTAATTTCTCATAGGCTTTTTTTTTTAGGTTCAAAAGAACATTTATCTAAAATGTGAAAAGATCTCATAGGCTTTTATCTGTCACATGCAGAAGCATTCAGGGGCTCAGGACCCAGGGCGGAGAGACTGCAGACCAAGGAGCACCCCTTAGCAGGACTGGGGAGGGGCTCCCTCTACCCAGCATCTGTGTTGAGGCCTTCTGGCCTCGTGGAAGACAGCTGTCAGCCCAGGAGCTGGTCACTAACTTACCCTGAAGCTCATGAGCCGCTGGGGCAGGGGGCCCCCTCTTTTACCCTGTGCCAAGTCAGTCAGAGCACAGGAAATTCAGGAAATGGTAGTTGATCCAAACAGATGTGAGTGGCCGTGGGCGGACAGGCAGCTGCCTTGAAGCCAGGTCTAGCCTGGGCCCAGCAGATGCATGAGCAGGTGCTGTGCTTTGGCCGGGTGCTGCTGTCTGCTCTGACAGTGACAGCAGTGACAGCCGGGCCTGGCTGGGGCCCCTCAGGATGGGTCTTGCAGGTGAGTCCAGGAAGCAGGAAGCCAGGGTGAAGCGCTGAGCAGAGCAGAATGGTGGGGGCTTGGAGCTGTGGGGACGTTGTCTCTGGTGCACCCGGGCTGGTGGCTGAGCCCAGCTGGCTGTATCACCCTCAGGAGAGTCATCTCCCGGAAGCATGGGGAATGGGAAGGGGATGTAACCTTTGTACTCACTCCAGGAAGGCTTGAGGGGGCTGTTGGGTGCCAGATGCCTTGCCATCATCCAAAGGGCCGGGCACCATTCCTTCCATTCCACACAGAAGGAAGCTAGAGCCCAGAGAAGAAGGGACTTGCCTGCTGTCAAGCAGCTAGTAAGTGGCAGAGCCAGAATTCAAACCCCACTGCTGGCTGTTGAGGGGTTTTCTTACTTTTTTTTTCTTCTGGATTATTCTCAGGAGAGTAATTACAGGGTCAAAGCACTGGAACACTCTCATAGACCTTGATATGTAATGATCAAATTTTGCCCCCAAAGGGATGCACCAACTTAGAAGGCCAGCAATAATGGACCAGTTTCACCTGAAAATGATCTCCCCCATAAAACCACTGCTGCACCCCAGAGTCTGTGCCCTGTCCTGACCACGACCCTGCCTTCTCCTTGCAGGCAACTCCAGTGCAGTGTTGTGGTACAGCCTGTTGGGGCTTTAACTGGGATGGCATTGAACTTATGTATCACGTAGGGAGAGTGGATCTCTTTATAATGAATGTTAAGTCTTCCAATCCATGGACATGGTATATCTCACCACTTACGGAGGCCTCTTTATCTCAGTTGAGTTTTATGATTTTCTCCAGAGACCTTGTACATGTTTTTAAGAGGCCTGTGTTTGATGTTCTTGTAAGTGGTTCTTCTTACTTCATTTTCTAATTGTTACGGCTGGAATTTTTTTAATGTGGGTGGGGGTTTTTTGTATGTTGATTTTTATATCCAGCAACCTTGCTAAACCCTTGTGTTCTAGTAACTTATCTGTTGGTTCTGTGACTTTTCTATCATCTGTAAATAATGACAGTTTTGTTTCTTTCTTTCGGATCTTTGTACCTTTTTTTCCTTGCCCTTCTGCTCTAGCCAGGACCTCAGTTTGAACCACACTGGAAGTGATAACAATGGGCATCTTTGTTGTGTTTCCATTCTCACAGGGAAAGCTTTCAGTGCTCCACCACCATATGTGATGCTTGTCACAGGGTTTTGTAGCTTCCTACCCTTTAGCAGGGCAAGGAAGTCCTGACCATTTTTTAGTTTCCTAACATTCTTGTCATGAATGGATCTTGAATTTTACCTGCAATCGTAGAGAGGATGGTGTGACTTATTTTTTTCTGTTAAAGCAACAGATTATGCTGAGTTTTCCAATACTGAACCCATCTCCTTGCACCCTGGGGATGGTTGTTTTATCCTTTTCACATATGTCTGGATTCAGTGTGTTCGTCATGTAGGATTTTTTGCAAATATTTCCTGAATGAGATGTCCCTGTACTTTTTCTTTTCACGTTTCCCTTATCAGGTGTTGATGTCAAGGTGTCACAGAGTGAGTGGGGCAGTTCCCTCTTCTTCTGCAATCTGAGTTTGGGTAAGAGTAGAACTCTTTGTTCCTTAAATGCATGTGAGAGTCACAGGGGAAGCCATCTGGGCTGGCAGTTTGCTCTCTGGGAAGTTCGACTCCTGATCAACTTTCTCTGTCTAAAATGTCATGCCTTCCTTTCCATCCTCCCAGACCAGACCACCTCACAGCTGGGCCACTGTGGCACCCTAAGGGGTACTGCCCTGGGCTCCCTCAGCTAGTCTTCCCAAAGCTCCACCTCGATCCTAGCACTCTCCTGCCTCAGACCATCCACCGGTCCCCACTGCCCCCAGGTGAAATCCAGATCTACAGCAAGATGCTCGCGGCCCTCAGCAGTGCCTGGACTGCCTGTCCACCCTTCCCTAATGCTGTCCCTGGCTGAGCTTGTGACCCATCAAGTGTCCGTCCATGAAGATCCCTACAAAAGTCTGGTCCATCCCGACCCCTTTGCCACTAATGTCACCTCTTCCAGGAAGCCTGCCCCTTCCCTTTAGCTGTGGGTTCCCTCTGTCCTGTAGCTCTCTCTTTCTGCACAGTATCAGAACTGCTTTGGGTAGAAGTTTTCTCTAGTCAAGTGGATATTCCAAGAGGGCAGGCATTGTTTATGATAGTTCACTTATTCTGTCAACAAACTGTACCAGGCATCATGTTTGGTGCTGGGATATATCAGTAACTAAGACAGGCAGGTTCCAACCATATTGGGACTTTCCAGTGAGGAGGAAATAAAACAGCTTGCACTGTACAGATATGACTATAAATAAAACAAAATTAAATCTCCCAAAATCTCACTGGTAACTATTGGGGCATTTCTTCCCAACTTTAAAAATACATTAGTAACCTACCTGAATGGGTATATACTACCCTGTTTTACAGATGAGGAAACTGAGGCACAGAGCACTAAAGTCAAAGATCACAGGAACAACTGAGATCTGGATTTTAACCCAGGCAATCTGGTTCTGAGATCCCCACCCTACCCTACCCTACTCCACCAGCTCTTTAAAAAACATAGTTGAAGGTCGAACTATGTCTCTGTTTGGGAGCCCAAATTTTTCATTTCTCTTACAACATACATCTTACCTTGGGAACACAGAAATGTGCATTCTGGCCCCTACCTTGGTATCGCACATCACAGGCTCTACCTACTGCCTTCTCAGGGAGTCCAGGGGCCTGGGTTCTCCTGTCCCTGCCACCAAGTCACTGTGTGACCTCAAGCTAGTCACTTGGCCTCTCTGGGCCTCAGTTTTCACATCTGTAAAGAAGAGCTGAGATTCTGTTACATTACAGCTGGCCTTGAGGATCCCTCTGTTGAGGGGGTGGCATCCCAGGGACCTCTGCCCAGTGCTGGGCCTCCCTAGGCTGTACCCTGCCTTGTCTTTGTCCTGGCTGTGCCCACCTCCTTCCCGCATGGCCCGCACAGCCTTGGCTTATCTGAGTCCGTAGGCCCCTTGGCAGCAGCTGGGCAAGTCGCCCCCACAGGCCAGAGGAAACCTGCACCAGCCAGCATCCCACGAAGATGATGGCCCAAAGCAAGCACATGTTCTGGACACCACGCCCCCTCGCCTGTCAGGCAACTGTGCTCAGGATGGGTGACAAGGTGAGTGGTGCTGCAGAGCCTGGGGCCACCTGCAGCATTAGGCTGCTCTGAGGGACTCTGCCCCTCCTTCCTGCCTCAGCTTAAACACACGAACAGTGTAGTAGTGTATTTTATTTATTAGCACATTAAATAAGACTAAAGTTGCAAGTCTAAAATTCATCTTGTTGAAGTAGCAGTGAGTATAAATGATCTAGAAATTTTGCTTCAGTGAGCACGTGATTTGAAAATATCTGGATTTCTGTTGTTGACAAAGTCACAGATGCAGCAGACACCACTGAAGTTTTGTTCCCCCTATTCCTAAATGATAAAGTAAATAGTAGTCAGGTGTGTGGAAATGAGGATGTAAAATTTTTTCTGTTCAATTTCAGAAACCCCTGAATTCTATCCTTTGGTCTCCCCCTCTTTTTGTAGAACTGAGGTTAAAAACCCTGCTTGTGTCATAGGCTTGTGTCAGAGGGGCTATGAGAACAGTGGGAGGGGTGAGGGGCAGAGGGAGGAAAAGCCTTCATGATTGGGTGAGTCTACTTAAAACGGAAGCACAGGGCCAAATTTTACACCTCTGGGCCTTTGCACATGCTGTTCCCTCTGCTAGGCCTTTCTATCCCATCCCCTTGCCCCGTCTGCCACCACCAACTCCACTGTCTCCTTGTAAAGCCTCTTTTTGCCCCAACCCCAGTGTGGAATCCCCCTCACTCTAGTCCCCGACTGTCTGACCACCTCTTCTGAGAGCATCTGCATTGATCTCAGGGGTTTGCAGTCAGTTCAGGCTCTTCCTGCTGGGCTCACCCAGACAAGGACTCAGCCAGGGCTGCTCCATCTCTGGGTCTCCAGGGCCCAACTCAACACCAGTGCTCAGCAGGTGTTTGTTGAATGGATGAATGAATAACAAAGTCATGCCCTGCCATATTCTCTAAGCTCCTTGCAGGGCTGACATTTCAGAGAGGACTGCCTGCAATGATGTGTGTGTTACCTTCCTAATATGCTTTTTTAAAAAAGTTTTTTTTTAAAGCAGGTTAAAAACAATATATAACCACAAAGGAATATTATATGGCTATAAAAAGAAATGAAGTCCTGACACATGCAACAATATAGATGAATCTTGAAAACATCATGCTAAGTGAAAGAAGCCAGCGACAAAAGGCCACATATTGTATGATACAATTTATTATTTTTTTTGTATGATTCAATTTACATAGAATGTCCAGAATTGGCAAATCCAAAGAGACAGAAAGCAGATCAGTTGGGGGTGGGAAATGGGGCATGAATGCTACTAGATACAACATGTTAGGGTGTTGAAAATGCTCTAAAATTAGTGGTGATGGTTGTGGAACTCTGAATATACTAAAAGCCAGTGAATTGTACACTTTAAATGGTGAATTCTAGGCTATGAGAATTGCATCTCAGTAAATGTGTTATTAAAAAGTATATATGAAAACATCTACATCTTTGTCAATTTCCACATTTTCCTGCAATGTGGTCCCTGCTTAGAGCTGGGCAGTGAGATTTTGGATGTATGTGTGTTTTGGATTTTCTGCAATAAACTTACTACATTTGTAATCATTTTTTGTTTGTTTACCTAAAAACACTTGATTCTTATATATTATCTCATCATCTGTCTAAAAAAGTAAGGGGCATACAAATAGATACATTTTTACGTTAGAAAGAAATGATGAAAGGAAAACCCATAATATAAAGTGGTGGCCCTTAGGCCTGTGGGTTGAGGTAGCTGTCGCTGGTGATGAGTCCTTGGAGGTTTATCAGACTTTAATTCTCTCTACTTTTATGTATGTTTGAAACTGCTCATAATAAAAAAATTTAAACATACTTGAACCATTCAGCAGATACTTATCACTAGTAGCTGCATTTATTGATTACCTGCTGTGTGCCAAGCTGTGTGTGAAATGTTCCTAGGATCCAGGGGGTCATTTTATCCTTGCACCAGGCCTGGGGAGACAGCACCTGTTACAGGTGAGGGAGACTTAGAGGGGTGTGGTCACACAGTGGGACAGAACAGAGTGTGGGGGTGTCAGGGTCTAACGGTTAAATCCCCACCATTCAGCAGCAGGCAATCGTTGGATCGCATCCAAAAGTGAAAAATCGGTGAATTCAGCGTAAACCTGTCACTTACACACTTAGGGGTTGTCACACATATAGAGGTGAGTGCCAGAAGAAACATCTAGAACACAAATGGCTGCCTCTGGAGGGAGTGGGAGGGGGACAGGAAACTGCTATTTTTTTTTTTTCACTATAAGCCTTGTACTTACATTTGTCTTTTAAAAACGTGTACCTTTTGGGGGATGGTATGGCCCAGTGATAGAGTGCATGATTAGCATGCATGAGGTTCAATCCCCAGTATCTCCATTAAAAATAATAGTAATTTCAAATTTTAAAAGTGTACCTGTTAATTTTATTGAAAATAAAGAAGAGAGAAAGAAAACAGGATCAGAGAGGGAAAGTAACTTGTCCAAGATCACACGGGATTCAGAGCTGAGGCAGGGTTCAGACTTGAGATGGAGGTGAGCCCTGCAGACGCACAGGACCCGATTCTGGGGGTGGGGCAGAAGACGGTTTGGCCAGAGAGATCAGACTCTTGATATTGAAGACAGGTTATTTTCACTATCAGATGTTGCTGGTTAATGTCAACAAGTCTTTTATGAACCTGAAAGGCCCTTTTCACATGTCTGACCTTGCAGGCTGGGTTGTGGAGACTCAGTGTCCATCAAAGCCCCCAGCTCAGTGCCAGCAAATCATCAGAGTGCTCGCTAAGTAGACCGCATTGTTTTGCAAGCACGCTGATGAGCTGTTCTCCCAGGGCAGCCACAAATGTGTCGGGCACAGACTCAGATCTCAGCATCTGCGGGTCCTCGGACAGTGGTGGGGCTAGTGGAGTGGTGGCTGCAAACTCTGAGCACGACTGGAGTCTGGAAAGTAGGGACTGCTCTTGACAACGTGATGGGGGCTGGGCTGGGCGGCCCCGGAAGGCAGGGCGTGCGCCCAGCCCCAGCGGCCCGGATAGGGGAGTTGGCCTGGGTCAGCGTAGCGGGAGAATGGGGGGAGGAGGCTGCCGTTGAGGAGAGGTGGGGGGAAGGGCAGGCCAGGCACCGGGCACAGGATGTAAGAGCCCGAGCAGGAGGGAGCAGGTGGCGGAAGGCCAGGGTGGCCGGAGAGGAGGAGGCGGCGGGAAAGACGAGGCCGGAAGGGAGGAGGGGAGGCCGCAGGGCTCGGATCCGCAGCGCCTCGAGGCCCAGCAAGAATTTGTCTTTATCCCCCAAAAAGCCACTTCAGGGTTTGAAAACCTCGCTCCGGCCGCTGAGTGGAGAGGGGAGGTGGGACCTGAAATCCCGAGGGGTCAGGAAGGGCACACCCCGGCCCCCGCCCGCGGCCCTGGGCGGTGCGGACAGACCCGCAGCCCAGCCGGGTTGAGACTCCGCCTCCCTCGCTGGTTGGCCGGGGGCGGAGGCACCTGACCCGGGGCGGCCAATCCTCGCATTGTGTTCGGGAGCTCAACCTGGCTGATCTGCCCCGCCTGGCGGCGCAGCGAGGCGCGGACAGACCGACCGGCAGGGGGCGGCAAAGGGCGGCTCGGGCCGCCGGGACGATCTACTAGGGGCCCGCGGCGGGGCGACGATTAGCAATTCCCGGACGTCCGCTCGGCCGAAAGACCGACTTCCATGAACGTTCCAGGACAGGTGTGTTCGCCGAGGTCGCGTCCGGCGTTTACCGCGCAGTGAGCACTCCTCGTCACAGTCCCACCCCGCTCTGCGGAGCCTGAGTTCCAAGCTTCCGAGGGTGTGAGTGAGGGGGTCTGCGGGGCCGCTGGAGTTACAAGTGCCCTCTCCTCCCCCCAGCACTCACTCTCCCCCTTTGTGAAGTCCTGACTTCTGAGTCCCAGCGTGCACACCGCCTCTTCCAGGAAGCCCTCCCTGGAGCCCCGGCTGCTGGCCTCCCCCGCTCTCTCCAGACCTCTGTGCATTTCTCTTGGCCTGGAAGCATCGTTATCTGGTGATGTTTCTCCAGGAGGCAGAGGCCCCCCTCCCCAGCCAGGGCCCCAGGCTAGTTGGTGTCCATCAAGGAGAAGTAAAAGGCTGAAGCTGGTTCACCCTCAACTGACGGGGAGGCCTCTGCCAAGGCCAGCGGTGCCTTGTGAGGGCTGGGAAGCCAGAAGGTGTCTTCTGGCCTCTCCGAACCTCCACCTGTACCGTTCCAGATGGAGACCAATGACTAACTTTGACCCTTCAGATCTTCGGGGAGGAAGGGAGATGCTCCTTAGAAAACATCCAAGGGAGGATCCTTTGCACACAGTATTCAGCCCATGAAAATGGCGTGTAACTTAGCATGAAAAATACAGAAAGCGGCGAGCAGAGTTTAGGTTAAACAGACTCTCCTTAGACTGTAGCACGTCCTGCTGCGGAGAACATGGGAGCAAGGGCTTTGCCAAAACAAGAAATTGAACCTTACTGATTTGTCTTGCTATGGCCTCTCTCCCCCTGAAAGTTCAGCTCTAAAGGCACCAAAGGGTGTGCAGTAAAAAGTTTACCCTGTTATCATTTTAATGTATTTGTATTTTATTCCTTTCTTTTTTGATGAGATCAACTACTGATATAACTATTTTCAATTTTTAAAAAATTATTTCATCTGGATTCATTTTACGTTGATTAGTTCTACTTTTTTCCTCTTCTAAATCATTTCACGTTTTTATCTTTATTATTTCTCTCCTACTGTTTGTATTGAATTTCCGTTGATGGTGCTGTTTTTTACCTCTAGCTTGAGTTAGAAACTTAGTTCATTAATTTCTATTCATCCTTATTAATAGAAGTATTTAAAGCTATGACTTTCCCTCTGAGTACTGTTTTAACTTACCACCTTAGGTTCTGATATCCAGTGTTTCAATTATGGTTGTTTCTGGATATTCTGAAATTTCAATTTGACTTCCTTTCTAACCTGAGAGCAATTTAAGAGTTTTAAAATTTACAGGTAGTAATGTCTTTCTGTTTTGTAGTTTGGTTATTGATTTACATTGTGATTGGAGAGTGTTTTCTCTCCTATATTTACTAAAAAGTAAATATCTTGTTTACTAATTATAAAAAGAATATCTTGTTTTTTAAAAAATGGTTTAACATGTGACCGATCTTTGTGACTGTTCAGTTGTCCATCTGCAAAGAATAAGTTTGTTTTCAGGGTAGAAAGTTTGATATAAATTAATTAAATCTATCTCAATAATTATTAAGTCTTCTTTAATCTTAATTTTTTGTACACACATCTATGAGAGAGGAATTAAAATTTCCTCCACTGATGTACTTTTTACTCTTTCTCTTTGTATTTCTTTCATTGTATTAATGTGGATACTGTGTTGTTTGATGCAGAAATACCAATAATGCATGCTGTTTGATACATGCTAGATATGCAATATCTTCACTGTGATTTGCATTCATTCTCATTTTAAAGTACTCCTCTTGGCCCCATCTAATGTTTTGCCTTGAACTTGACCCCTGCTGTCTTTTGTTTGTATTTGCCTGTTACCCCTTGCACCATCCTTTTAGTTTCATTCTTTCTGAGTCTTCTGGTTTGGGGAGTGTCTTTTGCTGCCAGCTTAGAGTTGAATGTGAACCATCTGACAGGCATTTCCCTTTACATATATTGATGTGACAAATCTATCTTAGACTCAATGACATCATCTTATTTTATGCTTTCTATTTTTGTAGTTTGTAAAATATTTGCTTAATTTGGGTGCAAATGTTTCTTCTGATATTTTGGGAATTTTGCAGCTATGTACTTATGGCTGCCTCTATAATTTTATTTTTTTACTTATTTTTTTGTTGGGGGGGTAATTAGGTTTGTTTATTTATTTATTTTAACAGAGGGACTGGGGATTGAACCCAGAACCTTGTGCGTGCTAAGCACACACTCTACCACTGAGCTACACCCTACCCCTCATGATTTTATATAACACGTTTACTCCTTTATTTCTCTGAAGAGTATCTATTGACTCCCAGCTATGGGTGATGATGACACTATCATGTCTTTCCTTCCTTTTCTCCACCATCCTTTTCACAATATAATTTTAAATGAAAACAAACATCAGGATAAATACATCTATTTGTATTGTATATATATAACTTGACCTTTTGTCTAAGATGTCATTGATTTTTAAGATGCTCCACTGATGTTGTAACAGCTTTTTGAACAAAAACAAAACTCTGTTCCACCCCACGATCCCTGCAGAGGGCTAACGGGGGTCATGTTCAAGATGGAAATTAAGGGCATCTTGATTTTCTTCCTTCTGAATCCTTCGTCACTGCCTGGGCTGCCAAGAGTCCCTGTCCTCTGTAAGGCCACTTGGAAGGTGTCCTGTATCCTTACCAGTGATCACAGCTGTGTCTCAGTAGGAGCCACCTGGGTGGAGAAGGCTCAGTGCCTGGTGGGGGAGGAGCGGGAGATGGCGTCAGATCCCAGATCCATCTTGCCTTAATGCTCCTCTTTCTCCAGCTTCTTTTGTGAATCTGGGTGTGACGGACACTAGTTAAAAAGCAAACTATGTTTGCTATCATCTTATTAAAGCCTTCTGGAAGTTTCTTAGAACCCCAGAGTTCCCAAAAGAACCCAGTATTGTCTGGTGCCAATCCATGGCTGTGCCGGTCACACCTGCAGCGCGGAGCCTCCTTTAGCTCCCATGTACCAGCCCAAGGAGGGCACCCCTCTCCCGCCCACACCTTGTACTTGCCTCCCTCCAGGCCTTTGCTTCCCGTTTCTTCTCCCTGGGCTGCCGTCCTCCCTTCTGTTTTTTGCGGGTCTCAACTTCACCCGTTGTCTTAAGACAGCCTGAACCTCAGCTCCTGCTGGAAGCATTAGTCCCTCCCTCCTCTGGCCCCTCACAGCCTGGCCGCTGTAGCTGGTCACCCGGCCACCTGCAGCTCAGGCTCCATCCTCGCACTCATGGTTCTGCCTCCCCTCCTAGAGCTACTGCGGCCCAGAAGTTTCTGGGAAGAGCACTGGCTTCCAACAAGTCCCACTTCCACCAAACCGCAGTTTCCATCCATGGCCGTAAACGCTGTGAGGCTGGAGAGGGAGAGCTGCAGCCAGCGGCCGCCCTGAGCTTGGCTGGGAGGACACGGCGATGGAGACGGCCCTCCTGCCACCATGGAAGGGGCTCAAAGATGGACAACGAACATTAGTATTTTGATATGTTATTTTTTTTTAATTCTTATTTTTTATCGAAAGTTTCAGGTGTACAGCAAAGCTTCAGTTATACATATACCTACGTACATTTATATTTTTTTCAGTTTTTTTCCATTATGTTGGTATATGATTATATCAGCTTTATTGGTGTATTTACATTAAAATGTAAGACCTTATGTAAGCAACCAGATGGATTCTTCCATATGGCTCCATGCAGATCAAGGTATAGCACATTTCAGCCTCTCCAAAGCCCCCACCAAGGGCAACTACTATTTTGACTTTTACCACCATAGATTAATTTTTTTTTGGTGCTTTATAAAAATTGAATCAGATAGTATGTGCCCTCTTGGGTCTGGCTTCTTTCACTCAACATTATTTTATGTTATTTGTCTATATGTTATTGTAATAATAACAATAAAAATAATAGTTGCTTCCCTCCCTGCCCCAGGGTGTGGCACCCAGCAAGTGATGAGTTAATAGTGAGTCTTAGTTGAGGGAATGTAACTCGTTCAGCTTTTTTTTCATACGAGACTGTGACCTGAGTCAAATCCATTGTTGCAAAGTACTGAAGGTGGAAATCAGGGCAGCAGAGAATGCCAAGGAGTTCACTTTACTGGTCATTGGTATCTGTGGTTTGGCTTGGCTGTTTATAAATGCCCCTGGCAGCGTCCTGAGGCCACCTCAGGCTGGTGGCTTCTGTTGTCTTTCGGGGTCACTGGGCCCTGCCCCCCTCCATCCCTCCACCCAGGGCAAGTGCCTGCTCCTTGTCTAGCCTTGGTGTCTCCACCTGTCAGGTGGGCTCTGCTCTTGTCCTCTGTGGTCTGGGTAGGTAGCCAGGAGATGAGCCATGCAAGGCGCCCCTGGGCTTGGTCCCGGAAGGAGAAAACATCCCCTCATCCTGCTCCAAAGCCCCCAGGTAGAAGCCTCTGGGCTGGCATCTTCGCCCAGGGGCTCCTAGGGGATGTGTTCTCATTGGTCCCGAAGTCATGCCTGAGCACCAGGTCACTCTGGGAGCAACAGGTGGTGCCTGCTCTTAACAGCATCCCATCCACAGATGGGAAACAGGCTCAAAATGCAGGCTTTCTTCAGTGAGTGGATGAGGAAGGCACTCAGTACCTAATAGGCAGCTACTGTGTGGCCTGAGGACTCAGCGACACACTGCCCTGTGCAGGCCAAGGAGAGCCATGCTCCAGGGATGGGTCTGGGAACCTCTCACCAAATAAGTGCCCTTTGAAGGGTGTGTGGAACTTTCGCCAGGCCCAAGTGAGGGTATTCCAGGCAGAGGGAACTCCTGCGCAAAGGCTTAGCAGTAGGAAAGTGTTCATGGGCCAGCAACGGGGTGCTGGATGAGAGCAGCATTCAGGAGACAGTTTTGTGGGGCCGGTCCAAGACCCTGCCTAGGGGTGCTGCTAGTGAACCCTAGAGACTCCCTCTGGAGCAGGTGCAGGACCTGAGTGCTAGGCCCTCCCTCCCACCCTTTGTGTGACCCTGTGTTGTCCCTGGGTAAATCTCTCCAAACCTGTCCCTGTGGCTAATGGATGAATAAAGGGTGGGGTGCAGTGAGTCAGTGAATGGGGTTTGAAAGCTGCAGTCAGTGCCAGGGAGACAGGTAGGGTTCAATGAGCCAGGGCCCTAGGCCCACGGGGTGATTAAATCAGCAAGGGTTTCCTCCTGGTTATATTAGTCACAGTCTCTGCTCTCACCTAGAGCAGGCCATTCCAGCACCCCACCCTTGGGGGGCAGCAAACTCATTTTCTCTGACAGGGCCAACAAGAGGTTTGCCCACCTCGCCTGGTTCAACCATTGACTGACTTGCTTGATGCAATTCTCTCCTTCAAGGCCTCAGCTGCAGCCTCTTTTTCTCTGCAGAGGTGGAAGTGGCCCCCACCCAGCCCCTGTGGAGTTGACCCCAGGAGCAAGGACCCAAGAAGAAATGTTAAGAGAGGGTTCACTCTTGAATGGATTCGTTTAACAGGACTTTTAATAGTCCTCCCTGGTGGCTGTGTGCCATCTGCCTCCTCTCCCCTCCCTTTCTCGGGAGTCCCTCCCGAGCCCCCCGGCCATTGCCTCTCCCGCCGCAGCCTGCTGGCTCCTTCCCGCTGCCAGGCGTTTGCCCAGCGGTGCCTTCCGCTGGAACTCTCTTTCCTCTTCTCTCTCTGGTCAGGAACCTTCCCCTCGTCTTTGAAGGCCGGAGGAACCCACATCAGGAATTCCCACCCCCACCGCGGCCACGGGCAAGGCCTTTGTGGCATCTGGGCCGCTGTCCCCTCCCCCGCGCCTCGGGGATGGGCGTGGCTGGCGCCCGGGGAGCAGAGGGCGCGGAGGGGCCTGTTGCGCCCCCTCCCCTAGAAAGGGGGCAGAAAATAAGAATTTCAAAACTGAAGTTTCCCCTTCCTTTTGTCCCCCGCTAGGCGCTGAACCTGCGCTGTCACCGTCTGGGGCCTTCTTGGGCCCTCGCTCGCAGGAGGGTGGGATTAGGGGAAGCCCTCTGGCCGCCGGCGCCCCGGTTCCCACCGGCTGCACACACATCCCTGTCCCGGGGGAGCCCTGGGATGGGGACGGGCGCTGTGGGGGAAGGTTCATGGGCAGGAGCTGGGCTGGGCAGTGGGACGTGGCCTTCGGAGCTGAGCGGCCTCCGTGGGCCGGAATTGGGGGTTGCAGGGTGGGGCTCCCAGGGGCAAACCTACAAAGACCACTGGGCGTCGGGACGCTGGTGGACCTCCCAGCCAGAAGGGGGCGCGGGCGGGCTGTGGGGATGGAGGAGGCCAACCCCAGCGATGCTGACCCAGAGAGGTTAGCTAATTTTATTTATTTATTTATTTTATTTTTAGAGGAGGTACTGGGAATTGAACCCAGGACGTCATGCATGCTAAACAAGCTCTTTACCACTTGAACTATACCCTCCCCCAGAAGTTAGCTAATTTTAAAACGTTAAATTACATGGCAACTGGTACACCAGAAATTGACCAGCATTGTAAACTGACTATACTTCAATAATAATATAAAATAATAAATTAGTTGGCAACTGGGGAAAAAAGCACAACTTAAATGCTGAGAGCTATGTTTTATTTGTGACCTTACTGAAGACTACAGTCCAGAAGACTACCTCTCAGATAGCTCTCAGAAACTGTTCCAAAAAGGGAAGGGAGGAACCAGGAGACAGGAGTTTTTGCTGAAAAAAAAAAAAAAAATGTAGTCGAACATCAAAAGATGTTAATCACAAAAACCAGACATCTCAAGTTAATGATTTTAGTGCCTTACTGTGCAAGAGTCTGGGCTTCTTGAAATTATATCTTTGATATGGATCTTAACTGTTTCTGGCCAGTATCCAGTTTTTCTTCACCCTGACTTGCCCTCAGGGCCACCATGGGGGGGGGTGGCTGCAGTGGCTGATGGCTTGATGACAGCAACAATTTTTGTTTTTGGTCCATATAGTTGGTTTTTTTAAATTATTATTATTTTAAATGATCTAAGCTTGTAAAACTCAAACAGGACCTAGCGTTAAAATGAAAAGCCCGGTTTTACAGCCCTTCCTCCCAGAAGTAATATCTGCACCCATTCTCCCCTTGGGAGCGTCCTTTCAGGGCTGCTCCAGAGGGTTCGTTTGTGTAGGAACACATGCTAACGCACACAGAGCGAGATGCCACACTCGCAGACGCACAGGGGGACACAGACACATGGGAACACTCGTAGCACATAAAGATGTTGGTCAGAATACTCTGTGATGTGGGTGTATTGGCAGACATTTCTAGTGATGAATCTACATTCATTTTATTTTTACAGGTTTTGCGTAAGACACTCTGTCTCCTTTTCCTGGCCCTCCTCCTGCTGTACCAACAACAGGCTTTTCATATTTCCTTCCCATCTTTGGCGCTGAGAGTGAGGCCAGCTGCTAGGTGCAAGGTGGCCCGTGTCTGAACTCTTCACGGCTGAGGACACATGGCCAGGGCTGTTCCAGTGGGGGTGATGGGAGGCCTTGGGTGTGGCAGGGGGCATCGCCCTTCTCTTGGGATTCAGGAAGATGCAGGCGGTGCCGATGGGGACATGTCTGAGGCCACTGAGGCTCTCTGGATTTGTGTGGGCCACAAACATTGATTACCCCTTGAAAATGCAATCATGTTAAGCTGAAAAATAGACCCCAGAGAGATCCCTAAGGAGCGGGCTCTCCCACATCCTGGGGGTTTTGAAATATCTGAACATGTCAGGGGCTGGTCACTCTGCCAGCGATTCCACATTACCCCCTCCCCACTCTGCTGAATTAGCCACTGTATCCCAATGGGGGGTGATCCTAGCTCCAACAGAGCCCCCAGTGAGCCTGACTGGTCGACACTGACTTCCATGGTGTGCTAGTGTGCGTGTTGTGAGGGGTACCTGAGCATCTTCCTGCCTCCTTGCCAGCATTTCAACCCCCAGCCTCCTCTGTCCATGGACCAGCTCTAGCCCCAGCTCAGAAGGTGTTCACACTGGCTTGGTGTTGGCAGTGAAGGCGCTTAGAAGCCTCATACCCTGAACAAGGTCTGAGCTTCAGACACGTCTCTGCTGGCTCTCAGGTCCAGAAGCACGCCCTGCGCAGGTGAACCTTGACACGACCTACAGACAGGTGAGAATAGACAAAAGATGACTGAGTCTGCAGTGGGCCCGCCCTGGGCTGCCCCTGTGCCTGGCGGCCACGCAGTCACACCGGGCTTGGGTGCAGGCTCTGGCCCTGGAGACCCAGAACCTTCCAGAGCTTTGATTTGGAAGCCTCAGCTCCATGGAGCACACAAACCAGACGAGCCTGAGCCAGAGCTCATGCCTCCACTTCCCGCTGAGCCTCTATTTCCTCTGCTGTCAGATGGGAGAGTGAGGGCTCCCAGCTTACTGTCGGCCTAAGGGAGGTGCTGGCGTGACCTGGAGAAGGGTCTGACTTCTGGCTTGGAGTGGGCTCCCGCCCGTGGGGCTGACGCTGCTGCCCTTGCTCCAAATGTTCAACCCTGATTGGGTTCGTCTGTGAGTGGAGGGTGGCTAGAAACCTCCCCCTACCGAATCAGGGCAGACTTCTCTAGTTGGTTTTAATTTTATCCTTAAGCCACGTGTTTGAAAATGACTTAGTCAAAAAGGTGTAATGAATTAAATCTTAACAGGAGTGCTCAGGGCCTGGGTCCCTGCGCAGAGGCCAAGGGCCCCATGAGGCTTCTGGCCATCCGCGAGTAGCCTGGTTCTCCCTGCTGACAAGTGCTGTTGACTGAGGGCCTCTGTGTGCCAGGTGAGGTCTCGGCTGCTTCCCACACAGGCTCTTGTTTACAACCACTCTGAGAAGTAGAGGAGCAGCCCCACTTTACGGTGAGGAAACCGAGGCTCAGAGGTCAAGTGGCATGCCCAAGGTCACCCAGCAGGTAAGAGGCAGAGCTGCCGGGTCTGTCTGTGTCCAGGGGCTGTGCTGTCCCTTGGGCAGGATGGGAAAGACAGAGGTCCCAGAGGTAGTTGTTTTGAGCCCAGGGTCGTACGGCTCACTGCACAACAGGCCAACAAATCAAGAGATGAATTGTTGGGGCAAGGAATAGTGGTTTTATTTGGAAAGGCAGCAGACTGAGAAGATGGGAGACTAGCAGCCGAAAGAACCATCTTCTCTGAATTAGAATTCAGGCAGCTTCTATATTGACAGAAGAGGGAGTAACGTTCTGGTTCTGATCAGACTCCTGCGAGGATGTGTTCATTTCCTCCTGCCTCTGGTCACTCACAGGTGGACCTGGTGGGGATGGTTCCCGCTAAAACACAGATATTTTAGCTTAATGCTTGTTACCTGGGCGGCAGGGTTCCCAGAGATGGGCCATTATGTGTAATGTAAGTTTATAGGCAACATCCCTTTAGTGATTAACTGCTAATAGAGTATAAAGGTTCTTTCCTATGGTGTAGTGACCAGAGCCTCTAGCTTGGGCTCACAGGTCAGGGAAGCTTCTGGGAGGAGATGGCACTTGGGCCTGGCCTGTGAGGTAAGATTTGGGAACACAGGGAGGCGGTGGCACGATTGTGGGGTGTGGCTGGGGGAGCAGGCTCAGATGCGGCTCTGTCTGGGCGCACTGGGCAGGCTGGGGGTACACCGAAGTTGCGGGGAGGCCAGAGTGGGAGGGCCTGGCGGCCTGCTGCAGGGTTTCCCGTGCAGGGTCGCTGAGAAGTGTGTGGCCAGGCTGGCTTATGTTCTTTTACAGGTGGTTTATTTTCTGTCTCTTCTTGGAAGCTTCTGAAATTTTTCTCTTCACGGTGGGTGTTCAGAAATTTCTCTGTGGTGTTTTTAGATGGTGCTGTCCAGCTTTTTTTTGCTGTTGTTTCCTTGTGTGTCCACTTTTTAATTAAAATGTAACATACATTAAATGCACACATCTTAGGAATATAGCTCCAAGAATTTTAACATTCGTCTGTGTCTGCGTAACCACCACCCAGGTCCAGATGGGACTACTCACCCTCAGCCCCCAACCAGCTCCCTTTTGCCTCCAGAGGAAACCACTGTTGTGACCACTAACAACACTGATTAGTTTCGCCTGTTCTTGAACATCACCTAAATGGAAATACATGATCTGTATACTTTTGTGTATTTTTTAAAATAAAGTTTAAAAATTTTAGAACAATTTTAGGTTTACACAGTTACTGAGAAGACAGCCCAGAGAGATCTCGTATACTCATGCTTAAAAATTTTTTATTTATTCATTTTTTTGGAGGGGGAGGTAATTAGTTCTACTTATTTATTTATTTTTGGGTTTTTAGGGGGGAGGTAATTAGGGTTATTTATTTATTTAATGGAGGTACTGGGCATTGAACCCAGGACGTGGTGCATGCTGAGCATGTGCTCTACCACTGGGCTGTACCCTCCCTCTCTACTCACACTTATTAGAAAGGAGTATGGTGGGTTTGTTACAACCAGTGAACACGTATTGATACGTTACTAACTAATAGATTCCATACATTAGTCAGATTTCTTCAGTCTTCCCCCAGTGTCCCAAGATCCCTTCTAGGACATCACGTTACTTTCAGTCGTCATATCGCCTCCTCCTTGACTGACAGCTCCTCAGACTTCCCTTGTTTCTGATGATCTCCCTGATTTTAAGGAGTACTGCCAGGTGTTTGGTATAATATTCCTCAACCAGGAATTTCACATGACTGGATTCAAGTTAGGGGTTTGGGAGGAAGATCAATGAGGTGAAGTCCCATTTCTTCCTTTTTTTTTTTTAATGGAGGGACGGAGGACCGAACCCAGGACTTTTTGTGTGCGAAGCACGCACTCTACCGCTGAGCTATACACCCACTCCTCTCTGAAGTTCCAGTAAGTTATCAAGGGCACTTACTGTCTGCATGTCTACTGTTGTGTTGACCTTGATCCCCTGGCTGAGGTGTGTTTGACAGGTTCCTCCCAGAGTGACTCTCACTCCCATGCTGTCATCTTTGAAATCAGTCTTTTTTTTCCCTTAAGAAAAAAATTTTTTTTTTGCCAGGGGGTGGGGAGGTGATTAGGTTTATTTATTTGGTTTTTCAATGGAGGTACTGGGGATTGAGCCCAGGACCTCACGTATGCTAAGTATGCGCTCTACCACTTGGGCTATACCCTCCCCACTAAATACTGTCAACTCTGGGAGGAAATCTCTGGGCAGCCCAGACTTGGAATGGGGATTTGTGCCTCTCCTTCTTGAGGGTGGAGTATCCACCTAAACTATGTGGAATTTTTCTGCACGAGATTTTTCTCTTCTCCATTTAGTTATTTACTCAGTCATTTATATCGGTATGGACTCATGATATTTATTTAATATTTTGGGCCATAATCCAATGCCACTTTATTTTGTTGCTCAAACTGTTGAAGCTTTGGCCACTGGGGACTCTTTCAGTGGCTCCTGTGCCCCTTTGTCGTTCTCCGTCTGTGTGTGTGTGTGTGCATGTGTGTGTTGAGCACTTCCTTACTTTCTGGCGCCACAAGATGCTCTAGGCTCATTGTGTATATTTCCTGCCCTAGTTCCTGCCATCTGCCATTTCTCCAAGGAGCCCCGGTTCTCTTACTGGGGGATGGTATTAGAAGTCAAGCTCCCAGGTGATTGTAGCTACTGGGATGTCCTTGTTTCTAGGCGCTTTCAGCTAACAAAGCAAGGAGATGTATTTCAGTTTCTACGTGTAAGCATTGGTGTCTGTTAAGCTAAACATAAATTTATATTGATGTCTGACACAACATTGTAAAATGATTATAACTCAATAAAAAAAGTTAGAAAAATTTTATATTGATGTCTCCAGCTCTAATCCATTACTGCATGGAGCATTCCAGCCTCTAGCCCTTGCTTATCTGTAACCTCCCACTGCAATAGCAAGATACCTGGCTCTCACCATCTGCCATTTATTTATTTAATTGTTTAATTGCAGGATACATGGAGAGTGGCCCTAGAATTGTTAACCTGTGTCTCTATGGAAAACAACATTATCAGCTACAGCACAGTTCTTTTGCCTTTGGTATTGACCCCGTCTGCTCATTTCCAGTGTTACTTAGATTACCACCTTATTCCCCCAGGCCCTTCAGTGAGGTGGTTTTATACGTTTCTAAGACAATCAGACTCTTTTGTCGTATTCTATATTCTCTCCTGGGACCCCTGACTCCTAAATGGCTTTTAACATTTTTGCATCCCTTAAGGCTCACACTTTGTGATATAAAGTTCTTTGAGTTTTGACAGCTGCTAATGTCTTATAGTCACTATTACACAGTAATTTTACCTCCTTAAAAATTTCCCTCTGCTTTGCCTATTACCTGCTAGAAACCCCTATTTCTATCCTCGCATTCCTGGCAACCACTCTTCTGTCTATATTCTCAATAGTTTTGCCTTTTCTGGAATGTTCTATAATAGCAATCACGTAGTGTTGCTGAGAGATCGGCCCCTGTCGTTGATGAGCCAGATAAGTCAGAGGTCAGGTCTTGGAGCTTTGAAGAAAAGAGGCAGCTTTATTACTTTGCTGGGCAAAGGAGACTCACAGCAGGGTGGTGCCTTCAAAACTGTGAGCCGTCTTGGGGCTGGGGCTTAGTGATTCTGTAGACACAGCTTAAACAGTAAGGCATCGATACCAGTCAACAGAATGATTCTCTCTTCGTAAGACTCAAAGTGGCATCATGGTGGCATTATGGTGTCTCCAGGCGACCAATTCCATAGAGGCCAGTGGTTGCCTTTCTACCTCTGTATCTCGTAAGTGCCCAAGGTGTGGTCTTCTTGGTAATTCAGGCTATTTTGTAAGGTTACAGTCCTGTGACCTTCTTCCTGGAGAACAACTCAGATGCCAAGCATGATTATAACTCTGATTACTAGGATAAGGTAGAAACAGTACAATCAATAGCTTTAGTTTTAACAATGGGCCTGGGGCTGTGAGTAGTAACCAGTCAGTCAGGTTTGCCGACCTTTCCAAGAGCAAGCAGCAAGCATAAAGCCAAGAATCTGTTAGCCTAAGTGCGGCCATTTTATTATTTCTCCTTCAATAGTATGTCGTGATTTCAGACTTAGCGGTCTGCATTAAAGATTCATGCATGTCTTTCTGTGACTTATTAGCTCCTTTCTTTTTATCTCTGAATAACACTCCATTGTATGGATGAATCAGTTTCTGCTGCTTTGCCTCTTTGTCAGTATGTGGTGTGGTCCATGTTCTGGGTTTTACCATTCTAGTAGGTACGCAGTGGTGTCTCGTTACTGTTTCATTTGCATTTCCCTAATGACACATGATGCTGAGCATCTTTTCATAAGCTATTTGCTGTCGGTATATCTTCTATGGTGAGGTGTCTGTTCAGATCTTTCACTTATTTGTTAACTGGGTTATTTGTTTTCTTATTGTTGACTTTTAATAGTTGTTTGTATGTTTTGGATACAAGTCAGATGATGTGTTTGCTAATGTTTTTTTCCTAGTCTGTGGGTTATCTTTTCATTGTTGTAACAGTGTCTTTCACAGAGCAAAAGTTCCCTTATTTTGCATTTTACATTTAGGTCTGTGATCCATTTTGAGTTAATTTCTGTGAAAGGTAGGTCTGTGTCTAGATTCACTTGTTCTTTTGCATATGGCTGTCCAGTGGTTCTAGAACTTTTGCTGGAGATTTGCCAAGGATCAGTTGACTCTATTTGTGTGGGGTCTGTTTCTGGGTTTTCTATTCTGTACCATTTCTATTCTGTTCTTTCACAGATGACTCATTGCCTTGTTGTAAGTCGTGAAATCTAGTAATATGAATGCCCCAATTCTGTCATTTTTTGGAGGGGATATACTTAGGTTTATTTACTTATATAGTTTTAATGGAGGGACTGGGGATTGAACCCAAGACTTTGTGCATGCGAAGCACATGCTCTGCCACCGAGCTACACCCTCCCCGCGTGCTATTCTTTAGGAACGTGATGCCTCGGATCAGGATTGGTTAGTTTGCATTTGAGAAACAGACTCACAAGCTAGTCCTTTATTATCTCTAGGAACTGGCTAGTCCTGGGAGGAGCCATCTCTTCAGGGTCAACAAGGCCCCAAGATGTCATAGCATCAGAATAACATAAAACAAAAAATGTGATTAATACAACTGGCCCCATGATGCTTTGACATCATATTAGGGAGCCCTTGAGGGGATGATCGAGGGTGTGGCATAAGTTTCCCTAAACAGCAGGGAAAACTTTATTATGAGGACAGGAAGGAGTGACCCAGGTAGGAGTATTCGGAGTCCTTCCAGGCTGGTCCATAACTGAGGTTCTCATGTGTGTGACGTTAGCCAAGAAACCAGATCTGAAATTTCCAGGGTCTCTAACAATGTCTTGGTGGAGCTGTAGAGTGTGTTTAAAAATGTAAGAGATACAGTATGCTTTGTTGCTACTGTCTGTTTTTGCTTATTTTCAACAATACCGCTTTGATGTGTTTTGGGGGGTGGTCACGTTGCTGGGGGCATGAGCTGACAGTCGGGTAACGTCTATGTGAGGACGAGTGGTGGTGTGTGTAACCAAGGGAAGGGGCAGTTGTCGTGGTTGTGCTGGGAGAGGGGAGGGCTTGGTGGGAAGTTGGGCGGGATCGTAGTGGAAGGCCCTGGGGAGCGAGTGGCCTAGTCTGTACAGGTGGCGTGTGATGGCACAGCTGATACACACCACGGGTAGCCTGGAAAAGGTGTGTGTGTGCCCCGCTGGAGTTGAAGGCAAGCTGGCTGAAAGGCACTGAACAGAACATACCAGTCAAATCTATAAGAGTAAAACACACACTAGTGCTGATTGGGTGGAGATGGTCATCTTAATAATGTTGGATATTGGGTCCTTAATGGATAGACCACGCTTTACTGTGGTAAATCCAGCAGGAGGCACCATTTCTTCTCCCCAGGTTTCAAAACAGGTGAAGGTGGGCTATTAAATGGAAGCAGTGGGATAATCACTCCTTACTGATTGATTTTACAGAATCAATTTTACCCCCTACAGGGCCTGTTTCCACTTACACTGGGCCATGTTCACTATTTCAGCTAGGGATCCATGGGGTCACATCTTTTCAAGCCAATGTGTAGATGCCCAAGACCTACCTTAATTTTAATTTATTGTCATTGTTATAGGGCGTCTTTGCCTAATATGGGATATTTTAGGGCAAAGAATACTATGACCACGACTATGAAAAATTTATCTCAGGCTGCAGTTAGAGTGCGATGTATCTATTTTATCTCTGTGCTATTTTTAGTTTCTTCCCTGAAATTACAGGGCCTATGGCGTTCAGATTTCGTGGGATCCCCAGGTATGACTATCATTTGAGCTCCAGTATTAAGCCTATGAAAGTCCATGTATCAAGGGTACATTTTAGCAAATACTAAAGTTAATTTAGCACCTGTGTTATAGAGGCACAAAAGCCAAGTGATGCCTTTTTAATCTTTTTGTGAGATAAATTATTTTAGTATGTAAATTCTGTGATTTATTTGTTATACATATAGTTATGGTATATGTAATTGTATAAACTTTTAGTGGCTAAATGTTGAATTCCCAAGTATGGATCTTTAATGTATTATATATTTTATAAATACATTTTTAAATGTTTATAAAGAACATAATGTATTTATTCCCCGAGACACTTTCTCCCCTTGTGTCTAGGGTTTTCTTTTTTCTTCTTTTTTTCCCCTCTTTCCCCTCACCTTCCCTTTTTGTTTTTGTTTTCTTTTCTGTTTTAGGCTTTTAGCTGCCTGATGCTGTGGTATGCAGATTCTAGACAGGAAAAAAGGAGCAGGGACAAGGGGCCCAGGGCTCAGCCTCAGGCAGCAGCCGCTACTTGAGAGAGTCCTTTTGCCTTTTCTCCCCCCTCCCCCAAGGTCTCCAGGGGCGTGGTCCCTCCTGCTCTGCTGGGTCAGGGGGGAAATCAGACTGCATCTAGGCAAACTACACAACTCTGGCCCTGCCCCCCAGGACCTGTGTGGTCCCTGGGGTGGGTGCCCTCACCGTGTGGTTCCCCCTTTCTGAAGAGTACCCCCCCCCGCCCCACGGGGTGGGCTGAACGGTTGGGGACCTCTTCCGACAGCTCAGTGTGCCCACCGCTTCTCAGTGTGGCCTGGTCAGGCCCGTCCATGCTCCTGGAGGGAAGTCACATCTCTCTCCCTGTGGAGTGTTCCTTGTACACGTAGCCAGTCAGCCAAGAAAAAGGGGTGCCCTGGGAATGGCCTCCTGGAATCTAGGCAAGGAACAGCTCAGACCAGAAACCTGTAGGAGGGCTTGGCTTCCTGAGTTCTGAGTGGGAATCCGTAGGCACCTGGGCCAGTCACCCATAGCAGTGGCAGCAAGCACAGTGGTGCCAGCAGGTGGCGCCACCCTCCCCAGCTGCCACTGAGGTCTGGTGGGACCACTTGGTAAGCAGGGAGCAGTCTAGTGACTTCTACCCGTCTGAGGCCAAACCACCCTGCTCAGTGAGCCAGTTGTTCTGTGTTTGTGTGTATGCACGGGGCGGGGGGGGGGAGCGGTAATTAGCTTTATTTATTTGTTCGTTCAATGGAGGCAGTGGGGATTGAACCCAGGACCGGGTGCATGTAAGCACAAGCTCTACCACTGAGCTGTACCCTCCCACTCCATACACGGATTGTTATAAATGTAGGCTTTATTATTCTTCAGGTGTGGTGGGGCCAGCAGATCAGGAGGCTACAAGACAGTTTGTTCTGTGTAGTTCCCAAGAGCAGGGGCAGCGCCACCAGGGCCACCCTGGGAAGCGCCAGGTCAGGCAGGAGCGGAGGGAGGGAGGGGAAAGCAGGGCAGGAGATTTTATTGTGGTTTCCATGAAGGAACTGGTGAGGCAGGCTCAGCAGGCTTTGGACAGGTTACTTTGAATAATTTCATCTGGGTTGTCTGCCATCTGGTACCCCACCCTGGGGTGATCAGGGCAGGAGAATATTGGTCCTGAGTGCCGGGCAGATAGAGGAGGCAGGCAAACAGAGGAGGTGTGAGCCTGTGGGCTCAGGATTGGTTAGTTTACATATGAAAGGCGCACTCCCAGCCGAGGCATTCACTGTCCCTAGGAATGGGAGGGCAGACTCTTCAAGGTCAGCCATGCCCCAAGATTTCAAAGCATCAAATGTACAGAAGATAAGAGAACTATATTCAGTATCTTGTAATAACCTTTTATGAGAACGAATATGTGTCTGTATGTGCATGGCTGGGACATGATGCTGTACTCAGAAATTGACACATGGTAACTGACAATAAACTTCAATTTAAAAAAAATTTTTAAATAACAAAATTTGCTTTCTGATTTAAAAAAAAAAAGCACAGAAAATAAAAAGGCTCTGGTAACACGTCATGTGTGCACCGGTGCTTCTGTTTGTCTGTGGCGCAGGCATGGCGTCCAGCTGGCGGATCTGTCTGTCTGCTCTCATCGTGGCTGAAGGTGAGGCTTGTCTCCAGGACTGGGCTCCTGCCACTAAAGCCGCTGTGACTATCCCTGCATGTGTCTTTGGTGAATGACTCTTTTCATGTCTTCGGACTGTGGACCTGGGAGTGAAACGCCTGCATCATGAGGCAGATGGCTGCAGGGCTTCAGGAGATTTTGCTGCAGAGTCTTCCAAAGTGGTTGATCCACACTTTCATCTTGTCAACTCCCTTGAGCCTTTTCAGCCTGAAGACTCGTGTCCTTCCTTCATTCTGGGGCATCCTCGTTGGTTACTTTGTTTGACATGACTCATTCATCCTTTCATTGAACAAATCATTTTTAAGGGCATCTCCTGTGCCAGAAACTCTTCTAGGCATTAGGGATGCCAGGGGTAAACCTAGGGGATCAAGACACTCTAGAAGAGGGAATAGAAGACAAAGGAGTAAATAAGTACTTGCCATAATGATTTCTTTCAGATGGGGATAATTATACTTACATATAATTAAATGACAATTTCAGCGGGTGATGACTTCTACGAAGAAAGCAAGGCAGGGGATGTTTGCCTCTCCTCCATTCTGTCCTTCTAAAATCTCATTAGGTGGATATTGGGGTTCTGTCTCCGTCCTTCATGTCTCTTTTCTGTCACGTGCTTCCATTTCAATAGAGAGCTGTTTTTTTTAACAAGCAGTTTATTCTGGCCCATCTCTGTTGGGTTTATTTACTTTAGTGGATGGAATAGCCTTTTGTGTCTCCTGGGAGATGTTATTCTCATACCTTAATCAGCCTCTCTTTTCTCCAGTGGCTTTGTTTTCCCAGGTGTGGAGTTCCTGCCATTCTTGGGGTGGTTGCCCTTCTTTCGTGGAGTGATTTCCCTCTGTGTTGGCTGACTCGGGGTCACAGGCTGTTAGACTTGGGGAGGGCTGGGAGGGGCAGAATGGAATGTATTCTGGCCTGTTTTCTGCAAACGTAGAGGCAGAAGAGGACTTTCTGCTGGGGCAAGAAATACTACAGATAAGATTTCTGGGCATGGGTGCTTCCTGCTCTCACAGGCAACTGAAGACACCAGAGCACCCTGACCAAGAGCCTCTGATCAGGGTCCCTCCTGAGAGTCAGTGAACCTCCCCCATCAAGGCTGGTGCCCAGCCCAGGGGAAGCAGGGCCATGGAAGGAAGTGCAGGAGTCATGGAAGAGTGGCTGGCTTTAGGGGGTTCCTCTTGGTTTCTATCCACAGAAGTCTTTGTTTTCTAATGCTGTTAGGGATTCAACAACAACTATATATGTGTGTGTATAGATGAATATATATACATATGTGTTTATATATACATACACGTATTTCATTTTTTAAATAAACTTTTTATTTGGTGGGGAGATGTAATTAGGTTTATTTTTTAATTTTTTAACAGGTACTGGGCATTGAACCTAGGACCTGGTACATGCTAAGCACATGCTCTATCACTGAGCTGTCCTCTCCCCCGAAAATAAACTTTATTTTTAACAGTTTTAGGTGTACAGAAAAATTGTGAAGATAGTATTGATAGCTCACATACCCTCCATACCCAAATTTCTTTTCTTTTTAAAAAAGTTTTATTTATTTAGTTTTTAATATAAGTACTGTCAGTTACAATGTGTCAGTTTCTGTTGTATGGCACAATGTCCCAGTCGTGCATTATACATACATATATACATTCGTTTTCATATTTTTTTCCTTAAAGGTCATTACAAGATATTGAATATAGTTTCTTGTGCTATACAGAAGAAATTTGGTTTTTTAAAATCTATTTTTATATATAGTGGCTAACATTTGCAAATCTCAAACTCCCAAATTTATCCCTTCCCATCTGTGTTCCCCCAGTAACTATAAGATTGTTTACTATGTCTCTGAGTCTGTTTCTGTTTTGTAGATGAGTTCATTAGTGTCCTTTTCTTTTTGTCCTTTTTTTTTTTTAGGTTCCACATATGAGTGATATCATAGGTATTTTTCTTTCTCTTTCTAGCTTACTTCACTTGGCAATCTCTACGTCCATCCATGTTGCTGCAAATGGCATTATTTTATTCTTTTTTATGGCTGAGTAGTATTCCATTCTATAAATATACCACTGCTTCTTTATTCAGTCATCTGTCAATGGACATTTGGGTTGCTTCCTTGTTTTGGCTATTGTATGTAGCACTGCTATGAACATTGGGGTGCATGTGCCTTTTTGAATTAGAGTTCCCTCCAGATATATGCCCAGGAGTGGGATTCCTGGATCATAGGGTAAGTCTGTTTTTAGTTTTTTGAGGAATCCCCATACTGCTTTCCATAATGGCTGCACAAAACTACATTCCTATCAGCAGTGTAGGAGGGTTGCCTTGTCTTCACATCCTCTCTAGCATTTATTGTTTGTGGACTTTTTGAATGATGGCCGTTCTGACTGGTGTGAGGTGGTACCTCACTGTAGTTTTGATTTGCATTTCTCTGATAATTAACTATATTTAGCATTTTTTCATGTGCCTATTGGCCATTTTAAAGTCTTCATTGGAAAATTGCTTGTTTAGGTCTTCTGCCCATCTTTGGATTGGGTTGGTTTTTTTTTTTGTTAAGCTGTATGAGCTGTTTGCATTCTGGAAATTAAACCTTTGTCAGTCACATCAAAAAAAATTTTCTAGGGGGTAGATAATTTGGTTTACTTATTTATTTTTAGAGGAGGTTCCAGGGATTGAACCCAGGACCTTGTGTGTGTTAAGCATGCACTCAACCACTTGAGCTATACCCTCCCACCTCAAATTTCTTTATTTTATTATCTTATAATACAGTATGCTGCATTTGTTACAAGGACTGAACCAATATTTACACATTTTTACCTAAGGTCATACTTTATTCAGATTCCCTTGGTTTTTACCTAATGCCCAGTTTCTGGTCCAGAATCTCACCCAGGATACCACATGACAAATATGAATATGCAGTTTCTTTCATTTCTAGGACCAGGGCTGTGGTGGCTTTTTATCTCGAAGCTGAGTTTCTATGGTCCAAGTGGACCTTAGGGAATTGGGGATTACTTGGCCATGGCAGCTGATTGTGATCACACATCTTGAGCTTTTATTCCACTCCCAGGTCTCTTGCCAGTCTGTCCTTTGACTTGTCCCCTCTTTGGCCTCAATTTTCTCATCTGTAAGATGAAAGCATCGGGCTAGTTTCACCTGGACAGGCTGAGTCCTGGGGTCGATCTCTGAGTGAATTTTTTTGCTCCTCGCCTGGGGCAGAAGGATCTGGCAGGTGTGGTGGTGCCCCATGGGGCAAAGCCTGGACCCAGACCTCACCCACTGCAGGAGACACTCTGGCTTTGGGCTTTTCAAGTCAAAGATCAGCGGCCTGTCCCAGGTTTGCCGCTGATTCTGAGGCCCTCTTATCTCTGAGCCACACCCAGGAGTTTCCCCATCCATCAAGTGGAGGCTGGTAGGATGATGTGTGAGGGGCCTCCAGCTGGGAATAGAGCAGGATGCCCTGGGGAGCATTGAGTTCTCCATTCCTGGAGGTGTGCAAACTGTTGTGGTGGCAACGCTGGGCTTTGAGGAGCTCCCTGTTGGATGGGGGTTCTAGCCCCTGTGTCGACCTGTTTCCCCACACCTGCCACTGGCTGCCCACACACGGTTGCCTCCCTTCTCAGCTCATGCCAGGACTGCCTTTGGCCCTGGGCTGAGGGAGGCCTGCCAAATGTACCACACCCCTGGGCCGCAGACAGGAGACTGGCGGGAAGCTCATGATTGTTACCTGCCTGTCTTGTGGTTCCTTTGGCTGCCAGGCCAGTCTGCTACCCAGGCAGCGCCCATAGGCTAGATACCAGGTACACTGTCCAAAGCTCGAGAGGAGCAAGAGGAGGACGAGAGGAACCCCCTGATTAGGTGAAAATGAGGAGCCTTGTGCCCCTACCCATCCCCCCTTCCCCAAACCAGACTCCTCCATTCGGACAGTGATTGGATTCTTCCAAGTCCGGGCCTTTGCATCTTCTGTTCCTTCTACCACCAGTGTCCTCCCACTGCTTTAGCTGTTGAACTCCTAGTCTTCCTTCAGGGCCTAATGTAAAAGACCCCTCTACTGGACTCTAGCTGCCCCAGACCCTGCCTGTGTCACAGGACATATCACCCTGAGTCATAATAGGCCTCTTCCGTGCCTGTGTCCCTGTCCCTTGATTTCCCAGAAGGCAGGGGTGGGGCCGACTCACTCCGTGAAGTTTTAGACGTCTCATCTGCCCTCAGAGTTATTGCATGAAAGGAGTGGATAGGGAAAGAGAACTGCTGTGGCGAACCTTTCCTGAGCACCTTCTGTTTCCTAGCATTGTTGCATCTATTTAATCTCTATCCTCCACGCCCCGCCCCGCGCCAGATGGGCGCTGTCACTGGCTGGTCCGTGGGGGAAGGGGCAGCAGGAGCGCAGGTACGGAGAGAACTGGTGTCCAGCTGCGGTGGAGGCCTCGATGAAACCGGACGACTCGCTGCAAGCCACCAGGGCTGATGAGGGCACCGGGGCGTCTCTGCACAACCTAGGGTCCAGGGACTCTCCACGGGTCGCACGCTAACAGTCCCCCATTTTTCAAAAGAGGTACTGAGGCTCCGCCCAGGACGCACCTGGCCCCGCCCAGGAGGCCCCACCCCCAGAAGCCCCACCCCGGCCCCATAGTGAACCGGGACCAGGTCCTCGCGCGCGCGGCGCCGGCTGGTCGACAGGTGGAGCTGAGCTGAGCCGTGCGCCTCGCGCTCGGAGCCGCGCTCCCGGCCCCACCATGGGCAACAGCGCGGGCCGCAGCGACTTCGAGTGGGTCTACACCGACCAGCCGCACACGCAGAGGCGCAAAGAGATGCTCGGTGAGCCCGGGGCCCCCCGACTTCGCCACGGGTGGGGACGGCCCCGGGGCCGTCTGGAGTTGCGGGCTAACCGGAGCCCAGGGGTCGCTCTTGCACGGGCCTGATGCCCAGCGGGACCTCCCTTACCTCTGCTGCAAGGAGGGTGGGAGCGCCACTTCCCCTCCCCAGCGTCCGCCGCCCGGGGTCGCTAGGTCCCCAGCTTGGGTCTGGAACTCCCCTCACGCCTCTGCCTCGGTCCTGGGATCTAGGACTGGAGGACCCGAGCCGATGCTCGCGCAGGGGGAGCACGTCTCAGCCGCTCCATCCCAGCTGTGGGATGTGAGCCGCTCCCTGGGGCAAACTCGGGGCGCGGGGACTCTGCGGCACAAGGGTCGGCCCGAGGGACGTCTCTGCGGGATGCGCCGCCCCCGCCTGCCACTAGTCCTCCGCCGGCACCTGGGCGTCTGTGTGCGCAGAGCTCCTGGCTCCCGCCGCCAGAGAGGCCGCCAAGCCCACCCCTCATACTGGAGTTTTGCCTTGAAGGAAGCAAACGAGGGGAACGAGGAATACAACTTTTTAAAAACAATGATTGTACCAAAGAATCTCGTCCATTCCGTCCTTTATTTTATAGCCTAATACACAGTGGCCCCCTCTGTCGCTTAGTGTTGCCAGAGGTCGTTACTCGCTCCTGCGCGCTCACCTAACCTGCAAACTGGTCTCTCAGGAAGACCCAGGATATACAGTCCTTTACCGGGGATTCCGTTTTAAAGAGCTCACAACTCCAGAACAGCTTTTACTAGATGCCACCAAATTGTCTTCACTGCACCAGGCTGGTTTCCAGCAGGGTGGACACGCTCCCCTGCTCCCCAGAAGCAGTTGCGATTTCCCCACACCCTCGCCTACACCTGGGGTTGGCAAACGTTTTGATCTTTGCCAATCAGATGAACAGAACAATACTATTTCATTGTGAGTTTAATCTTTATGTGATAACTGGTTTCAATATTTAATTGACCATTTTAACTTCTTTTCTCTCGGGTTGATCTTTTGCTTATTGATCGCTAGAACTCTTTGTATAGGAGGCTTTTAACCCTTTGTCTTATACATTGCAAATATTTTTCCCCTTTATAATCACAGAAACTTTTTTGTTTTTGTTTTTAATGCATTTGAATAGATTGTATTTTTTCTTTCGAATTTCCCCTTTGCTGCCTTCCTGCTTCCCCTCAAGACTATGGAAATATCTGTCCTATTACTTTTCAACCTTTCAGACATCGGATGTGTTGAGTGGTTAATGTGTGACTGTACTCCACTATTGCTGGGGGTTTAGGTCCTAGAGACCCCTGGGTGGGTCTCTGACTTCATGGTTTTCTCCTGTGAGGTGTCTAGTAGCCTAAGCACTATTTTTGGCCTCACCAGTGACAGCATTGTCCCCTATACCTGTACCTTTCCCACAGGTGACTCAAAGGGGCCTTGGTGATCATCTGTCTCCCCCTACCCCCTCCACACAGAGGGCAAGCATCCTGGCTACGGCCCCTCATCAGATCTGAGGCAGGGCTGTTTCCTCTCCCTTCCCTTACAGGACTCACTGGGTACCTGGCCCTAGGTGGAGAAGGCTGGGAGATGTATCCTGGCCCACAGAGCTGCCTGGGCGGATCCAGACACTCTGGGCTGCAGCCTTACTTTCCTAGTCTATATAATGGGCACAGCCATCCTTTCTGGCAGAATGGGTGTGAGGATAAAAGGAGTGCCCAGTGGAGTACTCAGCATGCCAGGACACGCAGAAGGAATTCTCTAAAGAGACGTCACAGGCCCTGGAACCAGTCCAGGAAGCATCCTGGACAGGGTGGCTGGGACGCACAAGTTCCCAAGGGCTGACTCTCCAGGAAGTTTTGCAAATTTCCACTGTCCCCTGAGTGTTGTGGATTCCCCTTCGCGTGTCCAGTTTTGAGCTAATGAACTTGGAATGTGTCTTTTTCCCTCCCTCCCAGGCCTTTGCACAAGCTGTTCCCCTGCCTGGATGTCCTTCCTCCTGTTATGCCCCACTCACTCTACCCAGTTCTCCCTCCTACGGGAAGCCCCCCAGCCTGGGCTGGGTGAGGCTGCCCCTTGGGCGTTTCCCTCCATGGCCTCAGCCCATCGGGTTCTCTGGGGCAAGTGGTTTGGGTCCAGACCCTGGCTGTGGAGCTAGTCTCCCAGCAAGGCCAACACCAGCTCATTAGCCACATGACCCTAGGCAAGTCAATAAACAGATGAGGAAATTGAGGTTTGGTTGAGTTACAAGAGGTTAATTAAATAAAACTAAAATGAATTTAAATTAATTACTAGATTTTAATGAATACATTTAATTAAAATATTAAATTAATTAAACAATTAGATTAAATGAGTTATGTTAAGTGCTTAGCTCAACACTCAATAAATGTTAGCTACCATGATAATTATTACCTCTGGCAGGCCTGCCCATGTGCTCTCCAAGGACAGGGATTGCCTTTCCATCTCTGCTTTTCTGAAGCCTGTGCTATTCCCAGCCTGAGAGAACTCCTCTGTGGAACTGCCAGTGTCTCTTTACAGAAGAGGCCCCAGTGTAGGGCTCAGAGAGGGGTAGCAACTTGCCTAGGGCCACACAGCTCAGAGGCCATAGAGGGCAGGTTGATGTTTAGGCCGGAATGTGCTCTGGTCCCAGTTAGGTTGCTGCTGTGGCCCAGGCCAAGCTCCTTGGGGGCCATTGGATGCTCAATAACCATCCTAATCTTGGAGTCAGAACCCAGGGAGTCCTTGCAGAGAGCTGGTTGCAGTGCTCTGCAGGCAGGAGCAAACTCAGTCTCCAGATCCTGCTTGGATAGGAACCTGTCTCCCAGGCCAGGAGCTGAGGCTCCCTGTGCTGTGAGGGAGCAGGGCCGGCAGGACTGTCGTCACATCGGAGATCAGAGTCCAAGCTGGGTGTGGCCACTGGTGTAAGAAGCAAGGTTTGAATCTGTCTTTTCAAAAACAAAGAGCTTTCTGATTTGTTTTTGTGTTTTAGTTATGAAAGCAGGGCACACGCACATAAAAATGTGTTTAAAAATCAAATAATCAAAGGAAAATGAGGAAGTAAGATTCTTGTTGGATTATTTGCTTAGGGAAGGCTCTGGCTGGGGCGCTCGCAGGGGGAATTCGTGGAGTCCCCTCCCTCCAGCACCGAGGCGCCGGTGCAGGGCTGGAGGGCGGGCAGGCCTCAGGGACCTTCTCCTCATGCCCCTCATCCCTGCTGCTGTCGGAATGTAGACTTGCCCTCATCCGCCAGACGGGCCGCAGCCTGTGTCCACCCGGCTCTGAGATTCTGCAGAAGGCAGACTGGTGCCTTCCTCCCCTCCTGCTCTGAGCAGCACGACCTCTCTTTGAGCCAGATAACTTCTGGCCAGAGATGTGAGTCTTTGATTGGCCAGGGGGCCCTACCGTGTCCTCCCAACTCAAACCCTTCTAGGGCTGCCCTTGCTAAAATCTCAGCTCTGCTCTGGACTGTTGGTGCTCCTGCCTTTTCTCCTTTCTGCTCTGTAGTCACTTGGTGGAATATACCTCCATCTGCCCGCTTCCTACGTCATATGCCTTCGGAAAATGCTGTTTCCTTTGCTTAGATGTTTTCCCCCTACTCTTCATCTACCAAACTCTTATGCAACCTTCATGTCTCAGCCTAAATGTCCCTTCCTCAGAAATACTAACAGCATGCGCGCACGCACGCGCACACACACACACACACACACGCGCACGCGCACACGCAGACTATGCTGGGAAACCTGAAATAACTGACTCTCTGAAGGGAACAAAAGGTCCTGGTTTACAAATTGGCATTTGCCAACCTCTGTAAATATTTCCATCACGATCAATTTCAACACGCATCACTGAGGGAGCTGGGGAGAGAGGAGCCGATCTGGCCGCTTCCCAGCGGCAGGTGTGGCCTGAGTGCTGACACTGCAGCACAACACCCCCACCCCGGCCCCCGCCCCACCAGCTGCTCCTTCCTTCCTCCCGCGGGGGCCTGTGCACTTTCCCCTCCTGATCTTTGCCCCCATTAGTAATTCTGCTTCGATTTGTGGGGTGACTGCTTTGATTGTCTGACTCCTCCACTCGACTGAGCTTCCGGAGGCCAAGACCAGACCCACCTCCACCAGAGCCGGTGCCTTGGTTCCCAGCGAGGCTGAGCCAAGGCAGCGGGCGCCTACACAAAGCTTGAGCATATCCTGTCCAAACCTGCCAGGATTATTGCGGGGTTCCCTCCCCACAGTGTCGCCAGGGATCTGTCCACTGCCAGGAGCACAGGTTTATTAACCCTTGCCGACTGGACAGGGGGAGACATCCCGTTTTAACTGGCATTTCTAAGCCGATTAGTGAGACTGAGCATTTCTTCCTTGATTTCACTGTTGTCTTCTGCGAACTTTCTACTCATGTCCTTGACTGCTTTTCCCATCGGAGTAATCCTCCAGCATCTTGGAGAGTCAGACGTGACTTGTCGTGGCCCTGCATTTGCCACACGTAACAAGATTCGTCCCTGGTGTCTGTCTTCTGTCTTTTCACTTGGAGCATTTTTTCCCCTTTCTTTTCTTTTCGTTTCCTTACAGTCATTTGCATTTTTTATGCATGGCAGGACCCTGGGAAGTTAGGCCACTTGCCCAAGGTCAAGCGGCTGGTCAGGGTCAGGACAGCTCTAACCTGGTGATGCTGGCCTGTGCCTCTGTTCCACCCTCTTCTCCACCTGGGACCGAAGAGGGCCTGTTCCTCCTCCGGTCCCTGACATGTGACCCACCGGCAGTTGCCAGCTCACATGTCCCCTCCTCTTGTTCTTTCCGGCCTCTGTACTGAAGTGTGTGCCCAGCCTTCCACCTGGCCTGCATTCCCCCCACATTCTTTAGTTTATATCTGCTCTATGAGGTGTGATTTGCATACCATAAAATTCACTCATTTTTAAAGGCACAGTCCAGTGATTTTCAGTGAAGTTACACAGTCCACTTTCAGAGTGTCCCCCTCATCCCCACATAGCCCAGGGCCACTTGCTGTCACTCAGCAGCTCCTGCCCTGAATCCTCAGATCCAAACCCTCATCTTTGAGCTTCGGCTCGAGTGTCAGGGGACTTTGTGTGCGTGTCCTCTTGGCACATCCCAGTGGGGACAGGCTGCCCGTGCCCCTCACAGGCGGCACCCACCCCTGCTCAGCCTGGGGGCCCTTCTGCCTCTGGACCTTCAGCAAATATTTGTCAATGAACAAAGAGCAGGTTCAGTGGGAGGCAGGGGAGGGGGCGGAGTTAAGCGACTCCTGAAGGCACTTTGGGCCACTTTGCACATTTTCCATGTTGAGTCAGGGCCCCAGGGTGCTCCGAAACTGGAAAGGAGGTGGGAGAGATGGGGCCATGGGGAGGCGGCTCACCAAGCGTTGGGCCCAGAGCTGCAGGGAAGCTGTTTAGGAAGGAGGGGCTTTGGGGGCCTTTGGGTGCCTTGCTTGGAGATGCTGTCAGAGGTGGTGAGTGGGGATGTGAGGGAAGGCGCTCTGCACAGTAGCTTGTGGTGGGACAGGGTCAAGTGGGAGCCAGAAGCAGGTGGGCAGCAGGGGGCTGATGGAAGTGATGGAACATTCCAGACTTGGGAGCGCACAGGCGGTGAAAGGCAGTGACAAGGACCTCCCCTTGTCAGCAGTGGCATTTGGCCTCCCTGAGGAAGTGGTCAGAGTAACCAGTCCTAGATAGTGCCAGGCCCCAGGTGCCTGGAAGGGTCTGGAGCGTAAGTGGGGAGAAGCCCCGTGTGTTCCTGGGAGCCCTGCTGGAGGCCAGAGAGAAGGGGGCTAGGTGGGGGAGCCCATAGCTGGGAGGGGAGCCTGGTGCCTCCCCTGCCCAGCTGCCTGTTTCTGCCATTGTCCGCCTGTGCTGGTGCAGCAGAATTTGTCAGGAAGAGTTCTGGGGGTAACCAGGACGCACAGGAGGCTGTTCTGTGAGACTGGTATACGTTGCTGGGTCCAGGCTGCCCTTCCTTCCAGCAGCTCCTCTGCTGAGACCTCTGGGTCCTTATGGACAAGTCCATCACGTATGGAAATGTACGCAATGCATCGAAATGTTCGCATCTGTGGGAGCCACGCTGCCCAACACCTTGGAGCCGGCTGCCTCCTCCCTCATTCCCTCCTGTCCCCTGTGCCCCTGCGGAGACCCAGCTCCATATGCTCACAGCCTGGACTGTCAGAGCAGGTGCCTTAGGAACAGAGGGTGAGGCAGCTGGCCCAGAGAGGGACGTGGGCTTGCCGGAGGACATACAGCAGTCGGACTGAGCCAGGCTGCAGTGAGGCTCTCCTGAACCAGGACCCAGGACTTTCTCTGGGCGCTTTGCCTGATGACATAGCCCAGCTCCGGGACTGTGGCATTCCCTGCAGACGCCAGAGGGGCTGGGGAAATGAGGCAGGTGGTTTCATCATGTGGTGGAACCTCTGTTTGCCCATCTCTAAGACGGGGGGACGGTTCCCTCCAGGCAGAGTGGTAAAGGCTGAATGAATGAGTGTGTGTCAGAGGCCGGGCAAGCTTCACCTGCCAAGGGCCGCATCTGCACCTGGGCCCCAGCCCACATCCTGAAGCCAGGGCTCCTCAGGTCAAGTGTTGGCTCTCTTGCCCCGCCCCGCCTGGTCCGAGCCTGCCCTGGACCTCGGCTCCTCCTTCCTATGCCATGCCTGGAGAGTGTGACTTCTAGCAATGACTGTTGTTCATGGCCAGCTGCCCAGCTGCCTCGGGCCCCACCCAGGCCCCTGCTGGAAGACCATTTGCGTGGGTCTGTTTATCTTTGTTCCAGGTGGCTGTCTGTCCACACTGGGCTCCAGGCTGCCCCGCGGGAGCAGAGAGCCCTTAAGGCATGCATGTCCTAACGCAGCTTCTCCTGTCCTCTGCTCCCAAGGCCTGAGGGGACAGAGTACCCCCTGGTCAAATTGGGTCAGGTTTGGGTGCCCAGGCAGGCCTGGGTCTCCCCAGGGGGCTACAGCTCCTGCCCCCCTCCTCAGGGTTTCCACCTCTTCTGGAGCCCAGGGAAGATGATACCTTGTGGCTCTTGTCCCCTAGCTCATCCCTGAGTCGCTGGACGAGGCACCCCCCTGTCAGGCCCGTATCCCTCCTTGCCTTTTCCATGTCTGCATCTCTGTCCCCTCCTTCTGCCATCCCCTGGCCCCTCTCTCCCATCTCAGCACCCTAGCAGCCCTCCCTCTCCATGCCTCACTCTCCCCTCACCTTTTCTCCTCGCCTCCTGCTGAAATGGCTCCCTGTAGAGGCCCCCATGGCCTTGCTGAGTCCAGCAGGCATCTCTCCTGTCTTCCTTTCCATGACCCTCCTTGACCCCCTGGTGGACATCTCCAGCCCATGGCTCCAATTATACCGAATCCCGAATGCGCTCAGTGACCTCCTTGGGTCTGTGTGGCTGGAGGTACCCTGCACGTCTTCTTGGGGTGGCCCCCAGGCCTCCCGGCTCCCCAGGGACTCAGAAGCTCTGGAGCTGAAAAGGTTCACCATTTGCCGTTTCCCTTGAGGGAAGGTTGAGCTTTTGTCCAGCAGGTATGGGGGGCTGGTGGGTCAGCGTGGCCCTGCTCACCAGTGCTGTTCGGGTGGGTCCAGAGCCGCCCCACTCCTTAGATGGGGTCCTTCTGTGCTCTGCACTGAAGGCTGGGGTGCTCAGCCGGGTCTCCAAGCCCCTTGGCTGCTGCCTCTGAGCACTCATGGGTCTTGCCCCTAGTGCGTGTTCAGCCCAGGCTCCCTGGAGACGACGCCTTTGGACGGAGCCCTGCCCTGCCCTGCCTCCCTGCTTGGCTTCCTGGGGCTCCTCCTCCCTGCACTGTGGTCTGGAAAGTGCCTCCAGGCAGAGTGGCGGTGATGTGGAGCTCATGTGCCTGGCTCCCTCTCAGGGATCGCCCCTGAGCTGCCGGCATGTACATCGGCCCCATTTTTCATTACTTCCAGTGGGGTGGCCGAGCCCAGTGACCGTCAAGGCCTGGGAGCACGGGGCCTGTTCTCGCAGGTTAGAGCAAGCCCGGGGCCAGATCAGCCTCCAAGACCAGCCCCTGCCCCCGTCCCCCGGCCTCAAAGGTCAGAAACGCGAGGTTTACTCTCAGATCAGAAAACTGCACTTAATGATGACAGTAAGACAGTCAGAGGGCTCAGAGCTGTCATCCTGGCCCCACCACTGCGTGGGTGGGTGGGTGGGAGTGCCAGCCCCATTCTCCAGGTGTGGAGGCCTAGGCTGGGCGGTGTTGTGGCCAGGACTGGCCCTGGCCTGCTCGGTCGGCCTGGGTGAGAGGCTGGGGATCAGACACCCCATGCCCTGTTGGGGCTGCTCTGAGCTAGGGGCAGCTGAGTCCTTGGGAAACTGTTGAGGAAGGAGGAAGGGGCACCGGGCTCCCTGAAGTGGGGCGGGTAGGGCAGGGCCCCCAAGGTGTTCTCCTGTCCCTCCACTCAGGCACGACTTTTTGTCTCTGACAGATGGGGCACCTGAGGCCCACCATCCAAGGTCACAGCAGCTGGGCTCCGTCACTGCCCTTGCCTCCGGGGGGCACTGGAGTGGCTTGTTTGCTGGTCTGGATCCCTGAGCCAGGGTCCTGGTCCCTGCTGGCCCACAGCTTGCCAGTCTGTGCTCACCTGTTGCAGGTGTGGCCTGCCCCATCCTCCTGCCCCAGGCTTGGCCTCTATCCAAGGGAAAGCAGGGGAGGCCCACCCCGCGGAGGCTGGTGGCCTCCTGGATCAGCTCCCAGGTGTGCGTGGGCAGGCGCGGGCTTGGCGCCTGGTGACCCAAGTGGGGAGGCTGGTGCCAAGAAGCTGCCACTGTTGGGAGGGAGGCTGGTGGAGCTTTGTGGCCTGTGGTCACAACCTGACATCCAAGTATGCAAAGGTTCAGAGATGCTGTCTCTGCAGCACTGGGCTGTGGGTGAGGGCCTTTCTGATAGCTGAGGTTGCCAGCGCATCCTTGCCCTGGGCATCATGGAGACGGTGCTTCCTTTCCTGCTCCACCCCACCGTGGTTACTCGATTCCCACCCTTCTAGGCCCCTCAGTCCCCCGCTGGAAGCACCCATCCTCCTGGGTAGCCCTGAGGCCCACTCTCTGAAGTGTCCGCGCTCACTCTGACCCACGTTTGGGGCAGGAACCAGCTGGGATGCGGCCTGCTCCCTGCACGCCCTCCCGAGTGGGGCCCACCACGTGTCAGTCCCCATCCCCCAGGCCAGGGTCCTTTTGTCTCTCTTGCCCTGCCTCGTCCACCTCGATCGGGGCTGGTGGATGAGCCCTTGAGGGGCAGGGCCAGGTGTGAGTGGCCCCGTGCCCAGTGCAGGGATGGGGCGGGGAGTGGCCAGAGTGGTCGACCGGGCTGCGGGAGCCCCACCGTCCCCTCATTCCCGGTGCAGCTGCGTGTTTCCTAGGGCTGTGGTGGCAAATCGCTGCAACCTCGGAGGCTTGAAACAACACAGGTGCTATCTCACGGTTCCCGGAGCTCAGAAGTCTGACCTGGGCCTCACTGGGCCAAAGTCATGGTGTCGGCAGGGCCATGCTCCTCCTGGGAGCTCTGGCGGGTGTCTGTGTCCTGGCCTTTCCAGCTTCTGGAGCTGCCTGCACCCCTCGGCTCGGGGTCCCTCCTCCATCTTCACAGCCAGCAGTGCTGATGGTGTCCGTGGCCGGCCACCCCAGACCTCTCTCCTGCCCACTTTTCCACTGTCCGGAGCCTGGGATGATGATGACACGGCTGCCCGGATAATCCAGAGTCTCCTCCCCGTTGTGAGGTCAGCAGGCCGGCAGCCTGGGTGCCGCGTGCAGCTTACTCCAACGTGCCGTGTCAGCTGACCGACTCACAGGTGGGGGGGTCGTGGACACCTTCGGGGGCTGTTGGTCTCTCCCTCCACCTTGTGAAATGGTTTAAGGTGGCAGCCTCCCCACCCCCACCCGCCCCACCATGTTCCTCCACCTGCTGGGGCAGCGAGCACCCTACGGGGCCTCCGGCCTTTCTTGGACAGCCAGGTCACCTCCCACGGCCCACACAGCCGCCATCAGGGACTGTGGCAGGACCGGGGTTTCGGGAGCTCTAATCAGCCGCCTTCCAACGCCATCCTCAGCACCCCCCTCACCTGGTAACCTGTCTGCGGGCCCCAGCCTCTCAAACCTTGCCTCCCTGGGGCGCTTTTGTTGACTCTTCATCACAAAGTGCAGGTTCATCCCCTGGCTGGTCAGCCTGAGCCTTTCCACGCCTGATCTAGTCATCCTCCCAGTTACCTGTTTATGGTTCAGAAACCAGCCTTGGGGCCGAGGTAACCTGCCCAGAGCTGAGATGTTTAGTCAAACTTTATTATTATTATTTATATAGCAAACGTAGAATTTGCCATTTAAGCCACGTTTTAAGTGTGTGACTTGGCGGCCTTGATTTCATTCACAGTGCTGTTTGTGCGGCCATCACTACTATTTCCAAAATGTTTTCATGATGCCGACCAGAAATGTTATACCCATTTCATTACCAGTCACTGCCCAGCCCCGTCCGGGCCTCCCCAAGCCCCTGGTAGCCTCTACTTTCTGCTGCTGTGATCTTGCCAATTCTAGATGTTCCACATAAGGGGAATCTGGCTTATTTCCCTCAGCCTAATGTCTTCCCGGTCCGTCCGTGTTGGATGTAGTCTGTGTCAGTATTTCATTCCTTTTTTTGGGGCGGGGTTGCTTGTAGTTTATCTGGGAGTCAGTTCCAGGGAGCGGGATTAAGCGAGGTGGCATTGTGAAATGGAGAAGTGGGACATTCAGTCTAAGGGTTTTAAATCGAGGTATAATTGACCTGTCATGGTATTTACTAGCTTCAGGTGTACAACGTAATGGTTTCATGTTTGTTTATTGCAGAATGATCACTAAGTCTAGTTAACACCCTTCACCACACATAGTTTTTTTTTTTTTCTTGAAGTTCTTGGATGAGAAAAGTTCTTGAGGAGAACTTTCAAAAATCTGCTTTCTTAGCAGCTTTTAAATATGCAGCAGTCAACATTCTGTACATTATATCCGCATGACTTACTTTATAACTGCAAGTTTCATTCTTTTCTAAGGCTGAATAATATTCCATTGTGTGGATGGACCACATTTTGTTTATCCAGGCATTAGCTTATGGACACTTGGGTTGTTTCCACCTTCTGGCTGTTGTGAATAGTTCTATGAACGTGAGTGGGCAGGTCTCTGTGTCCGTGAGCTAAACTCTGGGGTATGTATTTAGGAGTGGAATTGCTGGATCACATGGTAGTTCCGTGTTTCGTGTTTGGAAGAACTGCCTGATTGTTTTTCAAGATGGCTGCACCATTTTGCTTTTCTACCAGCAACATACAAATAAGGGTTCCACTTTCCTTGAGCCTCACAGCACTTGTTACTCTGGTTTTGAGTCCAGCCATCCTGGCCGGTGTGAGGTGGGAGCTCACTGCATCCCCTGGTGACTAACTGTGTCTGTTAGTCTATTTTCATCTGCTTATTGGACAGGTGCACATCTTTGGAGAAATGTCTATTCAGGTCCTTTGCCCATTTTTCTTTTTTGATTGTCTATCTTTTTGCTGTTGGGCTGTAGGAGATCTTTATCTATTCTGGTTACTAAACCGTCATCCAGAGCTGGATTTTGACACTGCTCTGGAGGCTCCCCCCGGGGCACTGTGGCCGCCTGGAGCCCCGGTTAAGCGGACCGAGGTGTATTACCAGCCCTGGGCTTGCTTGCTCTCTCCCACGTTCTGCTTTGATGCTCATACTGTGGCCACCATCCTCGTAGACCTGATTGGGTGGTGTCTTTGGTGGCTTCAGGGAGAGGGCTCCTGGGATGAAAGGGCCCAGGCAGTTTTTCAGAGCTTGGAGCCTGGGGGTGGCCTCAGCAGTTGGGGGACAGCAGCTGGAATGGGAGCAGGGGGTGGGGGTGTGGGGTTCGGACCCTGGCCACTGGCAGGCTGTCTTGTGGCTGTGTGGGACCCTTGGACTGGGTCAAAACCACCGCAGCTGCCAGATGAGTGAAGGCTGAATGGGAGCACTGGTGTGTAGATGGCAGGGGGGAACGCTGTCTGGGGGATTCTGGGGGCTTCCTGGGCAGAGATGTGGGAACCCTGACCCCCCAGCCTCTCCAGCAGACGCGAGCTGTCCCACCATCAGGGCCAGGACCGTTCGGTGGGGACAGACACTCTGTGAGGCACATCATGCCCATGCTGTGTCACACACGGACCCAGAGAGGGTGGGAACTCACTGTGGCCACACAGCAAGATCAAGACTGACCCCGAGATGGGCTTGTGGCTTTGCAGCTCGGGCAGGAGGATTTGGAGCCTGCGTCTCCCTTCTGACGGGGCAGAATTCCCTTGCCCTTGTCGTGTGTCTCTCTGCATACCCCCAGGGACAGGCAGCTCACCACCTCCCAAGCAGCCTATTCCATTGCTGGCTGAGTGGCTCTGACAGAAAGTTCTTTGGGCTGGGAGGAGGGAGGAGCTGTCACACCCTCCCTGAGCACAAAAGGGAAGTGATTTCCTGGGTCTCTGGGAAAGAGCAGGCAGGACTGGACCCTGGCCTGGCTGGTTCCCCTTGGGGCTCAGTCTCTGCTGCGATCCTGGAGACCCTCTTCACCCGGTGCCCTGGGACAAACACCAGCCTCAGAGTCCCCATCGGCATCAGGGCACTGGCCCTGCCTCTGAGGGAACCAAAGGACAGGGCAGACCTGGGGTGGGGGAGCGACCGTCCCTTTGAGCATGTGATGTCCCCCCATCACCCCCTCTGCCAGGCAGAGGTTTCTAGAAGGCAGTCTTGTCCAGGGCATCCACCCCACTCAGCTTTTCTATTCTACAGGGTTGGACCACTCCTGGGCTGGGAAGGCCCTCCCTCCCCTGCTTGGGTACCTCCCACTCTCATTGTTTTCCCCTTTTCTGTAGAACAAAATATAGAAAAGTACAAAAGATACTATAACAAACATCCACCACCCAAAATACACACATTCAACATTTTATCATGTTTCCTTCAGATCTTGTTTGTTTTAAGAACGGAAACTCTCAAAGCCAGAGCCCTCCACAGCCCCCTCCCCTGGACCCCCACCCTTTTCCAGGGGCCTGAGTTCTGGGCATCCAGGCTGCCTGTCCCTGCCCCACTAGCCCGCAGCCCGCAGCTGTGCGTGCGCAGCCACGCGGGCGGTTCACCTGCAGCTCTCTCTCTGCAGCTGCTTTGATTTTGGGCATTATGTTTCTGGGGCCATGAGGACGCCTGTTCTTTATTTAGGCTGGTGGCAAAGACCTCCACTGTGGGAAGTCTCCCTAGAGCCCCCCAGGTGGCGGGGAGGCCGGACCGCCTGCCTCTGCACGCGCACAGATCGGGCTGTTCCTGGGCCCCAAAGAGCAGTGCCAGGTCTTTGAGTCTGAAGGGGCGAGGGCATTTCTGTGTCACTGCCTGGGGGTTAAATGGGTAGTGGAGGGAGGGAGGGAAGATCGCAGGAGAAATGGAAGGAGGGAGGGAATAGGGGGAGGGGCTAGCATGCACCTGGGACCCAGGCAGCCAGCACCAGTGTCACCTCCTCTCCTGGTCCTTCCTGCAGCCAAGTACCCGGCCATCAAGGCCCTGATGCGACCAGACCCTCATCTCAAGTGGACAGTGCTGGGGCTGGTGCTGGCGCAGCTGCTGGCCTGCTGGCTGGTGCGGGGGCTGGCATGGCGCTGGCTGTTCTTCTGGGCCTACACCTTCGGGGGCTGCGTGAACCACTCGCTGACGCTGGCCATCCACGACATCTCGCACAACACGGCCTTTGGCACGGGCCGCGCCGCCCACAACCGCTGGTTCGCCATCTTTGCCAACCTGCCCATAGGCTTGCCCTACGCCGCCTCCTTCAAGAAGTACCACGTGGACCACCACCGCTACCTGGGCGGCGACGGGCTGGACGTGGACGTGCCCACGCGCCTGGAGGGCTGGCTCTTCTGCACGCCGGCCCGCAAGCTGCTCTGGCTGCTGCTGCAGCCCTTCTTCTACTCGCTGCGGCCGCTCTGCGTGCACCCCAAGGCCATGACCCGCATGGAGGTGCTCAACGCCCTGGTGCAGCTGGCAGCCAACGCCACAATCTTCTCCCTCTGGGGGCTCAAGTCCATGGTCTACCTGCTGGCCAGCTCCATACTGGGCCTGGGCCTGCACCCCATCTCCGGCCACTTTGTGGCCGAGCACTACATGTTCCTCAAGGGCCACGAGACCTACTCCTACTACGGGCCCCTCAACTGGATCACCTTCAATGTGGGCTACCACGTGGAGCACCATGACTTCCCCAGCATCCCGGGCTGCAACCTGCCCCTGGTACGTGGCCACGGTCGCAGGGCTGATGTGGGCGAGGGGGTGCACGGACGCCTTAGGGGAGATGTGGGGAAGGCTTTGGGCAACACTCCAGCCTCTTTTCCTCTTGTGCTGATCACGGGATGGCCACGTTCTTGCTCGTGGCCCCCAGGGCAGAAGGAGGCCACTGGCAAAGGGAATGCTTGGCTGGAGAATAAGGAGGTGAATTCAGGTGGGGAGGGGGCTCAAGGGTCACTTTACAGTTTAGGCCACTTGGTTTAGAGAAAATCTATTTGAGCCCAGCTGCAATATTCACTGGCTGGCTGTGTGTCCTCTGGTAAGCCACTCACCCTCTCTGTGCCTCAGCTTCCCCTTCTGTAAAAGGGGGCAGCAGTAGTGACACTGCCAGTGATGCACCGCCCCTTCCCATCTCCTGATCCCGTCCCTGCCGATTTCTTGTCACTGCCCTGTGCCCCTTTGGGCACAGAGGGGACAGGGTAGGCCTTGGCCTTTGTGACTCAAGGGACTTGGCCTGAGCTGTCTCAGAGCAGAAGCTTCTAGGGAGACCTATGTTGGAGACTTTCTAAAGGAGAAAAAGGGAGGGGGTAGGGGGAGGAGTTCCAGTCTGGCGGTCGTTGGTTAGAGCAGAGGTGACCACGGACAGGATGGCTGGAGGCGGCGGCGGTGGGAAGGCTGTTGGAGAGTGCGGGTCTGTGTGTGCCTGCCCGTGTGTGCACGTGTGTATGTGTGTGCCGGCAGGCCTACCTGCTCATCTGTGTCTGCGTGTGCACGTGGCTGTATGTGAGCACAGGTCTGGGTGTGCAGGAGTTTGTGCAGTGACCCACGTGACTCAAGTCCGACAGCCCTCGTGCTCAGCCCTGCCCCAGCGGAACCGAGGTCCTGCTCTGTGCTGGACACTGTCTTACTGAAGACTCACCCCGAACCCATGGGGCAGAGGCCCTCATTAGCCACTGTGCCCATTTCACAGACGAGAAGGCAGAGGCCCAGAGAGGGGAGGGACCCGCCTCAGGAAGTACTAGAGCCAGAATCTGGACCAAAGTCAGTCACAGAAGCACCTGTTAGCTCTGAGCCTTTATATTTTCCAAGCAAAGTTGAAGGCTCCCTGCTCATGCCCTGTGCAGGTCATTTCATCCCTCAAAACCCCTGCCCCATCTTCAGCTATAGGCCTGGTGCGTCCTCTACAGGGGAGTGGAGGGCATCCCCTGCAGTTGGCGAGCAGAGGAGGTGGAGGTGGTGTTGGGAAGACGCTGGTGTGGATGCAGGCACTGAGGCTGGGAGCACTTCCTGGAGGAGGTGGGCTGAGGGTGTCGGGTGCAGAGGTAGGCAGGGAGCTGAAGAGGAAATGAAAAGTACTGAGGCTGGAAGGAGGGCAATGGGGTTGGGGGTACTGGGAGCCGAGGCCAGAGGGGTTGGCAGGTGGGAGAGGGCACTGAACACCAGGCCATGGTGCATGAACGTGACCATGGTTCAGCAGGGCTCAAGCCTGGCTGTGCCTCAGATCTCTGCAGGTGCTTGAGTGGAAGAAACCCCAGCTCACCATGGGGCTCCTGGGTCAGAAACCCAGGGTGTGGGCTCCGAGAGGGGAGGGTGCATTTTTAACTCCTCTCCTCACTTAGGGCAGGGGGCTCAGCACCTCTTGGTGCCCCCAGCCAATCGCCTTCTGCCTTCAGGCAGCACCGGCCGGCCTCCTGCCTACTGAGCTGGACACAGTACCCTGGGAGGTGACGGTGGGGGGGTGCGTGTCTGTGTGCTCACACACGTCCGTGCGCATGCGTGCCCGCGCCTGGGCTCACAGGTGTGGCTGCGTGTGCGAGGCCCCGCCTGTGTCCCCGTGTATGGACGTGCGCCCACGTGCCCGCACACCTGACCTCCTCGCCCTCTCCGCAGGTGCGGAAGATCGCGCCCGAGTACTACGACCACCTGCCCCAGCACCACTCGTGGGTGAAGGTGCTCTGGGATTTTGTGTTTGAGGACTCCCTGGGGCCCTTCGCCCGGGTGAAGAGGGTGTACAAGCTGGCAGAAGACCCCCTGTGAGCCTGACAGCTGGGGCCTGGCGTGGATGGACCCTGCCGTGCGCTGGCCCTGCTGAGGGCGGCTGGGGCCGAAGGTGGGAGCGGCCTGTGTGCTCTGGTTGCTGCCCGGCCCCACCCCGCCCGCCTGCTGCAGAGCTGGCTGTCACCTGTCCCCCCTCGGCCCACTGCCCAGAACTGGTTTGGCTGCATTTGATTCCTGCACCTTGGGCTGCTGCTCTTGTCCCTGGGAGCCCCGAGACCACGGGACAGTGGGCACGGACGGCAGCCTGGAGGCGCTTGGCCTGCACACAGGCTCGCCGTCCACCTCAGGCCCGGCCCTCCCTTTCTGGGCCACACGGGGCGAGGACCGGCCCTGCCCCGGGCACGCTGTGCCTGTGGTCTCCAGGGAACTGATTTCTCTGGCATTCCCATGCCCTAAATTGAACCCAGCGTTTGTTTTCATGTCCACAGATCGTGCTTCTGAGGCGTGGGCTCAGCTCCTGTCAGGCAGGGCCAGGGCCTCAGTGCGCCTCCCTCCTGGGGACGACTACCTGGCCCTCAGGCACGGCTGCTGCCGGCGCCTTGGGTCTGAGGTGGCATTCCCCCAGGGCCCTGCCGTGGTGGGTGGCTGGCCTCGGGGCATGGGCAGAAGGCTTCCCGCTCGCCCTGGAGGTCCACATGGCTCCGAAGCCCCTCATCACTAGCCTTCCCTCCTCTCCGCTCGGCTGAGCGCTGCAGACACCACCTCCCCCTGGCCCAGGGGTCTGCTCCTGCACGAGTCCCTGCTCCACCCTGAGCCCCCGCCCTCACCTGCTCAGCTGTGGGGCTCGAGAGCAGGTACCACAGGCCCGACAGTGGGTAGACAGGTGGTTGGACAGGTGACTTCCAGCTCTGATGGAAGAAGGCTGGTGTCCTTGGTGTCTCTGTGAAGTGGGACATGGCTTGTTCCGACTGCTGGGGGCTGATGGCACAGCTGAGGCCTAGGGAGGCATCTTTTTTGTCAGCCCCTTGGCCCTAAGGGCTGCACTGGGGTGGGCTGGGGCCTTGGTCTCCCCGAGGGAGGCAGGCAGAGGGGTGCCTGGGCCAGGCCCTCTGGCCAGATGAAGGGGTGTGGGTGCAGCCCTGCAGCTCCCACCGCAGCCCAGGGAGACAGTCTTCCCTTGTAGACTTAAGGCTGAGGAGGCTGAGGACCAGCCCCCTAGGGGTGTGCGGGGCTGGGCTGTCTTAGTGACTGGGGAGAGGGACGGCTGGGAGGAAGGCACACTGCAGCCCCCGCCCCCCTGCTGCCCGAGACCTGGCAGGTGCTGAGCAAGGACTTCCCACCCAGGGCTGGGAGTGGCCTCACGTGGTGCCAGGCACCCTTGTACCTGAATGGTCTGACTACTGAGATGGCCCAGGGAAGAGGCCCTCGGGCTTGCTGGGGGAGGGACATGCACTCGGCCTGGGAGTACTTTGAGCCTGGGCGGCGGCCCCGCCTTGTACACACAGGCCCGCCAGGCCTGGGGGAGCCCTGGAGAGCCCAGCTGAGCCTCACAAACGCTCTGTGTCTGCCAGAGTGCTTCTCTGCAGACTGGGCAGAGAGGCATGGCCAGGCCTTGCCCGTCAGCCTGGGGAGAGGGGAGCACCCCACACCATCTGCCAGCTCCTACTCCCCAAGGCTGCGAGACTCCGGGGTTCCTGGACCTCAGGAAGCGGAGGGCAGAAGGAGAGGGGGCAGCTCTTGGAGCTGTGGGACCTGCCAGCCCGGGGTTAAAACTGCTCACCTCCTAACAAGCAGAACAGCTCCAGGCCTGTCCTTTAGGTTGCTGGGAGCACAGGGGGAGACAGTACGTCCAGAACCTGCCAGGAAATAGTTGTTCCCTTGCCATTAGCCAGACCGGGGGCCCTGCCTCATCACCTCCTCCCAAGATCCCCAGCGGACGGCTGGGCCAGAGCTGGGCACACTGCTGTGTTGTGTTGTGGGGGCCGTGGGATGGTCACAGGATTTCAAAGCTTTTCCACCAGCTGGGGCCTCCTCCCGGCCCAGAGGCAGCGGTCGCCCAGGCCGAAAGCCAGCCCCTCTCTGGCTCGGATGGGGAACTTGCATGGTCTGCGAAGTGCCTCAGGTGGGCATACGGGCTGCCCCTGCTGACATGGGGGCGGGAACCCGTGTCCTCCCTGGAGGATGCAGGGGACTCTGGGCCAGAGCAGAGACAAAGTCTACCTTCCATTCCCGTACCACCGTGCTGAGCCCGAGTCCCAGGGCCCCTACCTGTGTGGTAGGTGGAGCAGGTACACTCTCCAGGCCCCTCTGATGTCCCAGGCATGGGCGTCACTCAGGGCCCATCTCCCTGGAGGAGGCTGGGGGGTGGCGGGGGGCCCTGCCGGAAGTGCCTGGGCTGCCCCAGCTCACCCTCCCCACCCCTCGTGTCTGGCTCAGCCCAGCTGCACCTCAAGGACCCCGAGGTGCTCCTGCTACCCTGGGCACCACCACCCCCAAAAGGGGCCTCCCCAGCCAGGAGTGACCACGAGCCGGCGTGAGAGAGCAAGCCGGAGCCAGGGGTGTGGACAGTAAGCATTTATTACCACGGGGACACAGACGGCGCGGTGCGTGGACAGACCCTCACCACTGTGGGGCTGGGAAGGAGCTGTTGGACAGTGGCCTCCGCGCCGAGGCGCTACCAGTGGCACCTAGAAGGAAACTTGAAACCATCTAATGAAGCGCGTGACTCAGGGTGTCTTCTCTATAAACCGAAAGAAATGTACACTTAAATAGGCAAATATAAAATACAAAAAAAGGTGAATAGACCTGCTGTTCTGTGTCAGGTTGAATCTAAAAAAATCCAGGAATTGAACTTTTTTCTTCATTTTAATATTTGATCACAGGTTAAGACTTTTAAACGAAGCACATCCTAGCTTCAGTGCGTGCTCGCGTGTGCTGGAGGCCGGGGCGCTGGGCTCCTCGCGGTCCCCCGCCGTCGGGCAGATGGGCGGGCGTCTCGGGCAGCAGCGGGGCCGAGTGCACTACGAGGTGCTGATCCCGCTCAGCTCCTGCCTGATGGCTGAGGGACAGGAGAGGGAGGCTCAGGGGCTGTCCCTGTCTCTGGTCAGTCCCTCCCGGTGTCTGCCCGACCCAGTCTCCCGAGCGCCCGCCCCACCCAGGCTCCTAGAGGTCGAGCGGCGCAGGCTCCGGTGCAGGCTTTGGGGCGACAGCCCTTGGTGGGGCTCATCTCCCAGTCCCCGAGCTGGCAGTCTCTCGAGGGCAGGACCAGCTCCTCCCCACCATGGCAGAGCAGGAGCCGAGGCTGGGGGATGGCTTCGGAGCTGGTGAGGTGCCGGCAGGCACCGGGAGCCCTGGACACGCTGGGGCGGAGGACTGGCAGCCCTCCGCAGACAGTGGCCAGACAGTGGCAGCAGGAAGTCCGTGGCCTTGAGCAGGGCTGCCGCCCCCCCCAGCCTGAGCGCTCTCCCCCTCCAGGGAGGGGGAGGGGCTTCTCCTGCTCTTCTCCCCAGCTTTTCTCTGCCCCGTATCTGGGCCTTGCCCCAGACCCCTCCGGGCCTGGAGCCAACAGCCAGGGGAGCGCTGAGGGCTGCTGGGCCCTTAACCAGGGGAGATTGCTGTGTCCTCCGCACAAAGGCTGGCTGGCAGCCTGGCTTCTGGCCCCACACCCGCTCTGGCCCTGGGGCCGCATGAGCAGCCCTCAGAGGGGACACCTAGCAGTAAAGCAGAGTTAACAGCTGGCCCCTGTGTCTCCTTTTTGGCTATGGCTCTGGCTCTGTCTCTCTTCATTCATTAACTCCTTATCTGCCCATCCCAGGCCTGTGGGGGGACTGGACAAACCGGAACTGAGTGCTCTCTGCTGGGACAAGGACAGGGTGTGGCTGATCACTCAGCTCTGGGCAGTGGTCTGGGTCTGCTGGTGCCCCAGGCAGGCTCCCACCAGCCTCTTCTCTCTCTGGAGTCCGGCAGCCCTCGACCCTCAGCATCCACCGTTAGTGCCCGGATCCCTCTCTTGTCCTCTGATACCCAGGGGGCCAGGCCCACCCAGCCACCAGGTGTGACGGAGGAGGGAGGCGGGGAGGCCCAGACTGCACCTCACTGCTGCAGGCTGAACCAGCCCTGTCCAAACGTTTCCTCTTCCTCTGGCTCCAGATCTGAGCCAGCTGTATCAAAGGCTCTGGTGGGAGCCGGAAAGGTGGATGTGATTCACTGTGACAAGGCCCTGTGCTCTGGAGCCACATGCCTGCTCTCCAGGCCAGGGCCAAGCAGGCTGTGGACCAGGTTAGGCCCATAGGGAGCTCTGTGGCTTCAGGGGACCCTAAAACCTCTAGGAAGACAACCTCTGGGAGTGACTGGAAGTGGCAGAATCAAAATAGGCAAGCTCAGTCCACAGATACTGAGATAAGAACAGATCAGTCCAGCTGTTTTGACGGCTCTGGGCCTGGGAATGCACTTTGGCTCCACCCCCCCCCCCCCCGCCCTTGTCTACCAGGCTAGTCCCCAGGAGACCCCGAGGGCGGGGGGTGGAGCAGCACAGACCACCAGGGGTGCTTATACTGAGAAAAGTCACCTAATCTGCTGAGCCTCAGTTGCTCAACCAGAGAAGCAGGAGGGTGGTGTGGGTTGTTGGGAGGAAGAATGGAACACCCCAAGTACAGACCCGCAGGCCTCCTGGCTCAGGATGGCCCCACTGGCTGGGCCATCCCGGGGTGGCCCAACCCTCTCTCAGGGCCCCTCAGGGCGGCCCTGGCGTGGGTGATGCCCCCGCGGGCCGTCTACTTACCGTCGATGATCTCCTCTTTGACTTTGTGAAGCTCTCGGACCACCTCCTCGAGGATCTCCTGTTGGGAGCAGACCCTCAAAGTGAAGGGACAGGCAGCAGAGGTGGGAAGCTGGCCTGGATGAAGGGTCAGGGCCACCCCCAGCTCCCTCCCCAGCCCTCATCCTCACGCATGTCCCCAAGTCGGGGAAGGGCAGTGTGTGAGTGGGGTAAGGGACACCCCAGCCAGGCCTGCAGCCCCCGACGCCCCAGAGGTAGGCTGGGGGTGCCCAGAAACTTTGTTCTGGCGATGACAGGCAGGGGTCCAATGCTGCAAGTGGCACCCACGCCCCTCCCCAAATGCTGGCTCCTGGATTTCTGGCGGCCACGGGTGGGCCCTATTGGGCCTGCCTGCCCTCGTGGACCTGAGGAGTCCCTAGCCTCTGGCTCCTTCACAGCCTCTCAGGAAAGGACACACACCTGTTTCATCCGGTCCAAATCTAAGGCATCCAGGGCCATGTCATTTACACTTCCTGCTGGCTTCATCCTGGGGAGAGGACGGTAGGGGTGGGCAAGTGGGCGGCAGGGCCTGGCAGGTGTCCCCACGCTGGGGCACTGAGCGCAGGAGGCTGAGCACTGCCTTCTTCCCGACGACCTTCAAGTGCTTCCTGTTTTTACCTCTGGCCACTCTTGTAGCTACTTGAAAAGGACTCTAATGCCCCGTCTCCACCTCAAGAGGGTCTCATGGAAACTGTGACCATATTTTCCAACCCAAGAGTCGGAACCTGGGGTTTTCAAATTGGACAGCGCTCACCCAGAAGCGGCAGTGCGAGCTGACGGCATCACCCCCCGGGAGAGCAGAGGCCGGCAAGCTGCCCCTGGTGTGCGGTCTGTGCTCTCGGCCGGACAGACTCGAGGACAACCAGAAGAGCGGCATGAAACGTGAGACAAAACTGCAAAAACCGTCCAGTAAACACTCATCCTAAAGGCACCCGCTTCTGACCCAAACCCGTGTCCCTGGCGCTGGTGACGGGCTCTGAAACGTCCTTGGATGTGGTCTTGCTCTTCTGAAGGGAAGGTTTCAGTTCTGTGGACTGAGCTGCTTTAGCTTTTGAGCTCAGGGCAGCTGGTTTGAGATGTAATGTCTCTTGCGCGTGAATCCTCCCTGGAAATGCTCGGCAGATGCTCTTCTAACCACCTGGCCTTTGAAAGCAGGACCCTGGTGCTGAGGGCTTTCTGCATCCAGCTTCTCTCTCACACACGTGTCTATAATGGACTGTTACTTCCCCACGAGAAAGAAGGAAATCCTGCCGTCTGTGACAACATGGACATTATGCTCCGTGAAATAAGCTAGACAAAGACAATTTCTGCATGATCTCATTTCTATGTAAAATCTAGAAAAGCCAAACTCATAGAAACAGAGAGCAGACTGGTGGCTGCCAGGGACTGGGGGTGGGGGAAACTGGCAAAGGTGGTCAAAGGGCACACACTTCCAGTAATAGGGTGGATTAGTTCAGGGCTGTACCGTACAGCATGGTGACTAGAGTTGACAATACTCTATTGTACACTTGAAAGTGGCTCAGAATACTTTCTTGAAAGTTCTCACGACACATACCAAAAAAAAAGTGAACTGTGCCCTTACCAACGTGTTCCTTAGCTTACTGTGGTCATCATCGCACAACACGCACACACACCAAGTCACGGTGTCTGACAACCTGAACTTACACAGCATTAGATGTCAACTGCAGCTCAGTAAAGCTGGAAAAACCACTGAATGTTGTGTAAATAAGACTTTTGGCAGTCCAGTGTACAAACCTGGGTTAAAAAAAAGAAAGCACTTTTGTATCCCTCCTGGATGAACTCAATAAAGATGCAAAACATGGTTCTGACCGAGTCCGTAAGTAATTTTGGGTCCTGATGGGGAAAGAGGTCTAGCCTGAGACTCCTGGGTCCATCACACCCATCCTGTAGGTTAAAGTCCCTGTTTCAACAGCAATTTTCTGGGTCACCTGGGCAAACTGCTTCACCTCTCTGGGCCTCAGTTTCCCCATCTGCACACCTGGACGGTCCCCTGACAGGAACCCCGACAGCTCAGTGAGCTCTGTGATGCACCTGTCCCCTCGGGCACCCTCTGTGAGACTACAGCAGAGGTCTGGCTCAGAGCTGGAGACACCTCCTTCCGAGTTGGAACACTGTTTGGACAAGTTCTTGCTCTGTAAGGGATGCCTGGCCACTCAACCCGGCAGCCCATCCTTCCTCCACCAGCGGGATGCAGCCAGCTCTGCTGAGAGCCCAGGTCAGCCTTGGCTGCCTCACCTCCTCCGGGCCCCTGCTTCTGCTCCTGCCCCACCCTGGTCCACCTCTCCCTTCACAGCCAGAGTCAGCTTCCCAAAGTGTGACTCGGTCCTGGCGCCCTGCGCTCGCAGGCTGGGGCCTGCACACAGAACAAAATGCACATGTGTAACCACGCGATGCCTCCCCACCCCGAGTGCGCCGCCCCCCCGCCTGCCCACGTCCTCCCACTTGCTCGCCACAGAGCCTGCTTTCTGCTCCTTGGACTTGCCGGATTAGGTGACAGGCTTGGGCCTTAGCACTTCCCACTCCCTCAGCCTGGAAGGCTGTCCCCATAACCTTCGCAGGGCAGGCTCCCTGCATCCAGGCCAACTCACATGCCACCTCTCAGAGGCTGCCCCAGCCCAGTCCACCACGAAAGCCTCCACACCCCGAGCACCTCGGGATGCACAGCTGTCTTACTGATGGGCCTTTCCAATGGCAAAATGAGCCCCCTGCAGGCAGGGTCCGCAGGACCGAGCTCAGGCCCCCCCCCCCATCCTGGCCCAGACCTCCTCCTGTTGTCCCCCACACCTGTTGTCACCATTCCCGCTGGGCTGGCCGAAGCTCTCTGGTCACCCTGCCTCACTCAGCAAGACCAGGCCTAAATGCTTGCTGCTCTGGAATCAGGACCATTTCTCTTCCATTTGTGATGGGCAATGGAGACATTTTTGCACAGGTTCTAAACACCTGCAAATTCAGGCCACCCTGGCCCATGGTTACTGTGACTGCCTCTCTGCTGAGTGATCTGAGTTTCAAACACCCTATCCTGTTCACACATCGGCTTTTGGTTTGGGAAATATGGTCACATATCTCTGGGGAAAAGTGCCAAGGAAGGAGAGGAGGCAGGGTGCTGGGCCAGTCCCAAGATTTTGAGCTGGGAGATGCTGCCATGGCTAGTGACTACTTCCTGTGTCCAGCTGTTGTCCGCACAGCTGTCCACATGCCCGCCCTGTAAGGGAGGGAGGAACAGACCTCTTTGTGGGGTGGGGGCAGGAGTAGAGGCTCAGAGAGGTCCCCTGGCTCACCCGATGTCACAGTTAGTGAGGCCAGAGCTGGGGTTCACCCCAGCTCCACTTAACTGCCTCTTCGGACAGGCCACCCCCCTCCCCGGACCTCAGGCTCTGTCCACACGACGACAGGAAGGAGCTGGCCTGCAGCATTCTCAGCCCCCCGGCCCTACCTGTCCCCAGGTCTGAACAAAGCACAGACCACCCTTCCCCAGAGCAAACTGTTAGACAGGACACGGGCGGGTGTTAGTCATGGGCAGGGGACAAGGGAGGCCCCACAGATGGGGCTGTTCGGTACCTAGAGTGAGGCTGCGACTGAAGGGGGCTCTTAGCTTCGGGGCTCTTTGCCACAGACGGGGTTCTACGCAATGGAAGGGAACAGACATGTGAGTCGGCACTGCCGCCCACCTGGGCCCACCGACTCGCAGCAGGGGCGTCCCCAGGGCGGCTCACCTGGACAGCAATGAGGACACCGGCTTCTCCGCTGAGCTGCTCCGCTCCCAGGGCTTCCGGCCAGCCTCTGTTGGTTCACGTCATGGACGAAGGGCCTCAGAGCTGGGAGGGCTCCCAGTGGCTCCCACCCCTCAGCCTCCCGGGCAGGAGGCCCCCAGCAGAGCCAGGGCCACCGCCCACTGGCAGGAAGCTCTGCTTTGAGCGAGTTCAAACCTGACTCCTTATTCCAGTCCCGTTTGGCCCAGGCAGCCCTCGCAGGGCTGTGTGTGGCCCTGTTGTCACCCCAAGTCTCCCCGACTCAGGACACAAGTTCCTGTTCCCTCAACCTGGTTAATCTTGACTTGTGGCCTGGTTTTGACTCCTCTCACCATGGTTGGGTCTTTCCTTGGAATGTAAGCTAACTGGTCGGGGAACCTCTTAACGTGACTTCTAGAGGTGACCTGTGACTCCAGCCATGGGCTGAGCAGGACAGAGGAAGCCCTTACCCTGGACACTCGCAGGGCAGCCCAAGGTCCACACCTGCTTTTGGGGGCCAGGCCCCTGTGACCCCACGTGCACCTGCTGTCCCCTGACCCCTTGGCTTTTCCCCACTCACTGCAGCTGGCTCTTTCCCAACCTGGGCTTGAAAGCTGACCTGTCTTTCCTTTTACTTTTTTAAGTTAAGTGGTATTAAACTGTATTTCATTTTACTTCAAGAGGTTTCTTGAACTAAATTCACTGACTTTGCAGGATGAGCAAAGAGACAGAAGGAAAAGTCCCTGGGGCAGCAAGGGACTGACCACCCTGAGTGGAGCCTGGAGACTCCGCAGGCTGACTGCAAGTCTGAGGCGGGTCTCAGATGCCACTGGGCCTGCAGTGCAGGCACGAGAGGTGGGACCGCGTCCACGCTCCAGGCATGTGGCCTTGAGCCAACCACCTAACCACACTGAGCTTCAGCCTCCCAAACTGGAAACACCTAACCCCTCCGTTGGGACGTGAGGTGCTCATGCAGTCATTCACCAAGAATGACAGTGGCACCGCCTGAGAAGGAGAGGACACGGACCACAGACCCTCAAGGGAGGCAGACACGCCAACACAGAGCGTCTGGACTTGAGGCTTGTGCAGGGCGGAGCCATGCCCCAGGGAGACAGCAGGCAGCTGGCAAGAGCCTCCCTCCACTGGCGGGGGGCCCACTTCCTCTCTGTCCCACTGTCTCCTTGCCAGGTGCCCACGAGCACAGGCCTGGCTCACAGCAGACCCTGAACAAATGTTTGCTGAATGACCAATCCTGTTGGCTTCTTCTCACCATAGAGCCTCAAGGCACGCTTTTTTTTTCCCTTCCCGTGGGGGCTTTCTGCTGCAGACCAGAGAAACTGCTAGACAAATTCTAAAAGAGCTGCAACACTTAAGGCACTCGTCTAACTACACTCCATGTCCTAGAGCTCAGACTGGGGGAGTTCCCCTTATTTCACACACCTCATCTGCCTGACTTCTCAGGGAGCAAGGCTCACTGTGATCACCAAAACGTCCATCACAGCCGGCACTCTGCCGGGAGACACAGATGCGACATTCACACAGCCCTCTTCAGAGCACTGGCCCAGAGCAGGGAACCTGAGCCCTGGGCGCGATCCCCGCCACACCTCTCGGGTGGCGCTGGCAGGCCGCTGGGAAGAGGGTTGGACAGGGTGGTCTTCCCTCCAGCACATCCCACTCCCTCCCGGGTTCAGTGAGTCAGCCTGGCTCCTCCGGGGGATGCAGGGGCTTCTGTGGAAGAGGGCAGGGTGCCCCCATGAGGGTGGCCTCTGCTCACCCATGAAGTGAGGTGGTGGGACCAGACGGCCTAGCTGTAAGCGCCCCTCCTGCTCTAAGACCTGGGCCTGGCGCGGGCAGGCTGGCGCCCTTACCTGAGGAGTTAGGGGGCTGGCTGGCTGCTCGGGTCCCTGGAGATGGAGAAGTGCTCGGCTCTTCCTGAAACGAAGAGAAAGGCTCTGCCGTTGGCCTCTTTAGGAAGGCTGGCTGGGCAGGGCACCTCTGGGCCAGGTCATCTAGAAAACCTCAGTTTTCCAAATTATCTAATGAACATGTATCACTTTCATAATCACTGAAACAATGAAATGATTAACAGATGAAAACCGCAGGAGGTGGCGGGGAGTTGGTTACCGCGCGGAGGCCAGGAAAGAGGAAGGCGGGAGGAGACAGGCCCCCACGGCGCAGGGCAGACTTCCTTTACAGCCCGAAGCCAGCCCTCCCATCACTGAGCCCCCGTGGGCCTGGCCGGCTTCTCACGAGCACAGGGGACGCGGCCTGGGCCCCGGGGGCAGGGGCACTTCACGAGGTGCTTCTGCCCCTTGTCCTCTGTGACCCTTCCGCAGCCCTGGGAGGAACCAGGCGGGACCCACCTAAGGGGCCTCCCCTCTCTGGGCCTGGCTCACGCCGCCAATGGCTGCTATGAGGACCAGACGTCGGGGGTGACCCCAGAGGGTGCTATGCAGGGCACTGGCTGCATGGCTGGGGCTCCGAGAATCGAGTTCAGGTCAGCCCTGGGGGATCAAGGCTGGGCACGGGCAGAGCCTGAGGCCTAGACCCCTGACTGTGTAAGGCCCCATGCACAGGTCACTTTTCTCCACAGCAGAGAGGAGGGAGGGCAAAGGACTCCACAGTGTTCTAAAGGTTATCTTCAACCCAACCAGCCCCCAAGTTCAACGATATTGTTGCCAGAGTGAGTTCTAACACCTAGGTTTGTCTTCACAACCCCTCTGCTAAGAGCCCCGAAGTCACCCCACTGCCCGTGGGAAGCAGGCCTGACCAGTGGGCCGGGTGGAACCTCGAGCCTCCGGGCACTTAGTGCCACCCGCCTGCCTTTGTGCCCTGGTGTCCTCCAGACATGCCCGCTCTTGGCGCCTGTGCCCTGCACGCTCCATAATTCTCACACCTCAGGGCAAACTCGCTTCTCTTGGGAGCTCTCGGCACGGCTCCGCGTCTTCCCCCTCCACTCCCAAGGCCCTGCTGCTTCCTCTGTCTCTGCTCTCAGCACTTCTGTCCACAGCCGGCTTATTGTGTCCTCCCTCAATGACAGAGGCCATGTCCTACCCACCCTGAAGCCCTGGTGCACACAGGGCCTGGCCCACAACGGGGCTCTCCGAAGCTGGCACACACGTGTCTGCCCTGCCTGGGGCCTAAGTGTGCGGTGATGCTCATGATGGCGGTGAGTGACTCAGTAGTAATACAAGCTGGTATTTACTGTGCACAGGCATTTTAGAAAGGTTTTATACTGTTAAGAAAACAGCACTTATTAAGTTTATAATAATTCCTCCATTTTTACTACACAAAGCACAGACAACTGCTACATGGAACTCTGGACCAGGGAGAGACAGCGGACCTGACGAGACTGAACTTGGGTAATTCTGACTAAACCCAAGAACCGCCTTCTGTCGCTGCCCATGTCACATTCCTTGTCAACTCTCTGCTTCTATTTGGTCCATCTGAGGTTTGGAGTCAGGGCTCTCGGACTCCTACTGCCACCTCCAGGGCCAGGACTCGGGGCTCAGTGCTCCACGCAGGAGGTCCCCAGCACTCACCCCTGTCTAACGTGAGCCTGTGAGAGCCAGGACCTTGACTGCTCACCCCTGGTCCCCACACCGAGAGCAGACCTAGCACCTACCAGGAACCACTGCCCAGTGTATGTGGGGGTGAACAAATGAACTGTGGGAGTCGCTGGTCCAGGGGCACAGGAACGTGCTGGGGCGTGGCTCTCGGGACAAGCCTCCTGAGGCCTCCCATTTGAAGTGAAAGCCGAATAAATGAAACTATGTAAATCAACACACGTGCAGGGAGACCAAGACCCAAAGGAAACAGGCGAGAATGGAAGCATTAGCGGCGAAATTAGAGTAACTGAAGAATCGGAAAATGTTTTCAGTATCATCCTATTATTATTTCAAAAGTAATCAGTAAGAATCCTCCCACAGAAAGGGACGCTACGCCTCGGCCGCAAGCCGGGAAGAGGCCCCGCAGCGCCCCCGGCACCTCTGTTCTGTGGGTCGCAGCCCCGGGGAGCCCTGCGCCTGCCCGTCTCTGCCGGCCCGGTGCCCCGTGGGCGTGGTTTGCACGCCGTGGAACTGGTCCTTGGAGCAGCAACGTCATTGCCCATGGCCAGCAAGTGGCAGAGCCCCCGCCCGAGACTCCACGTGTGGGGCTCTTTCCTTTTTTAGACGTCGCTTTCCATTAGTTGTAAACCTAGCAGTGCTCAGAAGAGGATCTGGACAATACTAAAAAGGCTCAAAAAGGAAAGCCCGCTCCAGCACCTCTGCCCAGCCGCACCCCCTCGGCCGCGTGGGGCCGTCCTGGGCCTGCTTCGGGGAGCGCTGCTCCGGGGGTGGGCAGCGGTCTCCCGGCCGCGCGTGGGACCGAGGCAAACAGAGCTCACAGTGATCAGCAGGCTTCTTACCAAAGGAAGAAAGAGAGGGGGTGAGAGGAAGAGAACCCCTCTCTCGGAGCTGAAGGGCCCTGGGTCCCTGGGATCTGAGACCCTCTTCCTGGAGCCCGGGGCGTGGGGAGGCTAGTCTGGGGGCTTGGGGTGGGGCCGTGACACGCCAGCAGCCATTTAGGAAGGGCAGTGTGGACTCAGAAGCGCTGAAGCTTCAGGTGGAAACCAGGCCACAGCCTTTGGAGATCTATGATCACCCCGGGCTCCCGGGCAGACAGGCCTGTGCAGTTTCAGAAATTCATGGGTAGCTGGTTGGATGAACTCTGTACTCTGTGCAAGGCATGGGGACAGTGGAATACACAGGCCCGGTCCCCACAGGGCTCATGATCTGGCAGGAAAGAGCGAGTACGAACAAGCAAAAATGTGTGTGCTCAGGGCCGAGGGGAAGCATGGTGGGGAGAGGGGGGCCCAGGGATCAAGTAGTGGGAGCCTAGCCTAGCCTAGGGGGCTGCGAGGGAGGTGTGTGCAGAGGATTGCAGGCTGAGCAGGAGTTAGCTGGGGCGCTGAGGGGACCACAGGTGCCCAGGCATGGGGATCGGAGGGAGGGAAAATCTCCGGCAGGGCTGGAGCCCAGGGTCAGCCTCGCCCTGCTGACAGGGGAGGTGGGGCAGTGCGCGCACGCTGGTGCCTGGAGGTTGTGCATCTTCTGTCTCCTTCTGCCCTGAGATGCAACCTGTACACCATTTGTAGTTTAGGTCTAAACTCGGCCATTTCAGTAAGAGTCTATTTTTACAGGGAAAGTTTAACATGGAGGAAAAGAGAAATCACTGCCCTAAGTGGAGGCGGGCAGACTAGGTTGTGGGAAGCCCGCTAGGGACAAGAGCCGGAGTCCAGGGCTCCTCCGCCCAGCTCACCTGCAGCTCTCACTGGAGTTGATGGATGCGAGCGGAGTCTTCTCAGTACAGAACTGGAAAATAACAGCCGCCCTGGTTTTCTAGCAATGCTCCCTACAGTGAGCTCACTCTCCGAACCCCGAATCCCTTGAGGAGGCTGAGATCTGTCTGTGGGGCCCTTCTGGGCTCCCCAGCCTCCGGGCCTTTCCCTCAAGGCACCTCTGGGCCAGATCTTCCTCTGCCTCTTACTGGATTCCCTGGTGAGACAGTGGGCTCCCAGCAGAGCAGCGTCTGCCAGATGCTCAGTGAGCAGGGCCTGCCCCACCATGCAGGGAGGATGGACGTGAGAACCACAGGCCTTCTGTCCCCCCTGTCCTCCTACAAGTCACCTGGTGAAGCATCTATCACATGTATGTCCAGCCTGGTGCACCACAGTCCACCCTGGGCCAGGCCTGGTCTGGGGCCAAGGGGCCTTCCTGGTCTGCTCACGCCAGCGAGTGGGCGAGCAGTGGGCTTTGCTTACCGTTTGGCTTTCGTCTTCCTTTTTATCAGCTGGCTTGTCTGTTTGGGAGGCTGCTTTTCTCCTAACACAAAGGAGGAAGAAGACACAATCAGCTCCTGGGGGTTTCCAACTGGCCGACACCTCTCTGGTAGACACAGCTTGGTCCTCAGAGGCTTTTTCTGACAGGTGGGGCCTGGCTCCGCTTTGTGTGAAGCAGGCAACTTGTCCAAGCACCCATCTGGCCTGTGGCAATGCCCGGGGGAGTGTCCAGGCCTTCTGTGCTGCTCCCAGGACCCCGGATACAGAGCTGGTCTGGGCTGAGAGGTGGGGGGTTGAGGGCTTCCTATCTCTGCTTATGGCACCTGAGGGGTCAGGGAAGTTGGTCTGCACCCTGTCCAGGTTGCTGGGAGGCTAGGTGGCAGTGGTTCTCCCAGGCCTGGCCACAAGGGGCAGGAGAGCTGTCCTGTCATAGGTCAGGCTCTGGGGGCATCCTGTCTACAGGCCAACTGGCTTGGGGAAGCGGCCCTATGGCCTTGTGGGAGGCGGGATGGAACCATTTTCCATTATCCTAAAGTTCCTCCTACCCTTGGGCTCAGCAGCCACACCCTCCCCAATCTGGACGCAGGAAGAGCTGCACATGCTCAGAAAGACCCCAACAGACGCCCTCTGAGCCCATCAGGCACCGCCCCCCCGCCCCATGGCTGACTTCCTTTCTCATTCGCTCTGAAAACTCACTCTTCCTTTCTGGCTTCGGTGGTTGCTACGTGTGGCTAATTCCCAAATCTGCACAAGGAGGCCCTTCTTACTCTCCAAAGATACGGCTTTGGAGAACTTCAGTTTGGTGGAGCCACCCAAACACAACCCTCAGAGCTCACAAGGTGAGCTGTCGCTCAGGTGGGAAGCTGGCCTGATGGTGGCAGGGTGAGGGCCACCAGCCAGCTGTCACCTGCTGGGGGACCAGCCCACACCCCAGCCCCCTTGGCCACAGGGGCCTCCTTCTTCAGTCTTCTCATCCCGGGAAGGACAGGGCTACCCACCTACCACTCCCCTCCAAAGCCTAGGAATCATCACCAGGCTCTCCCTCACGTGAGACAAGAGAACCTGGTCAGTCCTCTCTCCTCACTGTTTCCAATCTGTCTGCCCGTCTTCCCTTCCAACGCTGCGTGCAAGCACCACCGGCTCCTCCCTGGACTGCCACTGCCACTGTGCCTGTGACACCTCTTCCTACCCAGAGCCAGCCTTTAATCTCAAAACCATACAGCTGACCAGGCCTTCAGTCCTGTGAAGAGCCACTGTGTGGAACATGTGTGGAAGCGCTTGGCGTGGAGCGACTGCCAGCGACACGATTCCCTTGGGCTCTGCCGCTGGAGAAAGGGCTCGGCCGCGCTCTCGAGGGAGGAGGCAGGAACTCGAAAGGAACTTCGTTCAAAGAAACAGCTTGTGAGGGCAGTCTCCTGTTGGGTCCACCCAGCATCCTTCATCGAGATGGGTTTCCAAGAGCAAAGCGACTGATCCTTGCGGGGCTGTGCAATGCGCTTGTTCTTCGGGCTCCTGGCCCTGCCACCAGCATCTGGTGTCTCCCGGCTCCTGGCACACTGGCCTCTTCCTATTCTCAGAAACTTCCTCTGTTTGGCCTAAACCATCTAGGCCAAGTTGTTATTGTGAACACATGGTGTTGGACTTGGGGAGCGTGTGAGTATTTTCTTTTCAAAAAACATCTATTTTTATCAAGGCCCCTCTGGAACACAATCCAACACACTTGCACATCGAGGCCCTCCCTTCCAGCCTGAGGTCTGGTCAGGCTCCTGCACGTCCCGGATCCAGGGGTGCTCGCCTCTCCTGCCTCACCCCGGAGAACACGTGGAACCTCCTCTGGGAAGCCCTCCCGGGTCCCCCTGGAGGTGTTCTGCCGTTGTGCAGCCAGTCGCCCTGCACCTCCTAGTCACTGTACAACAACTGCTCAAAGCCCGTCCCCTTGGCACCTGTGCAGCTCAGGCTTGGCCTGTGGATCCACCTCCTGCTCCTACTCCACTGTGGCAGGCTCCCCCGGTGCTGTGTGCACAGAGGCCCTGGGCCAGCCCCTGCTGTCACGGCCAGACCAGCTACCTGCCCTGTGTGGGCCTGTCTCCCATGCGTCCTTGCAAGGCTGTGCAGGTTTTACAAAGACCTGGCACAGAGAGCTCTCGCCAGCCACCGTGGGGGCAGCGGGAAGAACCCAGAGACTGAGAGAAGGCAGGAGGGGTCACCTGGACAACAAGGCACGTTCTGGCAGGCACAGCCCGTTCCTGGGCCCTGTGTGCCCAGGTCAGCCATAGCACTGGGAACCCGTGTCTGCACGTTCCCGCAGCCCTGCCACATTTACAAGTAAACCCAAGCTTTGTAGCTCTCCCGAGAGGGAGCTGTCTGATCACCCCATCTGCTCAGAATTCAGCTGGGGAACAACCAAGCGCCCTAGCATAGGCTGATGGCCTTGGCTCAGCTGGAGCCACACCTGCTGGTGCAGACGGAGCTGGATGGCCAGGCACTGGGCCCCAGGGCCCAACCGGGACATGGAGGGAATGGCGGTTCCACCTCTGAGGGGTGATGTCCTCTGAGCTCCTGCCAGTTCATCACTGCTTCTCCTGTGTCCTTCATAATGGCCCCCACAAGATGGGCCCCTCCACGCATTCACCATGGGGGAATCTCCTCGCCCCCCTCAGAATCTACCTCTGAAACAATCCCCAAATCTCCCTCTGCTCAGGATAAGGCTGGTACACGGCAGACGCTTTGACACGCATCGTTAAAATGAAATGAGGAAGAAGTTAGACTTTAGAGGACTCCTTTTGGCTTGATGTCTCAGACTGACCCCTGGAGAAGCGAAAACCTGATTAACAGTCCCCTGCTCAGCTGAACGCAGGTGATGTGGATCCTGGGGCTGGCCGGGCGGCTCCTTTCGATTCTGGGGAGCAGGAGCCTCCTGACAAGCAGTGGGGTTTAGGGGAAGCCTAAATACTCACCTCTTGGCCAGCAGTTTGTTCATCTCTTCCATGAGGCCTCCTCCTCCACCCCCACTGCTTGCCCGGTTGGCATCAGACTTTGAGGTCCCGCTGGGACTGGAGCCTCCAGACGCATCTTCCGGCTGAGGGGAAAGGATGTCGTGTTTTAGCCTGGTGCCCATGGCAGGACACTACTTTAGCGGAAAAAGGGGGTGGACAAATGTGAGTGTGGATGTGTCATTCTTGCAAAGACAGTGCTGGGAGCGGCCTGGGGCCATCCAGTCCCAGTTCCAACCCATGTGCTGCTGACGAAACCAGAGGCCTGAGAACAAGCAGGACTGGAGTGTCATCACAGTCAGCAGACACGGCCCAGGTCCACGGGCACATGGTCAGCGCCCTTGCCAAGACCAGCATGACAGGAGTGGGCTGGCGAGGAGGGACAGCTCTTGGGAAGGAGGTCAAATTCTGTATTAGAGGTGTTCTTAGAACCACAGCTGCACACGCAGCCTTCTTCGAGAAGCCCCACCTTCCAGGACACTGCGGAAGGCCGGGGAGGGCGAGCCGGAGGGAGCTGATCTCCAGGACATGAGGTGCAGAGACGAGGGACTTGAATTCAGGAGACCCCGGGCCGGAGTCCAGACTCTGCAACTGACAAACTGTGTGCCTTGAACAAGTCGTTTAGACTTCAGACGACCAGGCCTCCACTTCCTCTTCTACGAGGGGATACCTCTGCTCTACTTGCGAAGGGTCAGAAGCAGTTCACATGCCTGGGAGCCCTCACGGCTCAGACACACGGCGCTGCCACGACTGAGGAGGTGGGAGGTGCCGTCGGGGTCGGGGCACCCCTGACAGGGGAGGGTCCTCCCATCTGCAGTTGGAAACCTGCCCCTCAGCCCAGTCCCCTGTCCACCCACCGGTGCCCAGGGATGCTTACCCGCTGGACTCTTCTTAGCTTGGCTCCAGCCAGGGCAGCGGCCAGGCCTGACACGGAGCTCTCGTCGTGGCTGGCGCCTTGGGCTCCTCCAGCTGGCAGTGGGGGTGGCGGAGGGGGGGTGGCCCCCGTTGGGGGAGGTGGGACAGGGGGTGGGGGTGGGGGTGGAGGCCCACTACATGAGAGGGGGCCGCTGGCTGCAGATGAGGGATGCCCCGGTGGGAGGATGGGTCCTGAAACAGCAGTGGGCTTGGTCAGTCCCCAGCCCTCAGCTGGTGCTTCCCTGGGAGCAGGGACAGGGGGCAGCCTGCTCCTCTGTGGGATGAGGAACAGCTCAAGTTTGCTTCTTCCAGGAAGCCCCCACAGGATGCATTTGGTGCTGTTCCAGTCACTCCCTATGCTGGTCTCCCTAACATTCTGGGGGCTGGCTGGACCCGCAGTGTCTCGTACTTGCTTAACGTCCCTTAAGCTCAGCTGACTTTCTGTTACTCATCTGTGGTCTTCCCGTGGGAGAGGGAGCTCTTGGGTGGCACATACTGAATCTTTCTTTCCTTCTCTGCTCCTTCTCAGCACCTAGCACCCTGCGAGGCATTGGCAGATGTTAGTCCCTGAGATGCAGTTGTGACTGACCCAGGGTCATTCTTCTGTCTCCCCGAGTGGACAGTGAGCTCCCTGGGGCAAAGGGCTGCATCCTTGTCTACTGCAGCATCCCTAGCCGCTCCTATGGTGCCTGAGACACGGTCCACTCAGGGAATGATGGTGGGAGGACCAGAGGCTGGTGTGCAGGGGCTGGGCCAGGCTGAGCTAATCCCCTCACCCTCTGCTCTGTTCTCTTGTTTTCTGACGTTCACCTGATGTGGCTGTCACAGTCTGAGGCCTACTCAACCAGCAGCTCGCCACAGAGTGGCCAGTGTGTCCCTGGGCACCATCCGAGCGTGGGGGCTGGAAGCAGGCCCTGAGGGGCTCTCACCTGTGGCCGAGGTTCTTCTCTCGAGGGACTCCTGGCGTTGCTGCTGGTGCTGCTGCTGCTCCATCACTTGTCTGAAAAGCGATCACAGCAGAATGGGGCTGACTTCTCGGAGCGAGAACAAGGCAGCTCTGTGTCGGAGCCCAGGCAGCAGGAGCAGGCTTCACTGGTGACCCTGGAAGCCCGCCGTGCACCTGGCCTGGGGGCTGAGCGATGAGCTTGCCTCGGTCCCCCGGGCCCCGGCCGCTGGGCTTGCCGCCCCACTTGACAGAGGCCGAGCGCGTGACCGGTTCCAGGCCCCCAGACAGGTGAGCGCCAGTAGCCCACTGGGTCTCAGTACACCTGAGCAGGGGGTCCCTCATAAAGGCTCAGGTGACCATCTGGCCAAGTGACCAAGCTTTCCCCTAGGCTGGACGAGCTCACCTGACTTGGGGGCCTACGGCCTCAGCAGACACAACCTCAGGATCCCCTGTTCTGACTGCACCTGGCTTAGCTTCCTGGGTCAATTTTCAGGCACTGCTGGCTGTCAGAGAAGTGGACACTGAGGCTGCACATCCTCACTCCATCCACAGGCCTGGCGTCCACCTAGAGGCCCATCGGAAGGCTGCACCGCAGGGCTAGGTGTGCCTCAGCAGGAACTGACCTCCTAGCTCCTCGGCAGGGTGGCCTTGGGCTGCTCTTAAAGGCCGGTCGAATGAGGACACTGACCCACAAACACGTCCACAGAATCTGGCGCTGAGATGCTGGGGCAGGAGGGGCTTGAGGGAACGTGTCAACCAGGGAGGGCAGCAAGGCTTTAACTGGTGAGAGCCAGCTCTAACGGCCCCCTAACCGAGCGTGGGGTCGAGGGCTGCTCTGATGCCCACTGAGCCCTGTGGCTATCCCTGATGTTTTGACCCCTGAAGTTGACAAACTGACCTTCAAGGATCACTCGGCTCGGGGACAGTGGACTGCAGATGAAACTGAACGGCTCTCTGCAGACAGTGGCCTTGAACTCTGGACTTGGGTGGTGGGGAAGAGAGGTGTGTGGTGCAAAACAGTTCTGTGATAGCAGCCGCAGGGTCTGTTTAGGACCCACACGCTCTTCTCTGGGCCAGACTAGACTGCCAGCCCTGGTTCTGCCTTTAACTTTCACTCACTTTGGGCAAGTGGTTTCCACTCTCTGAGCCTCAGCTGGCTCATTTGAGAAACAGTACCGGAACCGCTCCCACCTGCACACACTCTAGGAAACATATTCTTGTCTCTATGTCATTTGCTTGAGACCAGCAGACCAAGGGTTAACACTGTCATTTTCAAACAGGGAACCGAGGCCTATGGCGGTAACTTGCCCAAGGTTGCAAAGTTCACCACGAGGCCTGAAGATGCTCAGAGCAGGAGAGGCTAGAGAAGAGAACGCCCTGAGAGCCCTGCTGCCGGGTGAGGGGTGGGGGGACAGCGGCCTCCTCAGCCCCCAGCCCGGGGCTCCGCGAGTCTCATGACAGGCCCCTGCAGCGACGTCCTCCTCGGAGAACCTGGGTGAGGAGGCCTGCACCAGGCCTGCCTCCGCAGCACAGCTCCCACAGAGCTGGGACTCCCAGCCTCTCAGAGGCGCAGAGCCCCGCCCCAGCGATACAGACCAGGTTCAAGCCCTGGCCCTGCCTTTCCTGTCAATGTGACCGGGGGATGCTGCTCCCTCCTTGGCCACCATGACCTATTCCGTAACTTCAGGACCATGGCACTGGTCCTTCTTCCTCGTTGGAGGGGGCTGGGGAGGTGGTCACCCTATGGTCTAAATCCCATGGGAGCGGCCTCCTTCATAGGCTGGCTCAAGGAGGACTACAGCACAGCCCTGGCCAAGGTATCCAAGAGCAGGTGCAGCTCACAAAGTGCCCTCATGGCCTCTGCCTGCTTTGGCCTCAGCTGGGAGGTGAGCGGCTAGGGGGCAGGGTGCTTAAGAACCTAAGATCCTCTAGAGAGGCCATGGCACCCGCCCAAGGCATCTAGCAAGAGAGTGGCAGGACCAGGGCTCACGAGGCCTTTGGGCAGAGTGAGGGGCAAGCAGCAAGGGGTGAGCAGCACAGGACAGGGCCAAGGCCACAGGCCTCAGTCACAGGCCTGGCGGGACTGTCTGCCCATCCCCTGCAGCACAGCCCTGAATCTCACGACGACTGCCCCCTGACACACTTGGGAGTGCTGAAGTCAGTAGGTGAACAACTCTCAGGGCACAGCCAAGCTTGTCACGAGGGCTGCAGGACTGGAAGTTGGTAGTGCTCTCTCTCCACGAGACCCCCTGCTCTCATCGTCACTCTGGCAAAGCAGCAATGAAACTTGCCCCCCTTCCTTTCTGGTCAGGCCTGCTCCCCCCCAACCCCCAGGGTCTCCCTGGGAGTGCTGGCCCTGGCCTCAGTTGTATCCTCCAGGCTGGCCCCTGCCGGGCGGTCGGTTACCTTCTCTGGATGTCCATCTCATCAGGAGAGGGGCCATTCTGCACCTGACGCTGGGTGGAGGGGCCTGTAGGGCAGAGAAGCACAGAAGCACAACGGTCAGCAGAGAGGAGACTCCGACAAACACAGCTGGGACTCCACCCGCCTCTGCCCCTCCTGGTCTCAGCAGAGATGGTTTCATCAGCTGCTTCTCACCCTTGTGATACCCCATCCCCATCTCAGCCTCAGTCACCTCCTTCTCCTTTTCTTGTGGCTCCTCCCTTGGAGCCAATAAACGGGATCCTATTTTTCACACAGTTCAGAATCATCCCCTGGAGCTGCTGACCCTTCGCTCTCTTCCCCTCTCAAACTGCACTTGCTGTTTCTACTTCCTCACTTGCCACTGTCCCCTCAACCCTCTAACATCTGCCTTTGGCCTCTTCATGTCCCACAAAGCTGTTTTAACTAAAATCACCAAGTCCAGTAGATCCATTTTATTCTGCCTTTTGAGCAAAGGAATGACCCACAGCAGGCAAGTGTCAGAGCCAGGGTCTCAGCACCGAGTCTGGCCACATCCATGCTCCTCACAACGTGATGCCCTCCCGCCTGCATCTAAGAGTCTGCAGGTGCGGGGTGGGAAAGAGACAGTGGAGGCAGAGGTGGCCGAGCCCGTCACTGATGGAGCAATTGCGGAGCCACATTCCCGCCCTGGACCCCGAAGGCAGGGCCCGGAGCAGACGAGGTCTGCGGTGTGTATCTCGTGTTCAGATGGGCTGGTGCTGTTACATTTATAAGAAAATCAGGCTTTTGCTCCAGTCTGAGACAGAACTGATTGTTCCTTCTGTCTGCGAGCTCAGGTGTCCCTGGGGAACTGCAGAGAGTCACAGTGGCAGGGGAGGGACTCCGGGCAAGCTGGTCTCAGGCCCCACTGCCCAGGTGGGGAAGGGGTGCTGTCTCCTCCCTGGGACGAGGTGCCAGCAGCGCTCAGCCTATGACAAAATATGATGGGCAGAGGGCCTCTCCCACTAGGTGCTTCCAGCAGCTGAGGGATTAGCAGGTGGTCCCCTGGATCAAGGGCACAATGGGACAGTGAGTAACAGGATCTCAAAGCTGAAACAGGTCATCTGATTCTAAGGCCACCTCCTGCCCAGCACAGGAACCCCTCTGTGCCTCCCAGCAGGCACTCCTAGCATGATGCCAGCAATGGAAGCACTCCAGGTGAGCAAGTTCGGTCCTACACCGAGGTCACAAACACACCCACCGACGAAGGCCTGACCTCTATCACCAGGTGTGACAGCCCTTTCCAGGCTGGAGGGTAGCTTCCATATGCGGCAGTGCCTGGTCCTTAAGCCCCAGCATGAGCTTCTTGCAAGCTTTCAGTGAGGCAGGCTTTGCCCCTTCCTGGCCCCGTGTGGATGCTTCGGTTGGGGAAAGAGGAGGGAGAGTGCCCAGATGGTGGGCAGAGGGCCAGCTGCTTGATGGGAGGAGGGCCTCCCAGCACTAGAGGGAAAGCTCCTCCCCTGGGTGGACCTGCCTGGGTCTGACCTTGCTCAGTGCCTCCCGCTGTTCTCAGAGGATGGGCAGGAGAGGCGCCTGTGTACTTTTTACAGTGGTGCCTCTGTAAGTGTCAGTGGCCTGGCACACAGTAGGTGTGAAATAAATAATAGTTTTCTTTCCTTGTCTTTAAACACATTTTTTTGCTTTATTTAACATATAATAATAATACTGCTTTTTTAAAAAATTAGTTTCTCTGACTATAAATAACACGTAAGTATGTTCAGAGATTAGAAAAATTTTAAAGTCTCATAAAGTAAATAAACATTCCCAATTAAAGAAAAATCCACAGCGAGGGGCTCTCTCTTCTCTCCCACTTGCGAGGCTCCTCCCCTCCTTGTTCTCAGGAAACCAGAGAGCGAATATAACACCGCTGTACGGCAGTGTAAGGCGTTCTTAATTTAAACTCGTTTTACTTCTCACAACCCAGCCAGATGGCTCCCAAGAGGGCCTGTAATGGGTGAGGAGATGGCCCAGAAGAGGGAAGTGACGTACTTGCTCAGGGGTCACAGGCAGCAAGGGGCAGGGCCAGGCTCAGACTACCTGCAAAACGCTCCTTTCTTTCCTAAATTCAGTCACACCGTGGTGTTGGCTGAGACTGGCCCGGAGAATGAAGAGTGAGCTGGCTGGCTGAGGGGCTGCAGCCCCCTGACGGTGCTCAGGTGTCTCCTGGCGGACAGGTGCCCACCCGCTCATCCCAGCCAAGGCAGGATTCAAGACACCTCAGCCCAGTGTTCGGGGCTCAGGCCTGACAGCTGGGCTTCTGGCTCGTCCCAAGACCCGCCTCCACTGCTGAGCCCACGCCTGTGGTCTGGATCGTGCCCTTCTTCCAGGGACTGAGCTCCTGTGTGGCCCGTGGCCTGAGGCTGGGAGCCCGCCCTCACTGAGAGCTGGCCTTGCTTGGGCCCCGCCAGCGCTCAAAGGTCTCCCTGCGTCTCCTGGCCTGGCCTCTGTCACGGGAACTGCTCCCCACCCTCTGTCAGGACCCCAGCCGGCAGCCAGCTGCCCACGGCGTGGTCTGCGGTGGTCCTGTGCTTGGGTTCCTCGTTCTGCCTGCTGGGCTGGATGGCCTCCCAGCACCCCCAGCCGGCCTGGTCCTCCACAGGGCAGGGCAAGTCCGGCCTCACTGCTCCCAGGCAGCTCTGGCCCCTGCCCACGAGACCCCTCTGAGGGAGACAGCTGGAATCGGAGACACAGAGGAGCAGGAAGGTGCGCCAGTGCTGTCAGAAGGCACCTCGCTTCCCACTTTGCAGCTGCTTCCTTCTCTCGGCCTCCTGCCGCCTGCCCTCACTGCCCAGCTGGTCCCACCAGCCCCGGGAGGTACACAGAATGGGTGCTGGTGGCTCTGAGAAGTGAGGGGACCTGCCCAAGGCCATGGCGCTCGGTGGCACTGGCCTTGGTGTCACAAGCTTGTCAAGCCTGAGAGCTGATCTTGCAAGAGGCTGGGGCCTGGCCCACCCTCTGGGGGCTCCACCTAAGACAGCTCCTACCTTTCTCTCACTCACCTCAAACAGCTTTTACCAAAGTCACAATAAACAGCCTAATTGGCACTACGTACACGTGACAAAGGCAGGAACACTTCATGTGGAACACGGAACAGACACCGGGAGGAGCAGAGTGCCCGTGAATTTCTGGTGTTTTGTGGGTCCAGCCCACAGCAGAGCTCACCCCCTGGTGGCCAGCCAGGGCAGAGGGTGACCCGTGTCTGATGAAGCCTCTGAACAGAAAGGAGCAAGGGCACAGAGGCTCATCTGCTCCGAATCCTGCAGATGCTTCTCGGGAAAGGAGCCGACTTCTCATTCTCCGAGGCCCACGTTTCAGCTTTAAGTCTAAGTCTCATCAGACACCCACTCCTACAAAAGCTGATGGTGACTCTGAGAAAGTCTTTTTATCCTTGGGGGTCATGAGCTGGGGGAACACAGAGGACAAACAAAACTAGAGGGGAGGGTGAGGATGGCTACACTACAGCACAAGCCCACCCAGAAGGATGCAATGCAGGGGAGAGGAGGCTGGTCAGAGGGGATGGGAGCTGCTGGCTGAGGGTCCTCAGGTGAGCCATCTGAGTGGTGGGGGCATTGCTTCCTGGGGCTCCCTATGGACCTGGTCAGGCCTCACCCCCAGGCCCTCCCCTGTGAGTGGGGAGGGCATAAGGCTACTCCCAGGCTGGCTGACAGCACCCCTGTACTGGTACTGTGTCCCTGCTGCAGGCTTCCGCAGTCTCTGTCTTTGACCAAGATTCCAACGTGAAGTGCGATCATCTTTGGGGGAAGTTGCCCTTGTTTAACAGGACGGGGCAGGGGACAGCAGATGAGAGGGGAAGGCCGCACATGATCAGGCTCCCGGGAGAAGGAACCTAGAGTGGCCGACCCCTCAGCCCTACCCCAGGTCACGCTGCAATGTGCAGCCCCAGCCCCGTGTCCCCTAGGACACACTATGTCTGCCTCTATGTGCCAGAAAAGACAGCAAAAGGGACAGGGCACATAGCCCGACTCCTTATCTCCTGGCACATAACTGTCCTGTTCACTTTCCCAGCACTTAACATAGTTCTTGGCACACGGTCAACACTTGACAAATATTTGTTGAATAAATAAATGACCAGGACCCAGGCAAACTGCCTAAAGCTCTCCAACCAAAGGCTGAGACCGAGCAGGTGGGTACTCTTAGAGCTCTTACGTCACAGCTGGGGGGAAAGCTGGGGCTGAGCAGGGACGGGCCTCACAAGCCCGCAGACACTAGAGCAGGGGGCCCCGCAGGTTGCAGCGGTGGGCAGCTCCCGGCAAACACAAGGGAATGGGACAAGGGGGCGGGGTGGGGGTGCTCACGTCCACTAAGCAGCTACGAGGCCACGTGCTGAGTCCAGTGCAGAGACTCCCAAATGTCACCTCATGTATCCGCACCCATCCAGGGGCCCTGGTGTGATACGTATTTTATCCAGAAGAAAGCTGGAAAGTTGGAGAACTTAAGGGACATCTTCGAGGCCACTCAGCAGGTAAAGAGTGAAACCAGCTTAAACCCAAGAACAGGGGTGAGGCTTCTCCACCTGGTTGGGGGGAAGGGTCGGGCAGAAGGGATGGGAGAGGAGAGGGGTGGGTCCTAAAGAGGAGCGGGGTGGGTCCTAAAGAGGAGCGGGAAGAGCCAAGCAAAGAAACAACAGAGCAGGAGCAGGAGTGCGAAGGGAGAGAGGAAGAGGGCGGGCGCCATGGGGAAGGCAGAGGGGCTGCTGCTCAAATGCCTAGTGCACCTTTCTTGGCCGGAGCTCGGCCCCCGAGGTGCAGCCTCAGTACCTGTGGAGGGAGACGGTGGGTCGGCCTGCCTGCTGCCATCCTGCCTGTCCTCACCCAGGTGTCCTGTCCACAGAGTGCTTGGGCAAAGAGTGTGCAAATGCTCCTGTCCCAGGAGAAGGATCTGCACCAGAGGTTCTCAGAGCTGTGTGTGCAGAGCCTGACGGGTCCCGGGTCTGGCCCTGGGTGATGGCACTTCGTGCCCAAACCCCAGTAAGGAGAAACCCCAGGGGCGCCCGGTGGAGGGCGGTTCTCGCAGTCACAAGGTCGACCTCTCAGCGAGCTGAAGCCCAGCTTGCTAGCACTGCTCCCGGGGTGCTGGTTAGGACCAGACCGGGGTCTGGATGGTGGAGAGCGGTTCTCCTGCTCCTCACCCAGGAAACACAGCCCCAGCCCTCCCACTGCCCCTCATCCCTACTCTGCAGTCCCTCTCCATTCCTGGGTGGTCTCTCTGGACTGTTCCAGTTTACACAAATCCCCTGCAGAGGGAAACTGGAGCCAGGAGACCTGTGTTCTTGATGGAGTTCGGCCACTAAGTAGTTAAGCCCCTCGGCTCTCTGCGCTTGGGTTTTCTACAAAGTGAGAAGAATGGAATCAAGGATCATCTAGTTGTAAATCTTCACAATTTAAAAGGACAAAGAAGGAACTACATCAAAATGCTAACAGTGGCTATCTCTGGATCACGGTGGTATTCTCCTTTTGAACTTCCAAATTATGCACAAGCAGGATGCATCACCTTATGGTAAAGAAACAAAAGGCTAAGAGTCCTCAGGAGGGGACAAGGCTCCGCTGTGACTCCACTCGGAGTCAGCCGGTGCAGCCACACAGCTCCCGGCATAGGCGCCGCACTTCAATCACGCAGCCAAGGTGGCAGACGAGCCCCGGCACTGCGACGCCTCCTCCTGAGAAAGGCCGTACTCCTGCTGCCCATTAACATTTATGAGGCCCTGGGACACTGGCCCTAGCTCCTCTGGGACAGAAGGGACAGGCTAGGTTTCCAGGCAGTCTCTATAGGAAAGGCGACCCTTGGGCCTCCTGAAAAGATGGAACCTGAGATTCCAACAGCGCCAGAAACAAAGGATCCAGCACCTGCTCAGTGACGCCTGATGGAATTTCTGGCCAGAAAGAGACAGCCACCTGGTCTGGGCTGGGCATAGCCCAAGCCCTTCGGAGCCCCTCCCAGCACCATCTCTCTGGCCGGCTCCTTCTTTCTCCAGAGGCTCCTCCACTGGTTGGCTCAGAGAGACACTCTGGGATGGGGTTCAGCCTTCCCCTCTTGTGTCAAGGTTTCTGCTGACAAGCAAGCAAGTGGCCACATGGGAATGGAGCCTGTGATCTGGGCCTATGACCTGGCCTGGTCGTGGTCTTCAGAGCCACCTTGCCAAGGCCACACAGGGACTGGTGGCAGAGCTGGGACCAGTGCCCAGGACAAGTGTCTCCTGGCCCAGGGCTCTGTCCACACCAGCAGGCTGGTGCTTGGCTCGGGCTAGACAGGCAGCTGCCTCACCAGCTCTGCGCCTGGGAAGCCCCGGCAGGGATGCTTAACCACTTCCTGAGCTCGGCTCAGCACAGACAAATCCTGACTGCCACTCACTGCCGGGCCAGGTGCTTGGTTGAAGCTAACCTGCATGTGGACCTTCTAGTGCCTTTTCTTCCCAGTCCTTACCAATGAATTTAGGTTCACAGTGGCTGATACATGAGGCAGTTTGCTTTGTTTTCACTTGGATCACCAGAGTCAGTTCGTTTATCATCCACTGCAATCCTGTAATAGACCCTCAGACCTGGGCCTGCCAGTTACGGCTCAGCCCCAGGGTGAGTAGCGGTTAAAGCTGTATCTAAGAGGCCAGTATCTAGTGATTGTAGACCCTGGAGGTCAGCATGTACAGACACAAAGGCTGCAATTCAGAGAGGGCCTAACTGTCCAAGGCCATACAAGAAGAAGCACCTACCAGCCCTTGCAATTAAGCACCAACATGGTACTCTAGAGAGGAAAGGCCTCTCACTCTAACAGTGACAGCAAGTGCCAGTGAGCAGTGTCCCCTCTCCTGGTGTAGAGGGGTCCTGAGGCCAGGGGTAAGGGAGGGACTTGCCTACGAACACATCCGAACGGGGTAAACGGGGCTGGAACCCAGGTCTCCCAGCTTCCAGGCCAGGGCTCCGCCAACCAGCCTGCTTGGCCCCACTCAGGCTGTGGTCCTCAGGCCACTTACTGTCCTAGTAAAATGTCTTCTCCCTTTCCTAATATGCTCCTTTCAGGACACACAACCTTGAAAAGACTCTCAGACAGAATAAAGTACAATAAAATCTATCACATGTTTATCATCCGTGTGACAAAGCATCTCTGCATCATTTTTGTGATTAATTCGCTCAGTGATCCAAGGCTCAACCATCAGGACTATTTTACAGACAGGGAAACTGAGGCTTGGAAAGGGTGAGCGACTTCCCAAGGCCACACGCGCCCCAAGTGGACGGGACTCTGGGACTAGAGCCCAAACCTGCTGACGCCCAGTCCGCATGCTGCTGCCCTGCCCAAATTTCTGCAAGGTCTTAGTGCAGAATAGCACCTCCACCCTCTGTCAGCGACAGCGACTTCGTCCCAAGACCCAGAGTTCATGCCCTCCCCGCCACCACAGCACCTGGGAGCGAAGGGGGAGGCCCCAGGAGGAGCAGGAAAAGGACGAGGGGGCTCCTGTCACCTACAGCTCACTCTGCAAAGCACGGTGCAGTCGCAGTGGCAGAAGCAGAAGCACTGGAAGGTCCACTCCCTGCTGACCATTACGGGCAGGCCCCTGGGCGCAGTCTGGGAGGCGCGCTGCTTGCATCCTGCCCACTTACCTCTCCTTCCTCAGCCGCCTGGCTTGGGCAGTGGGAAACCGATACGCCGGCCAGCCGTAAAATGGGCTTCGTGCTTCAATCTTTAATGAGGCTTCCCAGCTAACCTATCAGGGCCCTCTGCTCTCCCCGACTCCAGAAAGCTCTGGGGGCCGTGGAGGGCCCTCGTGGGGCCAGCTACGGCCCTGGTGACAACGGGTGTCTTCCAGAGAAACCTCCCCTGGTGGCCTGCTCTCCTCTTGTCCCCTGTGGGCCGTGGGAGGGCACGAGGGGAGTGTGGAGCCGGAGGGAAGGGGTGACTGGACAAGGAAGAGCCCCCAGGCAGTGTGCAGCCTGACCTCCGGCTCTTCCCAGGCTCCCTCTGGGCTTCCCACCGGCTGCTCCTCAGACTCCTGTCCTGCTTCTCTCAGCCTTCTTGCCTCTCCTGTTTTCTCTCCCAGCCCGAGCGGCTCCAAGGCCCGCAGGAAACCAACCCTTCCCCTGCCAGCACAAATGCCTTTCTTCCATGCCCTGGACTCCTTTTTGCCGTCACACCTGTGGACACAGTGGCTGTTCCTTCTGCTGGGAAGGCTGTCGGTACTCCCCTAACTGGTAAAGCCCCAGGGCCCATACAGCCCAGGTTAAGTGAGTCTCTGTCCCCTGGGGCCTCCCTGGCTTCGCAGGTGGCTGCATGGGTTGCTTCTTCTGCTCTCCCTCTCCGCCTGCTCTGCTGTGGGATCCTGGGCCTCAGTGTCCTACAAGATGCTCTCACCACCAGTATTGGAAATTCTGTTTACTCCACTGAACTGGGAGCTCCCTGCGAGCGAATCCCATGTCCACCCTTCTCTGGACCCCAGCATCCTGCACAGAGCATGGCGCAAAGTGCCAAAGAACGTTCGTGGGACATGCCTCAACCCGGCATCACACCAAACCCTCCGTGTCTGAAATCCACATTAGCATCTTCTCATGAAAGCAACACCCACCCGCCTTGTCAGACTTGGGTTTCTCCTGCTCTCTGCCCTCTACTGGTCTCCACGACACACTGTCTCTCCCACAAATCTCTGCCTTGCCTGGATCCCAGCCTCATGGCCTCCTACCTGGGGGCTTTCCAGCAGCCCCCAGCCAGCCTCTTGGTCTCAGGCCCGTCTCCTTGAGCCCATGGTTTCACATGGAACATCAGACATTACAGCTCTTCTGTACAGCTCCTTGGCCAGGAAACTGTGGTCCCGTGGGAAACCCTCACTTTGGGACCGGAGGCCTCCCACACGCTAACATGCCTGGCCCAGCCCCCAGCCACCTTCACCAGGCTTGTCTGTTTCTATCAGTGACATACTCAGGTCAGGTACCACCTCCCTTACCATCTTCCCTGGTGGATACTAACTGTTCCCTTTTTACTTCCCTGGACTAAATGCAAATGTGTACAAATGTGTACAACACTGGACTTTCAAGGAATTTGGGACCCTCGAGACTTGCTGCCCAGGACAGGTACCTCATCTCCCCTCACCCTACTTTTCCCTGACGCAGGGCTCACATGGCCTTGCCTGTCCAAATCTTTCCCTGGACGATAAACACATCAATTCTACTGGGCTTTGGGGCCTGGGGTGGCTGGTCACTTTCCCTCGTTGGGACTTAATTTTCCCACCTGTGGGCTGAGCCAGAGGCGGTGTCATGGTGCTGAGAGCAGACCCACCACTGACGGAGCACTCACCCTGTGCCCCCTGGAAAGAACTCTGAGTCCCAGCTCTGTCACTGTCACTCTGTCTTTGCCTGAGACAGGACGAGAGCACCACTGGTCGGGGTGTGGACCAGCAGCACGTCAGTCAGCCCAGAGTTGCAGTGCAGCTCAGCACTGCTGGCTCCTCCCCTTCTTAGGCAATTTTGAGTGACTAACATTTTATTATCTGTATCCATTAAATTCTCCTAACACACCCCTGGAGTGGTATTATCATTATCCCATTGGACTAGGGACGCCCAGAGAGATTAAAAATCTGCCTACATGACGAGCGAGGGGCAGAGTCAGACCCAGAACCGCTCCCGTAGCCTCCGATCCCACGCCCTGTCCCAGTCAGCCTCCTGTCTCTTCAGAGGCTGCTCTACAATGGCCTATGTGGACAAAACTGCATGGTGGGGGGGTGCCTGAGGGAGGAGCAGTCTCTCTCCTCGGCATCCAGGGGTCAGAAACCCAGCTCCAGGCCTGCCCCGCTAGCATGGGCCGACCACACCTACTTAGAAAAGCAGTACATGTGAGGCACAAGCAGCTGGAAAAACAGAAGGTGAAGTCATAACAACCTCAGAGGGGGCCAGCAGATCGGTGTGCTCATTCAGTCTGGGCTTCAGTCTCTCCGTCACTTCCAACAGAAGAAGGCGTAACAGATGGGACCCGCAGAACTCACACCCCACGGGTGTGTGCCCGCACCAACCGGCCGGGCTCAGGCCCCGGCCGAGCTGCCTGCCCCCTCTACCTGCTAGATGCTCCAGGAGGCACGGAATGACATTCCAATAGCAGTGTTCGCAAGGGGCATCGGGAGGGATGCGTGTCACCAAAACACAGTCAGCAAACATCTGGATTGAAGCCCTGGGTCTGCCGGAGCCAGACTTTCCGAACTAGTTTTTTTATCTATAAAACGAAGAGTCTAGGCTGATAAGGCCTGTAAGGTCCTTTTTCATACTATGAGCCTATGAACTAGTCAATTAAATGTATTAAATGTAAATGTTTCTTTAACAAGGAATTAGTTTCAATTTTCTACTCCAATGGAGGGAAGTTATTTCCAGACAAGATCACGTAAGAATGTCCTGCCAGTTATGCTTGGCTTGGCTCATCTCCAGCTGTGCCTGGGCCGCCGCGGTCACAAGAGCGGGGCCGTGCCTGCACTCTGTCACTGAGGCAGGCCACTCCCTGCCCACTACGCCTAAACCAGGAGGGCCCCCATGCCTTCAGCAGACCCTTCCACCCCGGGGGTGGGCGCCCACTGCTCGGAGGTGCTCTGTGGTATGTGGAGAAACAGGAGGGCACAGATCACGCTCCTGGAGCATCAGTTTTATTGAATAGGAAATCATTCCAAACAGGGAAAGAGGCACAGATACACCACAGAGCAGAATATAAAATCTGCATGAGTGGCCCAGGACTTGAAAGAACTCTGGAGACTGGGAGGTCGCTTGCGGCTACACCACACGCCAGCTACAGGACAGGCGGAATCCCGCCTGGCGTTCAAGGCCCCTGACTCACTCCCCAAGCCTAACCTCTGCCCTTCCCGCCTTTCTCCCGCGGTTCCTCTGCCTGCGATGCGGAAAGTTCTGCTTCTGCCCCACAAGCCCAGCACCAAGGCCTCTCAGGGGCTTTGGGCAGTGCACCTGACATCTCCATTGGGACCGCTCCTCCTCTAGGCCCTGCCTGCCAGTCCTCAGGCCACCTTTTATTAGAGCTGTGGAGGTGTCTGCCTGAGCTCCTGCTGGTCTGTGAGCACCTTGCATAAAAGAATAACCTACATTGATGCTTTCACATCACTGTGTCTACTTCCCCAAATAATCTGACAAGCTATTATCCCCCACGTAATAGATCAGAAAATGGAGTTTCAGAGGCATGAATCATCCACCCAATCGGTGGTAAAGCTGGGTCAAGCCAGGACTTTTAGCTGGAGAGTCCTGAGCAAGGGTTGACCTGGCCCGACCTAGACGTGAAAAGATCAGCCTTGTCTGTGGAGAACAGACCACTTGGGGATAAGCGCAGAAGCAGGCAAATCAAGTAGGTGTCCATCATGGACACCCAGTCGTCTGTTGAATGAATAAATGATGGATGAAGGCAGTAGCAGACCAGCAGGTGGGGACAGAGCCTCAAATGCTCACTCCCTGTCCACTCTCGAGACTGCAAGTCATATCCAAGCTCAGCACTTGGGTTTCTGAGTCCCTGGGATTGTCACTTACTAAAATATTTGAGTTGGTTCTTATCTTATGTATTATTTTTGTTTATTTATTTACTTTTCTGGGGGGGAAAGAGAGGTAATCAGATTCGTTTGTTTGTTTGTTTAATGGAGGCACTGGGGATTGAACCCAGGACCTCACGCATGCTAGACATGCACTCTACCACTGAGCTCTACCCTCCTCCTGAGCTGGTTCTTATCTTATGTGAGCAAAACTTGGCAGGAGGCTGACCAGGGAAATGATCACTCTTTAGGAAAGATATTAACACCCTAGGTAAGAAGAAAGGGAAGATGCTGATTTTTGACTTATTTCAGAAGATGCAGGTATTTGGCTACAGAGATGGGCCAGGTTAAATGTCCATAACAAACCACCCATGATCAACCCCAAGGAGGGGTTATGACTTAGAAAGCATAGAGGCGACCAGCTGACCGGGATCTATTTGACAGGCAATTTGGCCCACTGGGCAGAGACCTGGACCGTGAATCAGGAGACTGGGCTCTGTCATTCACTAGTGTGGCCCTGGGCAAGTCACTTACTGCTACGAGCCCCTGTTTCTTTATCCTTACAGTGGGAACAGCAACTCCTAGTGTGTCCCTGACAGTTTCTGGAGGATGCTGGAGACTGGCTGAGATGAGACGGGGTAGGTGCAACAGAAGACACGTTCCCTTCCTTAAGGAGCATGCGGGTCAGCCTTGGGGCAGGGTCACAGCTTCTTTCCACACCAGTGATGACTCTGGCCATTTTTGAGGAGTGAGAACTTAGGATGGTGTCTTGGGATTGGGTGCTCCAGAAAAAAGCAGGACAATTTGTAATGTTGAAGTACTTTACAGCTTACAAATCACATTCCTCTATGTCATCATTTGAGTCTGACGGCAACTCTGTAGGTGGTTACTGCATCCACTTTAAAGATGCGGAAACGAAGGCTCAGGTGATGAAATGGCTTGCTTAAGGTTTCACAGTTGCATGAGACAGGGCCTGGAGCATGGGCCTGGCACGCTGTCCCCTGCCCTCAGAGTCGGTGTCACTTCTGTCAATCACCTGTGCCGACCACAGGCTGCTCACCGTGCCCCAGTCTGAGAAGCACTGGGCAAGCTCTGGTGAGGTGGCATCCTGTCATGGACCATTTGCTCTCTTGAGCCCTGAAAGGGCATGTGGTGTCCAGGCCAGATGGATGGAAAACCGAAAGCCCCAAAGAAACCCTCCCAGCAGCGTTAGGGAGATAATCCTGGGGCTGGTGGAAGGAGGTCTTCCTTCTCCAGGGAGGGAGCTGCGAACAAACCAGCAGTTCTCGAAAGGAAGACAGTGATGGCAGCAGGCTGCTGGTGGGATGCGCAGAAATTAGGGGACCTCGAGGGGGCTATAGAGTACTGCCAGTGTGCACAGAGGGGCCCTGAGGGTCAGGCAGGGCCTCTCCTTAGACACTGGACTTGAACTCAGCATCCCAGGCCAAGCAGCCTGGCCTCTCTGAGTCTCCCAAGGCATCAGCACGGGAGCTGATATGTTAGTTTCTTTTCAAATAGCAAACAAAACAAAACAAAACAAAACATCACCTCCTGTTACCCTCACAACAACCCTGTGAGGTAGGTAAGGTAAACCCCTTCCACAGACGGAGAAAGGGGTCTCAAAAAGGCACAGTGACTTGCCCGAGGGCACAGCCATGGCGGCACAAGCACGGCCTGAACTCAGACCTGTCTCAGGCCACGTCCGACGCCCCCACACCTCAGGGCCCCCGCAGCTGGCGGTCGGTGAGAACAAGGTGCTCCTCCGTCTAGGCTGGTGCGAGGTGGGCCAAGGTGACGGGTGCGATTTCTGTGTGAGACAATTCTATGTGCCATGTCCCTCAATCACAGATAGCACCCCTCACCTCGCGCCCAGGTTCATGGGCGGGGCTGCTCCGGGACCGGTGTCTTGTCTGCGGAGGACGGCGTGATGGCTGGCGTGCTCACCCACTCGCCAGACCCCTTGGCCCTTCCTCAGGGCGCCTGCCCTCGATGGGCGCACAGTCTAAACGAGCAAACCTGAGTTCAAACCCGGTGGACCACGGCATGTTCAGAGCGGGAAGGGCTCCAGGCACAGGCGCAGGCCTGGGGTCGGCAGCAGACAGGAAGCTCAGATGAGAGAACACAAGCCAGGCAGAAGCCAGGCCGCGCAGGGGCTGTGGCACTGACCCGGTTCTGGGGAAAGGTTGCACCAGAAGTGCCATAGGGAAGACAGATGAGGAAAGGGAAGAGGGGCTGAGCGGCTGGGGACTGGCTACCACGCCACCGGGACAGCCAGGAGTGTGGGGGACCGGCTGGGGCTGGGCTCCGGGCACACCCTTCTCCAGTGTAAACCGTCCAGTGCGACCCCAGCATGGGGTCCTAACCTGTATGGTGTGTCAGGAGCTCATAAGGCAGATAGTGTGCTGGTCTTTGAGAGCCCAGAGACAAACAGGACACTTCTGGACCTCCCAGCTGGACCGACTCACAAGCTGGGAACGAGTGACCTTGGTGTCAGCCATCCCGATGGAGGCATGAATGAAGCACCCTGGGAGCTTGGGCAAGGAGCGGGTAATCCTGCCATGGAGCCTCTTCAGAAGAGCAAGGTTCTGAGAGGAGTGGCGCTTGAACGGGGACAGGAGGTGTGCTGGTGCAGAGCGCGCGAGGGCCCTGCCTGCCGTGTCCCTGGGTCCCTGGTACGTGGGATGTGGCCACCAGGGGGCAGGCAGGAGAGGAAGATGGGCCACCGGGAGCGGTGTCCTTGGTTCCCCTCAGAGAGAGGGCCATGCAAGTACCGCAGGAGGGTGCCAACGGCCTCCACAAGAGGGAGATGAAGACAGCTCCATATTTCTTTTTCTTTAGGCAAAAAATGTAGGTAATCATCAACAGAAGATTGGTTTATGAAAAGTAAAATCCAGCCCCGGCTCTAAGGAGCTATGAGGTGGAACATGTGAGGAAATGGCTCTGGGCCTCACTGCTGATGAGAAGCCCCTGGCCTGGGCTCCTTCCCACGGTGCGTGCACGCTGCCCTGGGCATCGGTTAGGGACATGGGACGTTGGAAAAACTGGGAAAACACTTCTCACCCAGCATCAGGGGAGTCAAGTCTTGAAATGTTCTAGTGATGTTATTACAAGCAAACCAAGTAAGAATAGGCTACACCATCACCATCTGAAGACACTGAAAATAAACCCCTCACCATGTGCTTTAATTCACCCCGTGTGGGTGCCATCAGCTACCAGGCGTTTCTTTTCTTTTTTTGCGGAGTCTCAATAGATAAAATAGGTGAAGTGGAACTACTCTGGTAGTATGAGGGTGAGGGCCTGACACACGAGCTAAACCTTTTGAACTCCACAAAATACCCAGCTTGAAATTCATTGCATTCAACCCAAAAACAGTAAACAAAGTTGCCTGTGACTGTGTGAGCTTCTGTCCCACTCCCTGTCCGGCCCTCCAACAGCTCTCCCATCCTGAGGCCTTCCTGCCCCTAATCCTGTGCCCACAGCCTTTACAGGAAATCCACACCCCACACTGAGCCTGCACACCCTGAGGGGTTAACTCCTAATTTCCAGGTACCCTCGTGTCAAGCCAGCCAGTCTGCAGAACTCCTGCCTCAGAAGTTCAGAACCATGCAGTACACCCGCGATCTCACTGAGCTAGGCACGGCCACCTCAATGTACAGATGAAGAAATGAAGGCTCAGAGAAGAGTCCTGCCCAGGATCAAATGGCCCATCTACAGCACGGCTGTTCCTGACTCCACGCTGTGAAGGCCACTTCACGGTATAACCGCTGTCCCAGGAGGCCAGTCCCGCCCTAGAAGTCCAGGTGCCAGGACACAGGCACCCCAGCGCCCCTCTCGGGGGCTCCCAAGCCCTTAGGTTCTGGGGAAAGAGGCTCCTGCCTCCAGTGCTGGCTGTAACGCCTGCCTGCCAGGAGCATTCTTGGGCCCAGATGCCGGTGGTCTGGGCGGAAGGCCCGCCACCGTGACCGTGCCGTGGGGGCTCTCTGGGCCGTCTCTTCCCTGCTTCCCGCAGTCAGGCTCCGTCACATGCACGTGAAGTTTGGCCCCCTCCCCTCGTCACTCCTGGTGACCTACTGGGAACATCTATGATTCAGGTGAGCTGAGGGTTGCCACTGCCTCTGATTTGAAGAGTTTCTTGGGGTCCTAGCAGGAACTGAGGAGTGGACCCTCAGTTTCGATGTGGGGTCTCCCCACTCTGTACTGAGTTGACAGTAAGAAAGGTGAGGCCGTGGGAAGTGAGCTGGAGAGTGTGGTTCTTCGAGCAAGAACAGAGGAGCGGCTGGCCGGCAGGGCAGGCTGCTCTGCCCATTGGGAAGGCCGGATGGATTTTACTAGAGGAAACCAGAAGGGAAAAAGTGGACGAAGCCAAGCTGCCCAGGCCCTCCTGCGCACTGCCGCCCGGGCCCCACAGCCCTCTCCCTAGCGCTCCCTCTGGGCCCGGTCCCAGTGGGTATTCTCTCTCAGGAAGGAACGGGGCGTCAGGCCCGGGCTGCCTGGGGTGGTGTGAGGAACCCTGGGTGCGGCTGCGGCTCTGCCCCGACCTGCCGCGTCAGCCCCGCAAGTCCCTCCCCTCACTGGGTCCCACCTGCAGAACGCAAGCTCGGCTTCGTGACACCCAGGGCTCCCTCCTGGGTCCCACTCAACCCCTCCTGGGCCCCCACTGTCTGTCTCCCACACATACAGAAGCTCTGCCAGGGAAGGTTTTCTCAAAAACCTACTTCTGCCAGGAGGCTGGATCCCATCAGCCTGGGGCCTCATGTCAGGGGGCCCTGCCCTCCAGGAACAATGAAAGAGGACAGGACAAGGACTGTGGGAAGGTTTGAGAGACTCTAAAGCAGTTTAATGTGGACAGAAAGCAGAGCAGCACTGGGTGGGCAGGGAGAGGAAGCCTGAGGAAGCAAGCTTCGCTTCCGAGACATCGACAGGTTCCGGGGACTCACACAGGTATGGTGTCAGGTGACCTCCCAGCCATCAACGGCATTATTACACCCACTTGGCAGATGGAGGGACTTGTCTGGTCACACTGCTTGTAAGCACTAAGGAAGAAATCTGAACCCAAGTGTGACACTGCGATTTATAATAATAAATTTACATTTGGTCTTTTATACTGTTCTTGGAACACAGCTCCCCAAACCCTTGAAATTTCCTAAGAGCCACAGAGGCATCTTTGTTAGTTATATCCTTACTTCCTGACAGCTTCAGAGCACAGAGGTGAAATGAGTGTAAACTGCTACCCTGAACAGGCTCTTTCAACCACCCTGAGTTGATGTTAATGCAGTGACTTCCGACCAGTGGGCTGGAATTCTCTGTCTCCGCCTCCTCCACCTTCACCGAAGGCAAGATTGCCCAGAGATTGGGTTCAACCACCAATGGCCTATGTAATGAAACCTCCATAAAAACCAAAAGCACGGGGCTCAGAGAGTTTCTGGGTGGGCGAAACGGGAGAGCGGGCACGGAAGCGCTGCGCCCGGCCACTGGACGTGCCCCTCGCCTCTCTTCCATTTGGCTCTTCCTAAGTACGTCTTTCACCGTAAACTGGTTGGTAACCTAGTAAGTAAAGTTTCTCTGAGTTCTGTGAGCCACTTGAGCAAATTAATGGAACCCAAGGAGGTCATGGGACCCTCCGATTTACAGCCTGTTGGACAGAGGCACAGGTGACAACCAGGACTCATGACTGGCACTTGAAGGCCAAGGGCGCAGTCTTGGGGGACGGAGCCATTAACCTGTGGGGCCCGGTGTGATCTGAGGGGAGGCGGTGTCAGAACAGGTGGAACTGCGCAATGCCCTGATAGGGAAGTGCTGCTGGCATGGGGAGTGCGTAGAGGAGACGCAAGAGGGGGCACGGGCTGTTCTCCTTCACATGGTGGTGCCCTGGCCCCAGAACACATATCCTCCCCACCAGACCATGGGGCTTGTCTCTGGATGAGAAGAGGAACAGGGCTCTGACCCCAGCTTCTCTCCCTGATGGGTCAGGTCAGCAAGCGGCTGGCCAAGCACTCCCTCCCTTCCTGGGGCTCAATTTTCTTAGCTGTGAGATGCGTGTGGACGTGGCGCCATCCATCTGGCACTGCTCAGCGATGCTCGAATGAGACCACAGACAAGATGCAAGAAGGAACTCGTCTCATTTTTGCTAAACTTCTAGCCCATCCTCTCAGACCCAATGGTCCCTCTTTATTACAAACATTTTGTAATGTTTCCTGTATTATCCTGAAGTGAAATTCATAGATTATATAACCTACCTATATAAATTAGAAAAAAAATAAAGGGCAGAAAAGAGAGAAGTCATCTATAATAAAATGACCCTGCAGTATACAGAAGCTCGGACAAGGATAACAGGTGCCGGCCCCACCTGGACTCACAGTGACCACTGCGGACACAGATTTAACAACGGGGAGTCGTATGGAGGGGGCAATCTCACAGAGATGGCGCTGGGGCCACCACTCTGCCTTCTGAGCGAGATGGCCTGCATTCTGCCTATGGAATGTGTAGCTACCTCCGAGGCCCTTCTGAGACGCCTGCACTCTGTCTATGGAGTGTGCATCTCTCTGAATAAATCCACTTTCACTCAAAAAAAAAAAAAGATATGTTTTCCCTTCTCTTGTGTTCGCTAAGATCAGCAGGAGTGCTGATGCCTGGCCCCGGCGCAGGCTGGGCAGCGGGTGAGCCTCCCACAGGCTGCACAGGGTTTCAACTATTGCGCTCACTCTGGAAGGCATTTTGGCAAGATACATAAAAGCTTAGAAATGTATATACTGTTTGACTCACAAACATCCCAGGACATAGCTGGATAAGACACAAAACACACACACAAACATAAACACACAAGAGAGCCCTGTGCTCCATGAGCACAGTAGTGAAGAATGAGGACAGCTGATACACTTAAAAGCTGAAGACTTGGTTAGATTGCAGTACATCTTTACAGTCCTCACTGCAGTACGCTGGCCACTTAAATGGGGTGGAGGTCTGCCGCCTCTGGCAGGGAAAGACATTCATGCCGTGGCGCCAAGTGAGAAAAGGTCAAAAGACAGTATGCACACACTACTTCTGGGGAACAGCTGTTCACTCACACATGAACACAAAGTCTGGAAGGATATATGAGTGTTAACAGCAGTTATCTCTGGCTTGTGCGACTAGAGGTAATTTTTTGCTTACTTGTCCATATTTTCTATTTTTCAATAATAAACAAGGGCTGTGGATGGTGAGGGATCCTGCCTCCTGGATGTCCTTCAGGGCGAAAGAAGGACATTCTGCTGTTCCAGTTTCTTCACATGTTTCACCTGCTCTTAGCATTGGCTCCAGTGACAATGTCTCTAAGTAGTGAACTAGAATTCACTCTGTCTAGACAATATACATAAAACCTGTCAGGCCTAGGACTTGCAGGGACCTTGATCAAGTCTGTACCCTTCCTATCAAAGATGGGGAAACTGAGGCCCAAAGAGAAGGGTCCTGTTTAAGGTCACGCAGGAAGTCGGAAGCAGGCTCACGTGAAAGCATACAGAAGCAGTGCCTCCATCAGGCAGCTAACTGTGAACTCACACCTGCGGGAGGGAGGGAAGCCGAGCCAGGCTGCGTGGTAAAGCCCATAAACACGCCTCCCCCGCCGACAACTGGCGGCTTTACCCAGCGGCTGGTGCCCCACTGAAGACAGCGGCCAGAGGAGGTCCAGGCCCACGCTTTCTGGAGCTGGCATCAGTGGTCTGGGAGTTGTGACGGAGCAGACCCGTGGACACCGAGGCCTGTGTCCTCGGTCTCACTTCAGCAGGTGGCAGTGATGCGCCACTATGAGCCATGCTCGCGGCCCTGCCCGAGCCCTTGTGACCCCCAAAGTGAGAAGATTGTCTGGAGCTGTGGGGCGGGCTGGGCTCACGGCCTGTTGACCCTCCTCTCTGACCTACTGAGCCAGTGCAGAGACACAGAAAAAACACTGGCTTTCAAACCAGAAGCTCTAAATTTGAGTCTCAGTTCCAGTGGAAGATTCTGGCAGACGTGTGGCCTCCTTGAATCCGAAGCTTCTGTCTGAATAAATGTGTGTAACAGTAGCTGGCCTGACAACCTACAGGAACTGAAAGTCAAATTATAAGCACTTTAGTGTATAAGGAAGTACTTCCTTTGCCAGATAAGGTTTTCCTGTGTGGCTGCCGGGCCCTCACACCCCACAGGCTGTTTGGTTAATGGGAGCCTTCCCTTAAGAAGGGTGGGGGAGGGGCACATGGGAGAAGGAGCCTGGTGAGAAGCAAAGAGCCCAGACTTTGAAGAGAAAGTCTAGATGATAGCATTATTACTATAGTCATTACCTCTGCCATCCAAATAAGCCAAAGATGCCCCAGTCTGAGTGCCCCCTAAGCACACGCACCATCCTTGGCCGTCAAACCTCCTCATGCGGCACCCAGAAATCCAGACAGGCTGGGCCAAGCTCTGTAAAGAGCAGGGACCAGCAACCCGCAAGGAGGACAGCTGTGACCACAGGGAGGCGGCGGCCTCCCCTCCACCGCACCCAGCGCCCCTCCGCTAGGAAGACAGCCGTGCACGAGGAGCCAGACGCCTCCTCCCGCCGCCAAGACAACCTCCGGGGGTCAACTTCTATAGAAAACCCCCACCAAGAACCCAGTGACTGACTGCCCCCATCCACCCAATCACCCTGATCCCAGAGCTTTGTGGGTCCCAAGAGAGCCCTAAGCCAGCTCTGCACTCCTGACCCCATCCTGGGAACTGAAGCCACCAGACTCTAAGACCATTATCTACCTTATTCATGTCACTTGCTAAATTGACCTTGGGTTCCCTAGGTTGGGCCTGAGGTTGAAGAATGAGCACTACTAAAAACTCACAGGTAGAAAATGATAGGTTTTGTGGGTAGCAAGGAACAATGTCAGAAAAACAGATCTTTCAGGGATCAAGTGCCTGACTGTCTCTTCCATGCAGAGGTCAGGCAGCAAAAATATTACTGTGTTGTGCCTGCTCTTTCTCTGGAATACTGTTAAGAACCCTGGTTGGACAGTGGGCTTCACCAGTCTGAGAGGCAGGAAGGAACAAAGAAAGACCCCAGTCACGGCCTGCTGCCTGTCTTGAGCACATGGACAGCAAACTGTGTGAATGGGTCCAGCCCGGGGTCTGAATTCCGGGGAAGCCACCCCGACTCTAAGCCTTGGCTTCCTAACCCAACGACGTCACCTGGGACTCGCTTCCCAGGGCTGTGGCAAGAATCAGGTAAAAGAAGGGGGATGTGAAGACTGGTCAGTACAAAGTCCTGGGCGTCCGTGATTGGCTCTGATTGCTTTCAGGTTTGTGTCTAAACATCTTGTGTCTGCCAGGTTGGAAGACCCCGGAGGAGGCCACACTAGTGTTGCTCACACACAAGGAAGGAGGTGGGAAATGCTGAGAAACCCAAGCTGAGGGGACCCTGAGTCTTTCTACCACCTGAGGGCACGAGCCCCACGAGCCCCAGATCCCAGCACAGAACAGGACACACCAGTGAGGCGAGGAAGGGGCAGCGGCTTTGCATTTACGAGGTGCCAAGCCCCACGCTGGGCAGCTGACTCCTCTCCACAGCTTTGTAAGTGGGACTTATGACCCCATTTTACAACTAAGGATGCCGAAGCTTACAGAAGACAAGCAAATCCAAGACCAAAAGGGAAAGAACCAATATTATTTGAGCTTTTATCACATACCAGGCACTATACACTAAGTGCTTTATACATATTTTAAATTTAACTTACCTAACAACCCTAGGAAGTAGGGTTTATTATCCCAAGGCCACAGGTGGCAGAGTAAAGACTTAATATTAGATCTCACTGCCTCCAAACAAATGCTCTTTTCACTACAGCAAACCCTTGAACAACGTTGGGGACGGGGGCTCCGACCCTCTGCGCAGTTGAAAACCGCGAGTGACAGTCGGTGCCCGGTACCCACGGTGCTGCGGACGTGTTTACTGAGGAAAGTCCTCACGTAAGTGGACCATATGGTTCAAACCCGCGCTGTTCCAGGGCCCACTGTATAGCAAACTGCCTCCCACCAAAGGAGGGCAGAGGAGGACGCCCCAGCACAGAGAGGATGTGACAGCGCGCATCACGGCTGGCCGGCAGCAAGCTGCCTAACTGACGGACAGAGCGGCGTGCTAGAGGCTGCCCGTGCACCGCCCCAGCTCTGCAGGCTGAACTACAGGGGAGAGCGGCGCCCGGCAGCGACAGGAGCCACTGCAGACACACGGTTCCGTGGGCCAGTCCCTCAGACGTAACGTCGAGGGACAGAAGTCAGGCACTGAAGTCCAGACTATATGATCCATTTCCAAGAAGTTCCAAAGTGGTCTGTTGGCACAGGTGATGTCCTGGTTGTCCCTGGGAGGGGCCAGAGGGACATGGTCTGTCGGGACCTGGGTGTGGTGGGGGGGGTCCCTGCACAGCCACGTGTGAAGTGCATGGCGCTCACACTCCAGATTTCTGTACGGTACAGGAGGCTACACCCCAGGTGAAGAGAAAGCTTAATTCTCAGTGGGCCCAGGACCCCCTCCACCAAGGGCCATTGAACCAGGACAGATAACTGCTACTCATGATGAAAGTTTCAAATCAGGTCACTCACATTGTGACCACACATCCACCCCTACCCCAACAAAGACATCCATTCAACCCAAAGGGCATGTAGGAGGCCTGGACTCTGAATCTGAGTTACTGCCCGGCACCAACAAGTCATTTCTTCAGAACAGGTCACAGGTTTCTTATCTGAAAATGACTGTTGGATTAACTGACTTCCTTGTCATTCATGATTAAGTTAATAAAATAACTAACAGTTGCAGTTGCTTTGAGTTAGCCATCTGATTACATTAAAACCTTTTTTGGGGGGGCCTTAATGTATCTGTACATACAGATAAAATAAAACTTAACGCTCACATCCTGGGACAAGTGAGGCAGCTCCGATGGGAAACCTTAAACTCAGCTCACTTCACCAGAAGCTCAAGGCTCTTGGGTGGAAAAAATACAGTTTAATAAACATTTATTTGGTGCCCATGATGTTCCAGGCCCTGTGCTTGTCACTTAACAATGCTGTGGTTCCTCACCACGCAGCCCGAGTTTTCAGCAGAAAATCCGCAACTCCTGGGGCCTTTCACGGCGGGGGAAGAGCTCTACGGGCACCGGTCCTGCGCAAGGCCTGCGGGAAGTGTCCTCAAAGTGTGCTCCCTATTCACGTGACAAAATCGCTCCACGGCCAAAACTGGGCCCCAAAGCTCCAGCATATTAGGCACAGTAGGCATTTAAAAGCCACCTCCCTCCAGGTTCTAAGTACCGGGTCTCCCTACTTCCTACCTGGATCCGGCTGCAGCAGCGGCAGCGGCAGTAGTAAGACAAATCCTGATGCTGGGTGATCAGTATGTGTCAGGCTGCCTACCAAACATCTTACATTCCAGCTCATTTAAACGTACAATCAACCCTCTACCCCTCATTCTACAGATAAGGAACCTGAAGCACAGAAAAATAAAGTGACCTGTCCAAGGGCTCCTCTGCCAGGACGTGGCAGAACCAGGGCTCAAAGGCAGCAGTGTGCCCCCAAGTCCACTTCTTCACCTTCTTCCAAGAAGAGATCCCTTGCAGAGTGCAAGACCATCTCTGCGGCCACCATGACGCCCACGCCCCGGGAGGCCTCCATCCTCCCTGTGAAGCTAAGACTACAAATTTCCGAGAAAAGCCACATAGATTTTGGTCTCTCTGGTTTACCTGCCCTGCACAGAAGTTTTTGCTGGCACCGCTTGCCACCCCCACCCTACCACCTACGCCAAGTATCAAGTGCACCCAAAGTCTTCCAGGTTGGAGCCTGTCACTGTGCAATCCCCACCTGCCTTCCAATTCCACTTCCAACCTCTCTCCTGTCTGCACGGCAGGCCCCAGAGACGCTGCAGTGTACCGGTTCCCAGCACATGCTGGGCTTTCCTGCCCACGTGCCTTCATGTTTGCTGCTCCCTCTGCCTGGGATGCCCACTCCCACCTCTGTCTTGTAAGCTCCTTGTCCTTCAAAACTCCAGCTCAAATGCCGCCACCCCGTGTGAAGCCTCCCGGGGCAGCCCAGATGGGCAGTTCCTTATTCCTTTCCTGTGCTCCCTGAGGACCCTGCCCAAGCACTCGCCACACTGCGTGATGGTTAGCAGATTACGAGTCTGTCTGCTCCGAGATACCAAGGGCCTCGAGGGGAAGGACTCCACCTAGTCATTCCTTACCTATGCCGCCTGGCCAGTTTCTAACGCTCAATGTTTAGTGCAAGTGTGAACAAATGAATTCATGAATAAACTGTTGCTTGCTCCCTCCCATCTCTGCCAAATATGTGTCCAGAATGCAGATGACAAACATAACACATCTGATGTATAGCTTTAGGAACACATCAGTACAAATCTGCATCTCACACATGGAAAAAAGACGTAAAGGCCATTCTCTCCTCCTTCCAATTGTGAGTATCTCTAAATCTAGAGGCAGGCAGTGGGCTTCTCTGAGGATCCATGACACACCAGCTCCGCGCAGCTGCAGGGCGAGGACACCCGGGGAGCTAGCACCGTGGGAGGACAGAGGTAGAACCAGAGAGGGTCTCGGCACCAGGCCAGCACTAAGCCCCACTTACCTCCTTCTTGGGAATTCATGATGTTCAGGGCAAACAGCATGGCATTGGAGAATGTGGTCGCTTCTTCCTTACTTGCAAAGTTTAAACCGTAGACCTGGCGGGCATCTCGCCACTGGTGGAAGGTTGGCGTTGCCTGATTGTACTTCAGCCCTTTCACGATTGAATAATTGATCACAACCTGAAAGGGAAAAGAGAGAGAAATACGTGTAAATAAATAACAGGTAAGTGAGCTGGAGGGAGCCGCTGTGGGGCAAGGATCCTGTGTCCCTGGGGCTATGAGAGGACAAGGAGATGGGGATGGGGTCAGAGGGGGCAGCACCACCAGGCAGCTTTCCAACATGATGCAAGGGAACAGTGAGGGTTAGAAAACCAGTTATTTCACTTAACTAACAGTGCTGTACAGCCCCGATCTCTATAGCAGAGACCTGAGCTGGGAGTCGGGCTCCCTGGGTCCTGGTCCCAGCCACGTCACCCAGGGCGGCACTGCGTTTCTCTGGGCTTGGTCTCTCCAGTTATTAAGTGGGGATGATAATCCTGGCTCTACTGACCTAATGGGGTTAACTGCAAAGGTCACAGTATGACACACACCTTACTGAGACTGCTAGATACAAAGACCGTTCGGGGCGAGAGTCTTCTCTAATTTGTATTTATGCCTCCCGCATCCCTCTGCAGAGTGCCTCGTCCTCAGAGTGCATTAAGAAGCAGGTCATTGGTTAAGAGGACACGGCTGTCCAGCTTTCTCAGCACCACTTACTGAAGAGGCTGTCCTTTCCCCCCTGCATGTTCTTGGCTCCTTTGTCATAAGTGAATAACCACATCTGTGTGGGTTTATTACTGGGTTCTTTATTCTGTCCCACTGATTTATGTGTCTGTTTTTGTGCCAGTATTATGCTGTTTTAATTACCATGGTTTTGAAATACAGTTTGAAATGAGGGAGTGTGATGCCTCCAGCTCTGTTCTTTCTCAAGATTGCTTTGGCCGGTTGGGGGTCTTTTGTGGTTCCATATAACTTTTGGGATTACTGTTCTGTTTCTGTGAAAAACGCCACTGAGATCTGGATAGGGACTGCACTGAATCTGTTGATTGCTTTGGGTAGTATGGACATTTTCACATGAGCAGAGTCTCCTCTTTTTCTTGGTAAGTCTGGCTAAAGGCTTGTCAGTTTCGTTTATAATTTCAAAGACCCGGCTCTTAGTTTTACTGATCTTCTCTGTTCTCTTTTTAGTCTCTGTTTCATTTCTTTCTTTTCCTTTTCTTTGGAGGGGTAGGGGGGAGTAGGGAGGTGATCAGATTGATTGATTGATTGATTGATTGATTTTTGAATGCAGGTACTGGGGACTGAACCTATGACCTCATGCATGCTAGGCACGTCCTCTACCCTTGAGCTGTGCCCCCCTCCCCTCACTTATTTCTGATTTAATCTTTGTCATTGCTTTCCTTCTAAATTTGGGCTTCATTTGTTTTTCTTTTTCTAATTCCTTAGGTTGTAAAGTTAGGTTGTTTGAAATTTTTCTTGTTTCTTGAGGTAGGCATTTATTGCTACGAACTTCCCTCTTAGAACTGCTTTTGCTGCATCCCATAAACTTTGTCATGTTATACTCCCATTTTTGTTTGTTTAAGTATTTTTAAATTCCTCTTTAGATTTCTTCTTCAGTCCACTGGTTGTTCAGGAGCACGTTGTTTAACCTCCACATATCTGTGACCTAAAACCATAAAGCTCCTAGAAGAAAACATAAATGGTAAACTCCTTGACAGGTCTTGGTGATGATTTTTTTGAATCTGACACCAAAACAAATGCAACAAAAGCAAAAATAAACAAGTGAGACTACATCAAACTAAAAAGCTTCTACACAGCAGAAGGAAACCATCAACAAAATGAAAAGGCAACCTACTGAATGGGAGAAAATGTTTGTAAATCCTGTACCTGATAAGGGACAAATATCTAAAACATATAAAGAACTTGTATTACTCAACAGCAAAAAACCAAACAATCCAATTAAAAAATGGGCAGAAGATCTCAATAGATATTTATTCATAGAAGACATTCAGATGGCCAACAGATATACGAAAAGTCACTCAACATCACTAATCAGGGAAATGCAAATCCAAACCACAAGGAGACATCACCTCACATATCAGAATGGCTGCTATCAAAAAGACAAGAAATACAAGTGCTGGTGAGGGTATGGAGAAAAGGGAACCCTTGTGCACTGCTGGTGGGAATGTAAATTGGTGTAGCTACTACGGAAAATAGTATAAAAGTTCCTCAAAAAATTAAAAATAGATAAAAAAATTAAAAATAGAACTACCACATGATCTAACAATTCCTCTTTTGAGTAAAAATGAAAATGAAAACATGGAGTCAAAAAGCTATATGCACTCCCATGTTCACTGAACCATTATTTACAATAGCCAAGATAAGGAAACAACCTAAATGTCCACTGATGTATGAATAAAGAAACCATGGTGTATACATAAAACAGAGTATTATTCAGCCGTAAAAAGAATGAAATCTAGCCATTTGTGACAAGATGGAAGGATCTTGAGGGCACTAGGCTAAGTGAAATAAGAAAAAAACAAATACTGTATGACTTCACTTAATATGTTTTCTTATCTGTAAAACGGGGAAGACTGTGATATGGTAGTGGTGTGGCATCCTCAGAGTGTTGTGAAGATTAAATTACACATATGGAACCACTAACACAGCTGCTGGCACACAACAGGCTGTCAGTAAGTGTTAACTGAGAAATATTAAAGTCCCTAGAGATGGAAATACAAGAGTCTGGATAAGGCTGGACGGCCTGCTGTTGGTGATATGATGGAAAGGACTCTGCTTTAGGAGAGGCAGAGGATGACTGCTCTGATCTCTGGTTTTGAGGCTTCAGGGTTTCGTGATCTGAAATTGGAGATAACTCATGCTACTACTGTCCCCCTGGTCAGGAAGGTGAGCTCAGGGAAAGATTCAGAGATGCAAAGGCACAAGGCCAAGGCACCCTGGTTACTGGCCGGAGTGCTAAGATGATACCTCGGATCTATTGCTCTCCTTTCCCACTCTACATTGCCGTGCTGTCGGAGAAAGAAAGGCCAGGACAGCACATATGGGCAATACCCACAAAAACTTTTTCCAAGTCTTAGCCAGGTGTAAGGTGGGTCTACACTGACCTGTAGTGAAAAGAGAGAGCGAGAGAGTGAGCGTGCGAGCCTGCATGTGCTGTGCCAGGTACTGAATTAGCTAGAGAAACACAACTGTCCCCTAACTTCTCACACACTAACACAGTGCAGTCTTCACCAACATCTACACCCAGGTTCCTGGGTGTTTCTCTCTCTGAGTTTAGCTCTAGATCATCAGAAAAAGTGCTCGAGGTTTTGTGGTTTGTATGCATGATAAGCAGCATTGTGATGATCAACAGGCACAGGAAAAGATGCTCAATAGAGTTAATTATCAGAGAAATGCAAATCAAAACTACGAGATACCACCTCACACTGGTCAGAATGGCCATCATTAAGAAGTTCACTAACAATAAATGCTGGAGAGGGTGTGGAGAAAGGGGAACCCTCCTACACTGATGGTAGGAATGTAATTTGGTGCAGCCACTATGGAAAACTATGGAGATTCCTTAAAAAACTAAAAATAGATTTACCATACAACCCAGCAATCCCACTCCTGGTCATATGTCTAGAGGAAACTAATGTGAAAAGATACATGTACTTCAACGTCTGCAGCAGCACTATTTACAAGAGCCAAGACATGGAAGCAACCTAAATGTCCATCAACAGATGACTAAAGAAGTTGTGGGGGTGTGTGTGTGTGTGTGTGTGTATTAGATACTCAGCCATATAAAGGAATAAAATAATGCCATTCACAGCAACATGGATGGACCTGGAGATTGTTATACTAAGTGAAATAAGCCAGAAAGAGAAAGAAAAATACGATATGACATCACATATATGGAATCTAAAAAAAAAAAAAAAAGACACAAATGTACTTATTTACAAAATAGATACAGACTCAGACACAGAAAATAAACCATGGTTACTGGGGGAGGGGGTGGGGAAGGGGAACTACACAGAAATGGATTCACATGATATGTACTCTTCTGTTTGTGTTCTTTCTTGCAACAAAATGTCTCTGAGATTCATCCATGTTACTGCATTTGTAAGTATTTAATTCTTTTTGGCAGCTACACAACATTCTGTTTTTTGATATACCATAAATAACTCATCCATTCTCCTGTTGATGGGCATTTGTGTAGTTTCTAGCTGTCGGCTGTCAGGAATAGAATTGCCATGAATATTTTCATCCATGTCTTTCACGGAACACAGGCACTCATTTCTCTGGGGTATACAACCAAGAGTGAGTTACAGGGTAGGTACATACTGAGCCTCAGTAGGTTCTGGCAAATCACTTTCCAGAGAGGCTGTGGTGATTTACACCTCCCAGCAGCAATATGTGGGGACTCCAGTCACTCTGCATTCCCACCAACATTTGGCCTTCAGCCCTTTTAACTTCAGCTTTTCTGCTGTGTGTGCAGCACTCTGATCACAGTGTCCTTTTGTATTACGAGACGTGACGGAGAGCAACTTTCACATGCTCGTTGGTCTTCTGTTCCACTGCTCTTTTCTCTTTTTGTGCAATTTCAGTTCAAGTCCTTGTGCCCATTTTTAAGAGGTTGTTTGTCCTTTTCTTATTGATTTGTAGGAATTCCACACACACTTTTCACGAGTCCTTTGTCGTGTGTGTGTGTGTGTGTGTGTGTATACATGTATATGTATCTCTTCTCCCAGTCTGTAGCTTGCCTTTTCACTTTCTCAATGGTAACTTTTCAATAAAGAAAATTGCTTAACTTTAAAGAAGTGCAACTTAATGTTTTTCTTTTACACTTAATGCTATTTGTGTCCTGTTCAATGTCATGAAGACATTTTCCCTCCAATATAATGAAGATATTTTCCTGAATTTTCTTCCACTGATATACTTTGCATATTTAGGTTGACCTTAATTTGGGGGTACACTGTGAGCTAGGCATAAAGACTTTTTTCATGTATATCTGGCTGTTCTGGTATCATTTGTTGAAAGGACCACCCTTAGCCCACTGAGTGCACTGGTGCCTTTGTCATAAGCCAAGTGACCACATACGTGTGGCTCTATCTAGGCTCGTTTGCCCTTCAACTAAAACATTTTGCTTTTCTCTGTTGTGTATCTGCTTTCTATTTCATTAGGTTTTTGTTTCTGTTTTCATTTTTCCTTCTATTTTTGTTGATTTACTTTGTTTTTGCTTTTCCTAGCTTCTTAGGTCACCGATTTTCAATCATTCTTTCTCTAAAATATGCATTTATGGCTGTACGTTTCTCTATATGTGGTGCTTTACTTGCATCCCACAAGCTTTGCTACACTGCATTTACATTATTGTTCTGTTCAAAATATTTTCTGATTTATGTTGTGGTTTTTCTTTTTCTTTTTTTTCGGTCCCATGGCTTATTTAGTAGCATTTCCAAACATTAATTTCCAAACAAGGAGTTACCCTTCTGTTACTGATTTCTGGCGTAATTCTGCTATGGTCAAAGAAAAGCTCTGTATGAGTTCAATCTATTTAAATTTGCTGAGGTTGGCTTCGTGGTCAAGCATGTTGTCTATTTCCATAAATGCTCAGTGTACACTCGAGAGGCCTGTACATTCTCCTGCGGCGGCTGCAGTTTCTGTGAATGTAAATCGGGTCAAGTCGGTTAAAAACGCTCTTCAAATTACCTGTTTACTGATTTCTGCCTGCTTGCTGAGTCAGTTTTTTGAAGGTATGATTAGAACTTGCAGTTGTGCCTCTGGATTTCTCTATTTCTCCCTTTAGATCTCTCCATTTTTGCTTTATATATTTTGAAGATCTATTAGGTACCTAAAAATTTAGCATTGTTGTGTCTTCCTTTTCAATTGACTCATTTATTATTAAAAAGGTCCTTCTTTATCTTCAGTAATTTTTCTTGCCTTAAAGTTTATTTTGTATAACATTAATATAGTCACATCATTTTCCTTTGGTTAGCGTCTGTAAGGTTTATCTTTTTCCACTCTATTACTTTCACAGTCTGTATCCTTCTCAGCTTTATTTTAAAAATAATTCTCCAAGCTTTGGTACGACTAATCTAGATAAGTGCTGAAGGATAAACATGGTTTAATTTAAAAGGCCACTTTTCCGTATGTAAGAGCCCACAGCCACAGCGTCGCACTTGCTCCGTTCTGGGGAGTGCAGGAAAAACCGGGGGGGCCTTCCCGTTGTCCTCAAGGAAGGCCCTGCAACAACAAGTACGATCTAATGCGTTTCTGAGGCTGCCCAGTAAGAACACTCAAGAGCCCTTTACAAAAAAAGAAGCTGATGGTGGAGAATGGTCTTCTGGACCCACATATTCACTTGGATCTAAAATCACAGAATCTACAGGCTGGTAAAGGCCTTTGTGGTCTCAGCTCATGCAAATCTCAACTGGGTGACGGAGTGCCTTCCCAGAATGCTCACCAAGTGGCCTGCTGGCTCATGGGCTCACGAGACAATACCTTCCGTCCTCCACAGTGTACTTGTAACAAAGTTCTTCCTTTTATTGGGTTCAAATCAAATGTTCTTCACTGTAATATCCATGCAGTATTCCTAATCTGTTCTCAGGACTTCACAGAAGTTCGATTTCTCATCCATATGATGGCCCTTCAGAGATGCGAAAACTGTGGCCACGCCCCCTTCTGTTTTTCTCTCCTCTTGTTCCTTCTTCAGCTGTTCCACATATTACGCTACCTTCAGACCTCTCACCAGTGTGGACGCTCTCTTCCTTACAGATTCTGGTTTGTGGCATTCAGATTTAGTCCCGGCGTTTGTGATGAAGCACGACCACTCAGAGCAGAGCTGGACTATCATCTCCCTCCCTCTGGACCTCTGCTTCTGCTAATTCAGCCTGAGAACTCACTCACATGTTCAGTGGCCACAACTCATTCTCAACTAAAAATCTTGGTTTTCTTCACCCTCCATGTGAGATTCAGGTTAGACCTTGGCTAATGATACTATAACTCACCAGTCCTTTCTTCCCACAAATGATCACCTGGTTTTATGCCCACCTATTTAGCAAAATGGGGGTGAGAATTCTTGCACTGTTATCATCCTGGGGTGCCTGGGAGGCTGAACTATCAGATCTGAAGATGCTCCATGAGCTATAAAGACCGTTTCCATGTAAGACAGCTCTGTCTGGTTATCAGGCCAGGCATTCCTGTCTCTCTAAAAAGGTCTGACCTTGTCTGTCACCCATAATGACTAGAAAACAGACCTGTGAAAATCAACTTTTTCTGCTGAGGCCCATACAAGCCATTACGGACCAGGTTTTCTGCCACTTTCTCTAACACCTTGGTTTAATGAGAATCTCTTGTGTTCCTGGCTAATGTGCCCCCGCCACCGGGGAGAGTCTCAATCACGTTCTAGGGGTCTGTCTGACAAACACACAATTCCAAGTGGAAGGCTGGGCTGGTAACTGCTCTGTCAGGCCCTAGGAAATCTCTAAATTCGAGGCAGCAGAGTCTCTTTGAATTCATCCAGAAGATCACTGAGGACTGCTCCCAGTCCCTTCCTGAATGGGGAGAAGGTCTCCTCCCAGATGAGCCCTGACACGTGATTTCCTCTGAGGGGGGCAGGGAGGCGTTGAGGCTCCTGAGAACAAGGTTCGTGCAGATTTCAGGGGATCCCGTTCTCCGGTCCCAAGCCCTCTGCAGCACACTGTGGGACCTTCCGAGCGTGCCCTGCAGGGCAACCAAGGAGCATGAAGGGAACTACAAGCTTGCTGTGATAGAAGCAGCCACCCCGGGAACATCCCCTGTGACTCGGGAACCGCACTGGGTGATGGACCTTGTGTCAAAGGGGAGTACTAGGGTGGCACGGCCCTGCCAGCCCCGCCCATGGGTGTCAGTGAAACGTGCGAGATGTTTTGGTTGTCACCATAATTGGGGCTAAAGGTGCTATATATTCTGCAGTGTATGGTGCAGTGAGCCTCTAAAAGGCAGAGCTAGAATTGATGAACTAGAAGAACAGGGAAGCAGCTTCTAGAAGGTTCCCAGAACAGCCTTCCTACCAGAGAGGAGCATCGACAAGGGACAGGGATGCCCCGGAAGGTACCCAGAGTTCCTGGTTAGACAGACGACCTTCTGTCAGGGGTTCTGAAGTAAGGATGTCCCTTTTAGCCACAAGAATCTGAAACTTAGCTAAGACGACTTTGGCCACAGCAGAGACCTATTTAATAGGCAACACGCTAAAAATAGAGCCCTAAGTTTCTGTTCTCTCTTTTCTATTTTCTCACATGCTGGTTCTGCTGAGATAGCGGTTACCCTGCTGCTCACCGCCTCAGCCAAGGCCTGGCCGACAAAGGATGCCAGAAAACGCTGTTTCAGGCAGAGGTTTTCAAAAGTGCTAAACTACGGATCAGCTGATTTCGTTGCTAAAAACGTCCTCGTCAATTTCTAAGAAGGGGCTGAGGTTCCGACCAAAGTCACCGTGGTTAAGCTGCACAAGCCCTTTCTCCACGTCGCTGTTTTGGTCCACCTCACGTCAGACCACTGTGTCTTAGTTATGTGTACACGGCTATCCCCGACATAGGTGGACTTACAATTATTTATTTGCACAGGTACTTACCAGGTACACTCACAAACCATCTTGCCTGATTTGCCCAGGATGTCCTAATAGAGAAACGATCTTCAAATCACCTTGATATTCCTTGCAAAGTAAGACCTTCGGGGTTGGTAGACCAAAAATGTTCATAGCTTTATTACTTATGGGTGTGCAGGCATAGAATAATACTAACACATTCGTATGATACATTTCTTAAAGCTGTTTCACATCTATCGCTTTATTTATATTCTAATATGACAGTAACACAGTGAGGTAGGGCAGGGGGTGGATTACTGTCTCTATAAGACAGATGTGAAAAATGAAGCTCAGAAAAGAAAGTTTGCTGAAGGCTTTACACTTGGAGTGTCAGAAGACGGAGTCAGATGTTGAACACAGACCTTCTGACTCTAAACCTTGACCTTATTGTCTTCTGACCTCTTTTCACTGCACCGTGTGTGTCTGTGTGTGAGTGTGCATGTGTGCGTGTGTGCACCCGCATGCGTGCTGAGAGCTTGTGGGTCTAGGCTGTTACTCCAGCACTCACCTGCTGATCCTGAAGCTTGACTCCCACGACTCTGAAGGTGTTGCTGGCAGTGTTGTGGTAGATGTTGATCCGGCTGAATCCCTGCTGGCCAGGTTTGATTGGTACCCATTTCTTACTGGTGTCATCGTAGACCATCACGGAAGCCCGGGCTTGGCAGATACTCTGTTCACTGCAGAGCAAGAGAAAACATAAGCGTCAGCCTCAGCTCCGAGGGATGGACACTGGCTTTGCCTTTCTCAAAAACAGAGGCCAACTGCTACTTGACACAAAGCAACCTCTAGTTGCCTGAGCTTCCAACTGTCTCTGGAAGGGCTGCTCTGTGAGGTGACGAGGGTTGATTCTGTAAAGACCATGGGACTGGAGAGGAAGTTCTGTGCTGAAGTTTTCAATAGCAGGGGAGAGACTCACAGCTTTGCTTTCAGGGGAAAAGGTGCTTGAATGAGAAAGGAATCACAACTTTAATTTGACAACTGTCTACAATATTCTAGGCATGGTGTTAAATAAGACAACAAATTATTTAAGGGGAAATCAGTGATGAGCAAAATAGGCATGGGTTTTCCCAGGAGACAGCCAGCGCACACTGGTGGAGAGAAAAAAGAAAAGCCAAAAAGGCACTATGCTCTGTCTTCTGAATTTCAGACCCTGAAACCATGTATCTTTTACAAGAATATTAGGAGGCCCTGTTCCCCTAGCTAAGTCTTTGGGCTCTAGCCTCACAAAGTCTGGTAGCAATCAGAGTAAACTGTACACAGAATCAGACAGACCTTGGTTCAAATCAAGTCAGAGTTCCATCCCAACATTAACTAACTGCGAATCAGGTCACTTGCTGCCACTGGTACACTCGGCAAGTGGGCAAGTGGGCGTGCGCTCAGATACCGTCTCAGCGGCGGGGAGAGGCCCTGAGAGGCAGCACCGTGTTAGCTAACAAGGTGCAGACCTGATTAAGTCAGAGGAATGGGAGCTGGAATCCCAGCTTCACCACTTACTAGCATGAGACACAGAAGCCCTTAAGACGACTCTGGGGAAGCCAATCCAGGAAGAGCTGTGAGATGAACCCCTTGCGTGACGGCCCTGGACCACCACCCTTCAGATCTCCTTCAAAGGAGCCTATTAGGGAAGCAAAGCTGACCAGTGGCCCCAGTTGCTGCCCCTCTGGACGCCCATGTGTGCACAGAGGCCACGTTCTCTGGGCCGCTCTCCACCAATGACTCAGCGTGGCAGGGCTACCTGGGGGTGGGGGAGGGACAGCCTTTGCTCCGGGCTCAGCCTGGCCCAGACGCTCTCAGAATGCTTGTACTCAGTCCTCCCAGCCCCCTCCTTCCGCAGACTCAGACTGCATGGTGGCCTGAGGCTCTCCAGGCCTCTCCCTCCACCCTTCCCTGATGTTCTGATAAACCGCTGGTATCTAACCATCTGCAGGGTCTCGGAGTCTGCTTCTTGGAAGACCCAGAGTGACACCCCCTGCTACAGTGCAGGCTCCCCGAGGGCAGGGACACGCCGGTCTCATCCCCGCCGTGGCTCCAGAACCGGGCGTGCACAGTAGATGCCTGATGAACGCGGACTGTGGAGAGAGTGCCAGAGACGACCAAAACCCTCCATGTTCAGGACAACAGCAGCCCTAAGTGCACACCCAGCCTCTGAACAAACGCCGGCAGCGGGGAACTCAGCGCTCTCCAGAGCAGCCCATTCTGTTGTCCTAACAGTTGGTTTAATTGTCAGGCAAGCCCTCCTTGTTCTGAGGGACCTCTGCTCCCTGTCCTCCACAGTTACAGAGGTAAAAGTTCTGGAGAGCTCTGCCGGTCCAGTAGACAACTGAAGGGACGTCTTGGTTCTTCCAGCCATTCTTCGCACAACAAAGCTAAAGCCCCCTGCCACTCCAGGCCCCTTCCCCTAGAGAGTCCTGATCTGCCATGTGCTCTCTGGGTGCCTGGGTCCTACTGTTGGCAGGACGCCCCTGTCTTAGTCTGACAAGCACAGACGCCAGTGAGTCCAATAATACCCAGTGATGCCGAGATGAACATACAGCCCTGCCCTCGGCACGCTCACAGCTACTCGGGAAGTGAGACAAGTGATTACACACCTTGCTCAGCCCCCAGGGGTTAGGGGAGCCAGGGAAGGCTTCCTGGAGAAAGGGCTGCGTGGGCTTAAAGACAAAGAGCTCTCAACCCCAGGCGGGAGGAAGGGGATGTGGGGCTCCAGGAGGGGGAGGAGCAGCCAGCAGAGGCGGGGAGGCGAGGGCAGGGTGCTGTGCATGGGCGCTCAGGGGCTCGGGGGCTGGAGCTTGCCTGGGGACACCATGCACACCCGCAGGGCTGTTTGCGGCAGGAGATGTGGCCGCGTGCTCGCCGCTGTGCATGCCCAGAGAAGGTGCTTGAACACCATCCCTATTTTTCAAGTTGTACTTATATAGTCGCAGGTTCCCTTGTTGTTGTTTTTTAAGCACTTGTAGCTTTCAAATTTAACTTGTGGCTAAAAAAATCCCTATTTTTACCCCATTTGAATAGTGCTTGCCTGTCTCCGCTTACTTTATTACCACTAACAAAACCTAGATGCAATAAAATACCTGCTTACTTAAGATGCATCTTATTATTATCCCTTTGGGATGTCTGGTTTGTTTTGAAGGAGTCAGCATTTCATTTATTTTATTATTTTTCATTTCTTAAAGATACAATTGACAGGTAACACTATATTAGTTTCAGGTACACAACAGTGATTCAGTATTTGTATATATTGCAAATGATTACCACAGTAAGTCTAGTTAAAATCTGTCATGACACATAGTTATGCAATTTTTATCTTGTGTTATTTTGTTTTGTTTTAATAAAATCTTGATTGCTATCCAGCCTAGACATTGCTCCATATACTTAACTGTCTTCTCAACACCTTTGCCAGGACAGACACAAACTCCTCACTGCAGGCGAACTCCACAGGCATCGCGCCCTTCATCTGTCTACATCAGTTATCCTTTGAGGAAAGTTAATCTGGTAGACAAAATATTTTCTTTTTAAAAATTATCCACTGAAGCAATGACTAAACTTTTAAAACACATACATACAAGGTTTCCTTCACTGAATTACAAAGACCGTTCCTACCCCCAGCGCTGGCCCCGCACAACATGCAGACGCAGCCCCAGGGCGCCCACTCCTCTGGTCCGACGTGCAGCAGACAGGCGAAGCGGGCGGAGGGGAAGCTGACCTCTGCCAGGCAGCCTCTACAGGAGAGACCGCTGCTGACCGGTGGGGGAAGGCAGCTGAAGGACGCTCTGCGGTTTGTTCCACGTGGTGCTGAACTGCCAGGCTGAGGGACCTTTTCCGCAGGGACTTAACAGACGGTTCTGAGCAGTAGATACAACCAGAGCTCCTCCCCCAGAAGGCTCTCTGAACAAGCAGTCCAATCCCACTCATTCTGGGCTTCTGCACAGGTATTTGTGGGCCCTGTGAAAATGCAAGCCTGTAGCTCCCCCCACTCCACCCCGAGGCATAGGAGACAGAAACTAACAAAGCTCTGGACAGCCCTTCGTCAGGAGCTTAGAGGAGACAGCGTGTGTGACTCTGGGCCTCAGTTTCCTCATCCGTCCAAGGCCAGCCGGACCTCAGGGTCCCTCAGACAGTGGGGGTCTGCCCCAAGCTCCGCTCACCCTGGACAAGCGCAGCCCATGTCCCGTCACTGGCCTAGCAGTTACCTCTTCTGGACCAGACGTCAGAGACCGCTACTGGACACCTTCTGAACTCTCTCGCTGAAAAAGCAGCAGAGTGAACATACCCCGCACTTCCCGCGTGCGCCTGTGAACCTGCTCAGGGTCTTCCTGGCCCTGACATCAGAAAGCACTGACGCACCTGGGGAGGAAGCTAACACTTGAGACACACCTGCAACGCCCCCCCCAGTGAAGCGAGCCAGACGTCAGTCTCTGTTCCTTCTGGAAAAGCGCAGGGTCCACATCCCATCAGCTGTCAGACTCCCACTCCACCGCTCCCTGTGTGACTGGGAACGAGGTTCCTGAACCTCTCACTGCTGGCAGGCCAGGCTCCTTCCCATGCAGCACGGTCAACGCGGAATTCCTTTCCTCTCTACGATACCTTTCAGGGCTTTGCCAGGCATTTACTACAAAAACTTGAAGGACAGAGTGTAACGTTATAAAGTAAGGGAAGGATGCAAAGCCAAAAAGAGAAGCGACAGCAACAGGGCCAACCACAGAGGCTGGTTGGAAAACAGAGTCCAGGGTCGAGCCTGGAGACTGTTCAGCACCGTAAGGAGGGAGACTGAGTCCCACAGCACATTTCTGCCTCCTCCCAGAGCACCTACAGTCCGTCCTGCTTCTCGCTGCCTACCCCACGAGACGAGGAGCTCCTTGAAGGCAGGCCCTTGGTTGCTTTCCCTTTTGTAAACTCAGTCCTTTGGATGCGGTAGACACCACAAACTGCTTGTTGAATACATGCCTCTCTAACTGAATAGTGTGCCCGTGGGAACATTCCATTACAATCCCACTCCATTTATTCTCAGAGACAGAGTAGCTGCCAAACAAAAGCATCTGCTGGAGATTGCCATCAGGTTCTGCCCCCCCCCCCCCCGCCCCCAGCATCTGAGAGCCAGGAAGCCGCAAGGCTGAGGGTGGGCCCTCGGTGAGGCTGCTGCACCTTCGGGTTCAGGCCTGGGGGCAGAGATCCACTGCTCTGGGCGGGGGGGGGGGGGCTGCCCTCCCTGGCTCCTCCGCAGGTCCCTGGGAGCTGACCCAGCGGCCTGGATCTCTCACTGGAGGAGGATGGTCAGACCTCACCCTCCCTGCTCAGCTCTGGCGCCTCCGCAGACAGAACAACGCATCACACTCTGCCTTGCATGTGGCTGACCTTGTTGCCCTGGCAGGTCTGGGAACCCAGGTCCGCCTGAGGCGGAGGGGCCTCCTGGGAGGCAGGGCAGGACATCCAGTGCTAAAACCAGGACAGTCCCAGGCAAAGCAGGGTGAGTGGTTACCATCCTGGGAGCTCCCCCCCCACAATGACCATCAGAGGATTAAACACCTAACAAAGACCCACAGAAGGCAAGTCTGGCTGATGTAAGCTGATAGGAGCTGGCACCCACTCCAGGCTCCCAGCTGCTCCCTCCAGCTCACTTTCTCTTCCCTCAAGCTGAGAAATGTGATACCTGGCAAACAGACCTTCAGTGCAGGGCAGGGACTGACAGGGAATGGGATGAACACAAGTTACCCAGCGGGTGGGGAGTCACTCTCCCAGGCCACACAGGAGCAGGCACTCAAGGAGAGCCCATGGGCACAGCAGGGCTTGGAGGCCTGGCGCAGGGCGGGGCGGCCTCACTCTGAGAGGTCACCCTGACTATGGGGCCCATCGCCACACTCCCCCCTGGGCATGAGTGACTTGCCTCTAGGGTGACCTTTTTTCTCCTAACGAGAACAGACCTAAAACAGGTTTGATGTTTCGTTCTAAACTTAAAATGTTTATTCTGAAATACTTCATGCCTGGGAGAAGCAGGTTCCCATGATCACACCACTCAGTCCAGGAAATGAGGTGTCACCTCAGAAAGTTGTTTAGCTCAAGAAGCCCCTGCACCTCAGGGCCCTCCTCTCTGCCCAGGGAGCCACATCCTGAACTGGGTGCTTCCCGATTCTACGCTGGCCTTTTGCAGTCCTGTCATATAACTGAACAATTTGCAGAAGTGGTTCTCAAACTCCTTTGGTCTCAGGACCCCTTTACACCCATAAAAATTATTGAGGACATCAAAAAACTTCTGTTTATGTAGGTTAAGTATATTCATATTTACCATATTTGAAATTAAGAATTTTTTAAAACACGAGCACACATTTCCTTAGCTGTCACGGTGACAATGTCAACACACGCCATGCAGCCTTTGGAAAATTCCACTGTGCACTCGTGAGGTAAAAGTGAAAAAGGCGAACAATGTCTCAGTATTATTATAAATACAGTTTTGACTCACAGACCCCTAAAAGGGTAGGTCTTCTGATCACATTTTGAGAACTTCATTACAGCAATGAAAACAGTAAATTAGATCCGCATACATTAACAGGCAGAATCTCAAATGATGACGGTTTAAGCCTGGTTTTTGTGAGTGTTAGAATTAAAGAAAGGCTGTGGGTAAATAAACAGTAAGTGCAGTGTTAAACCCGGACATCTTTCCTTCCATCCAAGCTGGCTGGGAGGGTCAGACAGCCCCGTCAAACGCAGTCAAGACTGTCTGCCTTTTCTCCACTGTGATGCCACCGTTCCAGATGCCTGGACAGCTGGCTCCTCTTTTCTGTGAAGTCTAGTGGAATCTGGAACAAACACTTCCACCAACTGTTGGGAGAGTCTGATACTCTTAGTCTGAGCCAGTCTCAACCCCTTCCCACACTTTCTTTCGAGGCCACAAAGGGGCCCTTTCCTTGGGGGGCCATCCGAAGGTCACGTGGACATGAGGGCTGCTCCAACCTCAAACGCATTTACAAATTCCAATACACACCTGTATCCCTGAGTCTGTGGCTCTTATCACTCGTGGGAGTGGAACGGGCTGCACCCCAGCCTTGGGACAGCTGTAGAGATGGGGCGGGTCAGGGACGGGGAACATGTGCACATCTCTGAGGGGAAAGCCACAGCCTGGGAAGAGACCAGCTGCACCCTGGCCGACATCTGCAGTGATCAGCAGGGGTCGGCTCTAATTCCCATCTGAGTCAGTGCGTGCCATTCTCTGGGCACAGGGGTGATGCAGACCTTGCCCTGGAGCCCTAGGCTCGGGGGGAGGTGGGGAACGAGCAGATGACTGACAGAGAGAAGCGTGGACGCACAGGAGGGCCAAGGAGGTCTCCCGTCTCTTGTGGGGTTAACGTGTGAAGTTGGAGGCTACAAAGAACAACAGAGATTAGGAGGCCTTGATTCTAACTTTGACTATAATTCTGGGGCAAGCTCCTTCTAGAGGCTATGGCTAAACTTAGCTTTTGAAAACACAAGAGACATGGCTTCATATCCCAACTCTGCCAACTGCTGTCAGTGTGACCTGGAGTCAGTAAGCTGACCTAGCTGACCTCTGTCTCTACCAGTGAGATGAGGATAACAGTGTAACCCCTCCGAGGATGAGGGTTAAAGACAACATATGTCACATCGTATCATTAGTGTAATGTGTGGCAGATAACACTCAGAAAAGGGCACTGCTGTTACTTTCCACTTTTATGGGTTCAGTTACCGAAATGAAACCACCGGAGCAGACCAGTTCTCAACCATTTCCTGCCCCAGGACCCCCGGGGAGCGCCCCGCGCTCCCACGAGGATAACCTGGAACAGTTACGGGCGTAATGTCTCTCCACCGGAGACACATCGGATTCTCTGCATTGAAGACGACAGAGAAGCTTTGAGACGCCTGCCAGATGATTTGGCTACACATCCTGGGAGAATAAATGGACGACACAGTCTCTGAAGGCTTGTCTGGTTGCAAGCTGCTGGGACTCTGACTCGTCTGTGGGGACAAGACGTTGAAGGAAACACCAGCTACTCTCAGAGACGATCTTCCAAACCCCGCAGCAAGGCCGAAGGTGTGGGCTGGGGGGCTGTGGGGTGGACCGGGCTGCGTGAGACTTCTTACACCTTTGCGTATTCAAGATCTGAAGGACCGTGGAATAAGTGGTAATTACCGTGTCCCGGCAGCCAACCGACCATTGACTGTACAGGAAGCCTCGGCTCTGCCTCCCTGGCCGCTTCTCTGACGCGCCGAGCAGGAGCCCCACCGGGCAGCAGCTCCGCTGGCCCAGCCATCTCCAGTATCATCATCAGAAGCAGTTAACTCAGTCCAGCAACCTAACAAATGTGTGCTGCCAGGCCCTGTTTCAGGCACTGAGGATACTCTACCAGCAAAACAGACAAAAATCCCTCTGCTTTTGAATTCACATTCTAGAGGGGTGGAGACAGGTGACAAGTAATAAATAAGTCATATAAGATGTTATAAGTTGCTAAGTGCTTTTAGAAAAACAACCAACCAACCAACCAAGCACAACAAGGACGAGAGGGAGACGAGGGAAGGGACTGGAATCGTCTGGCAGAAAGGGTCAGACGCATCACTCCCTCCCGTGGCTTTTCTGCTGCGCTCTGGTAGCAGCTCGCTCCGGCTTAGCTTGGCCTCGTTCAGCCAACTCTCCCCGGGGACCTGTTCTGCACCGGCCGGCTCAACACCCCCACCCTGACCCCGAGCTGACACGCGGGTGTGCATCTGCCTTCCCCACCATCCTCCAGAGTCAGGTTTGATTCATTTCCTTCCTTCACACCCACCCTGGATCCTTCAGGAGGTCGTGAAGGCTCCCAGACAACCTACTGAATCTGGCTACTTTCCAGCGACACCGTGGCTCCAACACTAGCCCCAGTCATGGCCGCCTCTCACCTGCGTGACCGCACACATCTTCCTGCCTCTGTTCTTGTCACACTTCAGGCTGTTATCCACTCGGGGGCCACAGTGACTGTTCTTAAACCTCTATCGGATATCTTTTCCTTGTGTAACGCCCTCCAAGGCTTCCCACTACACAGCGATGCCAACCTAAGTTCTCCCGGGCTCCAGGCGATAAGGTCCAGCTGCTTCTCTGCCCCACTGCCCTTCACTACCCTCTCATGCTTATAGCTTCACGTCCTGTTCCTTCCTGACCCTTGAACTTGCCACTGTTCCCACCTCAGGGCCTCTCCCCTTGCTGTCCTCCCTCCCCGTGTGACCCCCCCAAGCTTTCATGCTCATGTTTTGCACCGCGCCTCGTGTCCTCACTGGGGTCTCGAAGGAAGGCTCCACTCGGCGTGAGCGGTGGCCCTTTCTCTACCACGTCGCTCTCGCTGGTCTTTTCGCATCTCTTGGTCATGACATCTCAACTGTGCGCCCTCTACCTTCCCCGCCCCCAGAATGATTTCAGGATGCCTGACTTCCCGGCCTCTGTCTCCCCGGCACTGAGAGCAGCCCCTCGGTCCCTTTCAAATTAAATCATCCCTGTCCTTCGGAGTTTACCTGAGATCCCACTTCCTTCCTCCTGACAGCCCCCAACTTCTCAGCTCCTGCTGCTCTCCTGTCCACACTCACTAAGGTCTACACTGCGTGTGACTTAGGGCTTGTAGTCTCTCCGGTTCCAAGGGTGCTGTCCCCCCGCTCGACAAGGCTCCGAGCAGAGACCCCTCCAGCCCAGTGTGTGGGAGCAGAGCGTCCGCAGTCAGGAGACATGTGCTCCAGCCTGGGCCCGTCACTGGCCAAGTCACTCCCTCCCTCTCTGCCTTGGCTTCCTCTCTGTGAAACGGGAGCAATACAAGCAGTACTTGCCACCTTCAGGATCGCCGTCAGAATTAAACGGAACAACGCCAGAGGGAGTGCACTGGGCTGCCGCGTGCTCAAGGGAACTCCCAGATCCTAGTCCACAGTTAAGTGCTCAGAGAATGCTTCTTGACTGATGGGTGGCCAGAGCTGGACTGACATGTTTTCATGATGCGAAGGCCTCCTGTATCCTCATTACAGGCACCATGGTGACTGGGAATCTGCTGTTACATCTCCATTCTGTCAGCATGTGGGAAGGCAAACGTCTACAGTTCCTGTGGCTGCGGTACCTGGGCCGCGCCGGCGCCGTGAGCGCGGGCAACCTCCAGCGGGGGACGCTTTTTGCCTGGCTGGACCACTAATTCACTCACCAAAGACGAGTTCTGTCCGGACTCTGGGCCTCAGTTTCCTGATCTGTGTACCTCAGAGCTGGACTAAATAAGTAGTTTTCAGACTTCAAAGTCATTATCACCAGCAACAGTACAACTTTCTTTCTCAAGAAAATATTGAGGAATACTTAAAAAGATAGAAGAGAGTGAATTTGGTTGAAGTGGAGAGTCAGATGCCCAGGGCACCACTAACCTAGATGACCTACTATAGATGGCCTCTACCTTGCTTTCAAGACGGAAACTTCTTAGATTTCCATAATTTTAAAAGATTTTAAAAAACTGTTTTGCTTCCTCCTCATTTAGTTCTGAAACTATTTTCTGCAATCAGCAGTTGACAGGATAGAGTAGACTGAGCTTTTCACAGCGTAATTTTCAGCTGAAAATGACTTTGGTCCCTGCCCACTTTGGAAGTTAACATGCCTTTGAGATGGAAAGTCTTGTTTTTCCACAGCTCCAGCCACAAATCCATTAAAGCTCAAGGAAAATTACTAAAATGATAGAAAACTGGCTGCAAAGGAGCAAGAATAAGGCCAATGGTAAAAACAGTGTGTGTCCGGGCCTTGTGAGCCGCTCACTCGGGCCGAGAGGAAGCAACTCCAACAGCCTGGCCCAGACGGCGCCGAGAGGTGGGCGCACTGCCCTCTCCAAAGCTCCCCTGCAGCCCAGCCCACCGGACCAGCCCTACTTACTGCCCTGTCAACCGCGACCACTCTCTGCAAGATGCTTCCTGGGAGCCTGGGTCGCGCCCTGGGAAACCCCGGTCCAGGCTGTTCCACTCCGGGTGGGTCTCCTCGCAGTCCCTCCTCAACCAGCCACACGACCTTGGGCAAGTGCCGCGGCCTCCCAGCGGCCAGGCCTGCTCGTCCACAGAACAGCAGTGCTAACGCTTCCGGAGCTGCCTCACCCAACAGGGCGAACACAATCAGATGAGAAAACTGGTGAAAATGCAGTTTGGAAATTTTTAAGGGGAGGAGTTATAATTTCACCCTAAGACGCAAAGCTGCAATGAGTTGATCAAGTAAATGCCCCAAATCCCAGAGGATAAAACCCTGCCCTGTCAACCACAATCTTTCATGGAGTCACAGGGCAGGGGAGGGTCACGTCTGCAACATAACCTCAGTTTTAGAAAGTGCGCCCACAATTACAAGTGCAGAATGCAGACCAGCTGCTGCTAAACTACGACATCCTAAGTGATAAGTGACCTAAAGCTGGTCACAAGTCCCTCCAGCGGAGGTCAGGGTTCCGCCGTCACAGCCACGAAGTCTCTGTTACAAAAGGCACGCCAATTCCTCCCTCTGCACAGAGACCGGTACTCAGAGAAAAGCACCCGAGCGCTCTCAGGCCACCCCGAGAGCAGAGGCCCCATCCACGGCACCTCTGAGCCAGACCCCAACCTGTCAGACAGTTCAGAGCCCCCTCCACCACCTGAGGCCAGCATCTGACTTCTGAGGAAGTGCTTCTGACAAAAAGAGCCATTAAAGATAATAGGCATCAAGTGGCCCAGGCCGGTGTGATGGACAGACCAGCAGACGGAGATGCTGGAGTGGATGGAGTGAGCCGTCACAACCTGCTGTGACCGCGCCGAAGTCCTTTGCCCTCTGGTCCTCGCCACCCTCTCCGTGTAATGAGGGGTCTGCGAAGGAGTCTAAGGCCCCTTCAGCTCTACCCTGTCATGATTCCATGTCTCCTCTGGACGTCCCCCTGTCCCCCGGTCCCTGTACTCACACTGAGGCCATAGCTGCAAGGCTGCAGCACAGGAAGCCGAGGAGGTAAGTCCTGTATTCCCACCAGGCCGGCTGCCAGAGGGCCACAGACCCTCAGAAGGCAGCAGCTTGAGTTTTAGATCTACTTAAAACCAAACAGGAAAAGGAAGCTGAACCAGAGACAAAGGGGAAACAAACCCCAGTCAAGAACTGAAACCTGGGTAGAAAATAGAGAAACAAGAGCTCACAGGGCAGAGCACCCCCCAACCCATGTGGGTGGCCAAGAGCCTCAAGCTCAGGGGCTTCCTGCCGGGCGAAGCCGGGGCCTGGGACGGGTCAGGGCCCAGCCCCTCCCACCCAGCACAGAACACCGAACAGAGTCGGTGCCCAGGGCTCCTAGACCCGGCATGGGAAGGTGCCCTCGCCCAGCCTCCAGAGAATAAAAGACTACCTGATGAGGTTTATACAGCCAGTGAGGGCGTCCTGTTTTACGGTGGTGTGAATTTTGCACATCTGCTGGGGAGACACTTCTCACTAACGGTGATGTTTCTGTCAGCAGCTTAGGGCCTGAAAGGAAAATGTCTGAGGAATGATGGAAACCTGGCATTGTCACTGGCTCATTAAGTGAACCTGGGCTTCTGCTTCCTCAACTGTAAAATGGGGCTAATGATCTTTATTCTGCTGGTCTCCACTGGGTTCTCATGAAGATAAGATCCATTTCCAATCTTTCATTCAAAATTTATTGAGAACCCACGAAGTGTCACACACTGCTAGGAACTACAGACAAAACACTGACAAGAACAACAGTACCTGTCCTGAAGGCTTTTTACAGTTTAGAAAGGAAGAGACTGATAAGCTAGCAAACTGATGCATTAAAATGTTATACTGGAAAAGAGGAACCAGTGGGAAGAGCTGTCCAGAGTACAGCACGAAAGATCAATGCTAACTGGAGAGCAGATGCCCTCTGAACGTTGAAAATGCATTTTCAAAGGATTTCAACAATACACATTTCCGTTCAAGCAAAGCTTTAGGTTGCCACCCAGAAACTTTGACATACTGTGGTTTTCATTTTCTTTTAGGTCAAAATATTTGCTATTTTCCCTTGTGATTTCTTCTTTTATCCATGGATTATTTAGAAGTATTTTGTTTAATTTCTAAATATTCGGTGTTCTTATCATTTATTTCTAATTTAATTCTACTGTGGTCAAAGAACATACTGAGTATAATTTCTTCTTCTGTTTTACCTGGTATGGTGGCAATCCTTTTAAATTTACGGAAACTTATTTTATGGCCCAGCAGGTAGTCTATCTTGGTGAATGTACTATGTGCACAAGAAAAGAAGGTGTGTTCTGAAATTGGGTGCAGTGTTCTGAAAAATGTCAATTAAGTCAAGGTTGTCAATAGTGGTTCAGATCTTCTAATGTTCTTACTGGCTTTTTTATTAACTGAAGTACAATCAGTTGCAATGTGTCAGTTTCTGGTGTACAGCACAATGTCCCAGTCATGCATACACATACATACATTCGTTTTCATATTTTTTTTCCTTAAAGGCCATTACAACATATTGAACATAGTTCCCTGTGCTATACAAAAGAAAATTTTTTAAAAAAATCTTTTTTTATATGTAGTGTCTAACATTTATAAATATCAAACTCCCAAATTTATCCCTTCCCACCCTCTTTCCCCAGTAACCATAAGATTGTTTACTATGCCTGCAAGTCTGTTTCTGTTTTGTAGGTGAGTTCATAGTGTCCTTTTCTTTCTTTTTTTCTTTTTTTAAGATTCCACATATGAGAGATATCACATGGTATTTTTCTTTCTCTTTTTGGCTTACTTCACTGAGAATGACGATCTCTAGGTCCATCCATGTTCCTGCAAATGGCATTATTTTATTCATTTTTATGGCTGAGTAGTATTTCATCATATAAATATACCACAACTTCTTTATCCCTTACTGGTTTGTTGTCGGTTGATTTTTGAATAATTGTTCTATCAACTGATGAGACAACAGTGTTAAAATCTCCAACCATGACTGCGGATTTGTCTATTTCTGTCTTTTTATTTTACGTATTTTGAAGCTTTTGTCAGGTACATACATTTTTAGGGCTATTCTATCTTCCAGATGAACTGACCCTTTGATCAGTGAAATGCCCCCTTTTATCACTTGTAACACTCTCTGTCTTTAAGTTCACTTTATCTGACATTAATACAGTCAAACTTTCTTATGCTACTTGCCTGGTATATCTTTTCCCACCCTGTACTGATTTTCTATTGTTGCTATAACAAATTACCTCAAAATAATGGCTTATAACAACACAGATTTATTACCTTAGTCCTGTAAGATATTAGTAGGCCAGCCTTCTGACAGATCTCAAGGTCTCACTGGCTCAAATCAAGGTGTTGGAAGTGCTATATTCTCTTCCAGAGGCTCAAAGGGAGAATAATTTCCTGGCCTCTACCCACACTCCTTGGCTTGGGCCCTTCCTCCATTCTCAGAGCCAGGAATGCATTATCACCCTGACTCTTCCTCCACCTTAAATTAACATTTATATCTGACTGCTGTTGTCTCTTGTTTTGGTCTTTAACTGTTATTTTTTCCCATCTTTATTGAGTTATAATTGACAAATAAAAATTGTGTATATTTACGGAGTGTGACTGAATGCTTTGATACAGACATACATTGTGAAATAATCACCACAGTCAAGCTAATGAACATAATCAGCATCTCACATAGTTACCATTTTCTTTCTTTTTCAAGTTCTCTGCTTTTAAGGACTTCTGTGATTAGACTGGGCCCGCTGGATAACTCAGGGTAACTGCCCCATCTCAATGTCCGTAACTTTAATCACATCTGCAGAGTCCCTTCTGCCACCTAAGGTAACATATTTATAAGCTCTGGCGATTAGGGTGGATGGTAGCCTTACACATCCCTTTACTTTCAACCTGCCTCTACTTTTGTATTTAAAGAGTGCCTCTCATAGCTAGTGTAAGGTTGAGTTTTTCATTCTCATCTGGTCTGGTCTTTTTCAACTATAATATTTAGTCCATTTACATTTAATTTATTGATATGGTTGGATAAAGATCTACCGTTTTCTAACTGTTTACTGTTTATCTTGTTCATTTTTGGTTCCTCTGCTACTCCTTTCGTGCATTCTTTTCAGTAAACTAAGTAATCTAGAATTTCATTTTAGTTCTTCTGTTGACTTTAGCTACACCTCTTTACATTAATTTTAGAGGTTTTTCTAGGGATTACAGTACACGTTTTTAACTTTGTACAGTATACTTAGAATCAACACTTTGTGTAAAATGTAAGAACTTTACAACTGCATAAATCCACTCGCATCCTTAATGATAATCGTATGTATTATATATTCACAATACAATGTCATATATTTTTGTTTAAAATGGTTGTATGTATATTTTTTAATTATTAAAAAAGTCCTTTATATTTACCCAGATATTTATCCTTTCCAGTATTGTTCATCCATTCCTAAATATCTGAGTTGCCTGGTATTATTTTTCTCCAGCTTGAGGAACAGCTATTAGCATTGCTTATATACCAGGTATGCTGGCAATAAATTCTCTTATTCTTCTTTTATTTGAAAAATATCTTTATTTTGCTTACATACTCAAAGGCACTTTTTTTTCTAAGTAGAGAATTCAGAGGGTTTTTTCCTCCTCCTTTCACCACCTTAAAAATGTTTCTCTACTGTCTCTGGCATCCACGGTACCTGATGAGAAGTCAGCCACCATTCATATCATCATCCTTCTTCTGGTCACTTTCAGTATCTCCTGTTTTTCTTTGGTTTCCAGCAGTGTGACTGTGATGGACTTAGGTGTCATTTTCTTTGTTTTATCCTGCTAGGGGGTTACTGGGATTCTTGGATATGTAAGTGAAGGTTCTTCACCAGATTTGGGACATTTTTGGTAATAGTTTCTTCAAACAATTTCCTTCTGCCCATTCTTTTTTTCCTCTCCCTCCAAAACTCCAGTTACCCGTGTGTAGAACTCTTGGCATTATCTCACACGTCACCAAGGCTCTGTTCATTTTTTTCAATATTGTTTTCCTGTTTTCAGATTAAATGATTTCTGTTGACCAGTCTCGAAGTCCACTAATACCTTTTAGTTCACTGTCTCTGATCCACTTTTAATCTGGTCCAGTGAATTTAAAAATTTCATTTCTAGTATTAGATTTTCATTTTGCAAATTTTTAATAATTTTCATTTCTCTGTCGAGATTCTCTGTTCGATCATTTTAGCCATTTCCTTTAAGTCTTTGAACATATTTCTTGTAACAACTTTGAAGTACCTGTCTGCTAATTCCAACTTCAGGGTCACTTCAGTGTCTACTGATTACTTTTTCCTCTTAAGTACAGATCACATTTTCTGACTCTTAATAAGTCCACTAATTTATGATTATATGTTTGACATTGTTATGATACACTGCAGAATCTAGTGCCATCCATTGAAGGCGCTGAGTTTGTCCTGGCAGTCAGGTAAATTACCGGCAGATCCTTTTAGTGTTATCAAGGTTAACTTTCTTAAGTTTTATTTCCTTTCTGAATTTAGCCCTAGGGTGTGGCCCTAACTCAAGGGCACAGTCCTTATTCCTAAAGTATGGCTGTTCTGGGATCACAACTGAACGCCTAGCTGCTCAGTGACGCCTGTTCATTCAGATTGACCAGGATCTCCAACATCTTCCAGCACTGCATGACCTTTGGCATCATCCTACAGCAGGCAATCTGTGCTGGGTCTCACGTAGAGTCTCACTCTACTCGTGCACAGCCAGCCCTTAGCCAATAACCCGGAGTGAATCCCTACACAAAACTCTGCTATTCTTGCCCCTACCACAAGGCTTCCTCTTCCCTGTTTCCCTGCCCTACAAAATCCAGCTATTTCAGTAGCCTGGAATTCCAATATCTGACTCCTGAGCTCATTAAGACTAGCTTTTAGCTTGGGGTCCACTATTCTGTGCCAAGACAGGGAAGAGACTCTAGGAAGAAAGCCAGAGTCATTGTGAGGCTTATGACGTGTGCTTCTTCACTCAAGGATCAGAGTATTGTGCTGCCTGTTCAATGCCTGAAAATAGCGAGAATTCAATAGTTTGTGTGGGTTTCAGTATCCTTCGAATACTGAGGCATTTTGTATATTCTGTTCAGTTTCATAGTTGTTTCTGTCAAGGTGACAGGTCCATCACAATTACTCTGTCATGGCTAGAAGCAGAAGTTGATTATGATTATTAAAGTATCAGAGGGTATTCTTTTTCACTTCCTGAGCATTTCCTAAAGAGTACAAATATCTTCATTGGGAGAATGTGTCCTTCACTTTCATTCTTCATTTCCTCTGTCCTCCAAACATGTTACCACTGTCTTTTCTTGGTTTCAATAAGTAGGTAATAGGTAAGAGTGAATCTTTGAGAGAGGAGGGGTTATTTAAAAAAAATCTCTATCTAGCTTAAATAGAGCACTTGAGTAGAATTATGAGAAGGAGCAAGAAATATGGCAAGATTTATGAAATACGGCTTCCAGTCCATGCTTTATTATCGACATGCTCTATGTCCTTGGGCATTCACTTTTTCACTTTCGACCCTTGCTTCCTCATCTGTTCAATGAAAGGACTGGTTATTAATGACTATGGGCTGCAGGTACAGCACCAATTCCTAAATCAGTTATGCCAGGCCAATAGAAAATATTGGAAAAATAGGATAGCAGCTGTTGACACCTGAAGAGCGACTTAGTGAGAGAGTTAAGAAATGTCCTGTTTAAGGTAGTACCTTATGGTTTGTTACTATGAATTGAGCTCAACACCTAGTACACTGTTTAGGATACAGTAGGTACGGGGTAGATGCTGATTGCATGAATGAATATATGAATGAATAAATGAAGGGAAGGGCACCAAGTTTCATACAGGATTTTTTTTTTCCCTTTAGGAGTCCTCTATTTTTTAAAAAATTTATTTATTTTTTAATTATTGAAGTATAGGTAGTTTACAATGCTGTGTCAATTTCTGGTGTACAACATAATGTTTTAGTCATACATATACATATGTATATCCCTTTTCATATTCTTTTTCATTATAGGTTACTATAAGATATTGAGTATAGTTCCCTGTGCTATATACAGTATAAATTTGTTGTTTATCTATTTTATATACAGCAGTTTGTCTGCAAATCTCAAACTCCCAATTTATCCCTTCTCACCACCTTCCCCCCTGGTAACCATACGTTTGTTCTCTATGTCTGTGAGTCTGTTTCTGTTTTGTAAATAAGTTCATTTGTGTCTTTTTTTTTTTTAGATTCCACATGTAAATAATATAATGTGGTATTTTTTCTTTCTCTTTTTGGCTTACTTTACTTAGAATGACAATCTCCAGGTCCATCCATGTTGCTGCAAATGGCGTTATTCTTTTTTAATGGGTGAGTAGTATTCCACAGTGTGTGTGTGCATGGGCACACACAACTTCTTTATCCAGTCATCTGTCAATAGACATGTAGATTGTTTCCCATGTCTTGGCCATTGTAAATAGTGCTGCTGTGAACACGGGTGCATGTCTTTTTTAATTACAGTTTTCTCTGGATAAATGCCCAGGAGTGGGATTGCTGGATCATATGATAAGTCTATTTTTAGTTTTTTAAGGAACCTCTATTTACTATCCTCCATAGTGGCTATGCTAATATACATTCCCAACAGTCACACAGGATGCTAAGGCATTTGGCTCTGGATCATGCTCAATAAACAACAACTATATTGACTTGAATTCAAAGAGGTGTTTTCTGTATCTCTAGATCCCCAAAGGAAGCAGAATGGTTGAAAACAAATCAGGGAGCTAGACTAAAAGACACCCTACTCAGGCAATCTAGTTAAGATCTAATTGCTGTGTGGCTTGGGAAAGTCACTTTATTTCTCTGTATCTTAGTTTCCTTTTCTGGGAACAGGCTAACCTCTCTTCTACTTTCTCTCTGTGGGATATTTGAGCATAAAAGGGTCTCTGACTAAGAAATGCAGAAAAAAATATGCTTGTGTAATACTGGCTTTTCATGAGAATTAGCATTAAAAAACAGGTAGAGTGTACTGAGTAGAAGGTCCTTGTGTTCTAGGAGTGGAGAAAAAGGGGATAGAGAAATGGCTACACAGCATTAGTCACCGTCATTGACACATTACGACAACTTATTAGCTAGGTTGCAGGGCCAACTGCAGTTCAAGTGGGATTTGCCCTTCAAGACCCAATTTATATATCACCTCTTCTATGAGGTGTTTGTCGCCTCCCAGGCTCTCAGAGAAAATTTTTCCTGCTGCTGTGTTTCTTCTGCATTTTATGACATTATCAATTTAGTTGTCACAGATCATTGTCCTTTATGTAGGGACTACCATGTTCTCTTCACCTTTCATGACCACTTGTGCCCAGCACAATTCTTGGTACACAGTGTGTTTTTTGAAATTGTTAAGCTATTCTGCTACAGAGGCTGGGACACAAAAAGTACATGAATTATTAGTGGTACAAAGAGGGTACAGATATGTCCTTGTTTTTCAAATCTCAGCATTTGAAAAGGGAATGGTTGAGCCTTGCCTGTAATACCACGGTGCTCCGCCCCTAGGAACTTCTATCCCAACTAATCTCCTGGCCAAACTCATCTGCAGCATAAGTGAACACTACTAGCCGAGGCAACAGCGGTATTTCCAGGGAAATAACAATGAACTCACAGGGGAAAATTATAACATCTCTGATAAGTCTAAGTGTATAAAACACAGACTCGGTGGGAGGGTATAGCTCAGTGGCAGAGCACTTGCTTAGCACGAACAAGGTCCTGGGTTCCAATCCCCAGTACTTGTTTACAAAAAAAACCCAAAAAAACCCTGCTCCCTGCCCCTCAAATTAAAAAAAAAAACAGACTCAAAGGCAACAAATGAAGCATCCTGTAATATATAATAAAAAAATACGTATTTGGTCTTTGTCCCTGTTTCTGGCTACAGCTCCCCCAACACCTTGGAATTTCCAAGGTATAAACGCAGTGGAAGCATTCTTTGTTATAATACTTGGTCTTTTGTCTGCACTTCCTGAAATAGCTTTGTGTGATAAAAGTGAAATGGGTGTCTTTTGTTATTCATAACAAGCTCCTTCCAATCTGAGTTTATGTTAATGAGGTGACTCTGGGAAAGCCCCTAAGGATGGGGGCTGGTTGCCAGGGGAACCAACCAGAAGATTAGAGAGTTGGAGCTTTCAGCCACAGCCTGGACCTCAACTTCCAAGAAGGGCAGAGGTACTGAGACTGAGTTCAGCCACCAATGGCTAATGATTTACTCAATCATGCCTATTTAATGGAGCTTCCATAAAATCCCCAAAGGCCAGGGTTTGAAGCGCTTCCAGGTTGGTGAAGGGACTGTGTCCACAAGCTGGGAGGATGGCACAACCTCAAGACCAGGACAGATGCCGCTGTGCTCAGGACCCTCCCAAACTGCGCCTTTTAAATCTTTTCATCGGGTTCTTCACTTGTATCCTTTAATAGCCTTTGTAACAAACTGGCTCCCTGAGTCCTGTAAGCTGTTCCAGCAAAGTAACTGAACCTCAGGAAGGGAGTGTGGGAACCTCCAATTTACAGCCAGTTGGTCAGAAGCCCAGGTAGTAACCTGGACTTGTGACTGGCATCTGAACGAGGGCTGGGGAGACAGCCTTGTGGGACAGAGCCCTTTACCTGTGAGATCTGATGCTCTCTCCAGGTAAACAGTGTCAGAACTGAGTTAAACTGTAGGACACCCAGCTGGCACTGCAGAATTGCTCGATGTGTGGAAACCCCACATATCTGGCGTCAGAAGTGATGGACTGTTGTCATGGAGTAGTGTGAGAGTAAGTGAAACACCCAGAAGTGAGTTTTTCCTTTTCCATGGGAAACAGAATTTGGAATTTAATAAGCATAATAAAAGCCACTGGAGAGGTAGTATGAGGTGGGAATAAGCAATGAGGAAGAACCAAGCAATTTTTTAAATACAAAAATATAACTGTTGAAATAAAAATACTGAATGGATAGCCTCAGCAGAACTGTCCGAGATGAGAAACATAAAGTCTGGTCGAAGAACTGACCTAGACACATCGGGAAGGGAAAAGAGGAGCACAGGAGAAAAATACCAGTTTCTGAGAAAAAGGCATCTTAGAAGGAAAGAAAAACAAAGAGATGAAATATCTGGAGTACTAATGACAGAATTTTTCAGAATTCAAGAAAGACGTAAAAGCTCAGACTCAAAAGGCTGACAGGGTGACAGAATCGATAAGTAAAAAGCATAAGTGTGCAGGTGCACACACACACACACACACACAATGGATTATAATAATATTTAAGAACATAGACAAAGAGAAGATTCTAAAAAGTTTTCCAAGTAAAACCAGATCACCCGTAAAAGAACCAAAATCAGACCAGGCTTCTACATCCTAACAAGGATATTACCTTCAGAACGCTGGAGGAAAACCTTTGATACTTACATCTCATACTTAGGTAAACTATTACATAAATGTGAGGGGAAATGTATTTTCAGGTATACAAGATCTCAGAAAGTTTATCAGGTACAGACTTTATTTTGAAAAACTTTTTTTTTACTGTATATATTCTAGCACAAAAGAAAATTTCTGTAGGAAGAAATAACAAGATATAAAAAGTGGGAACTCACCACTGGATCCTAGTCAGCCACAGAAAGGAAGCAGGTACTACATGCTACAACATGGATGAACCCTGAAATCACTATGCTAAGTGAAAGAAGCCAGACACGAAAGGCCACGTATTATACGATTCCATTTATGAGCGATATCCAGAGATCACAGAGATACATTTATAGAAACAGAGCACAGATTAGTTCTGCTGTGGGGCGGTGATGGTGGTGATAATTTGTGTCTGGATCTTAATTTACAAAGGTGACTGAGAGAACACTGTCATTGAAGGAAAGGTTTAATGTTACTCACAGTTCCTTTGAAACAAGAGGTCTGGTATTGGGGAAGCACCATGCTGGTCAGGAGGCGGGAAGGAGTGAGGCGAAGGCAGAGGCCACAGCCTTCACTGGAGTTTCCGTGGGAAAGGCAGGGGAGGGTAAACAGGTTAGGATTGGCTAGTGCGAACAATCCCAGCAGGCAGGGGGCACAGGGGCTGCCCCTAGCTGTCTGGTAGCTGGTACAGGGTTGACATAAGGCAGGGGAAATACTGGCTTGGCGTGTGAGTTACATAAAGGAGGCAGCTGAGGGTATGGACTCGAGGCTGGTTGGTCTGCATGTGAAAGGCGGACTCACCAGCAAATTTACTGTCTATAGGAACTGGATAGCCCTGGGAGAGGCACAGCCAGCAAGGCCCCCTAAAGATGTCAAAACATCAAAAACCATAAAAAACATAATTAATACAGGGAGAGGGTAGGGAGGTATGGGAAGAGACTGCTTGATGAGCGTGGAGTTTCCTTTTGATGTGATAAAAATGCTTTGAAACTGGATAGCGGTGACAGTTGCACAACACTGTGAGTGTACTAATAAGCACCACCAAATGGCCCACAGTGAAATGATTAAAATGATTTTTCTCAATGGCTGTAAAAATGGGGGAGGCGCAAAAGTCTAGGAAAGCCTCTTATTGCCTGAGGTTTAATTATGTTTGAATAAGCAATGATGATCAATAACCATTGTTAGAGAAAGTATATAATTTTGAACAAAAATTCCACATTACATCAACTTGTGTGTGTGTGGAGGGTATTACTCTAAGAAGAACAGAGGGAGGTAGGAGCACGTTAAAGACTGAGGGAAGCCAGACACTGATGAGCATTAAAACAATGACAATGAAAAGTCAGTGGAAGCATGGGTCACGATAAGTCAGGAGTAGAAACCAGGAGAATAAAAATAGAATCTATAGTTTTCAACTCAACTGAAGAAAATTCAATATATACACTAGAAGGTTGGGCAGGGGAAAAAAAAAACCCAAGGGGAAATAAATGTTAAAAAGAGAAAATACAGAATAAGACAGCAGAAGTAAGTGGAATACTCTGGTCTCCCAATTTTTTTGCTTATGTACCCTCTAGAAATACTTTCAAAAATTATATATCCTGCTGCAAAATTATATACATTGTACATTTTTAAGGTGACACCTACAATTTTTCACAGGAAGTTTATAGACAGTTGCAAAGGATTTAAAATTTAGAAACATTACATATGGCATATGTGCATTAACTATGTTAAATTTATAAGTGCAATTCAGTATATGAGCTTAAGTTCTCCCAATTTGTGAAAAGGTCTGCCATAAAACTTAACTAGTAGAGCCCGTTTGCTCTTTCAAACCATTCAGCCAAATCTAAAGTCTGACTAATCTTCCAGCTCTAACATGCTTACACACGTCACAGTGAGAGAGTGCCTAACTGTGGAACAGACAGCTCGGCAGCACTCTGCACGAGCTGCTGGATGAAACACGAGCTGCCCTCTCCGGTATTTTCTGAGATGCTGGCCTTGCTTTGCTCTCAGGAGACTCTCCTGCAGGACCAATGCAATCTCAAATTAGTCCTCCATTGGGTCTACTGAAGGTGACTATATCTCGAGGCAATGAATCTGCAGGATTTGGAAAGGGTAGGTGACACGCCTCTCTTCCATGCAGTGAGCAAAGAGGAAGGATGAGAGGTGACGTGAGGGAGGGGAAGCAGCAAACCATAGCGGTTTTCAGGTGGACCGGTCTTAGGCTGAATCTGCACAGAACTGGGAACTCAGGAAACTGATTCCCTTCAAACTATCTTTGCCAGTGTAGCCCCAGAAGTCCCAATACACCCCCAGGAATGAACGTGCAGCAGTGTGAAGGCGGCTGTGCTAGTGCAACAGCAACGATCTACCATAAATGGGTTAAAATCAGTGGTAAAGAGAAGGGAGCTGTTGGATTTGATAAAAAATAAGAACCAGAGTAATACAGTCAACACAAGACAGTTAAAACAAAAGGATACTTCAAGACAGAAAACAAGGAAGTGAAAAGTTGTAAGGCACATATAAAGATGGCACATATAAAACTGCCATCAAGTTGGCAATTTTAATACCAGACAAATACAACTTAAGGCAAAAACATGATTAAGGATCCAGAGGAATATTAAATACTAGAAAAAATAATCACGAGCATATATATATATGAGATAGCTTCAACTATGTGAAGTAACCGAAAAATTACGGAGAGAAATAGTTACATAAACAATCCCAGTGATGTTTCAGAAATACATGATTTTTATTAGATCTTTTTTTAAAACAGAAAGACAGAAAGTTAAAAAAAAGTGGGAGGCATTAGCTCCCCACTCAGGTATCCCTTGCTGTAAAGCTGTATTTGTTCAAAGTCAGAAAACTCAAACTGTAGAAAGATACAAAGTTAAGACTCTCCTCCTCTGGCCCTCTCTCCCCAGAGAGAAGCACTGTTCACATCGGGGGAAATGTTTGTATGGAGTAGGGGGTTACAATTCTCATTTACCACAGTTCAGTGTTCCTTCCGTTACACCTGTGTCCCTTGAGGGGGCTGGACTAACATAAGTCCTGCTTTTTGTAGAGAGGAACTTGTGCAACTTAACATCTCAAAAGGCGATGCACATACAACCAGGAGGTCCCTTGAAAACATCAGGCTGAAGTGAGAGAAGCCAGTCACCAAGAACCACACGTTGTATGATTCAATTTACGTGAAATGCCAATTTCATATAAACAGACAAATCCGTGGTCACAGAAGCAGACTGGTGGTTGCCAGGGGGCAGGGACTGGGGGAAATGGGAAAGGTCTGCTAACAAGTACAGAGCTGCCCTTCAGGGTGACAAGAATGTTCCAAAATTCACTGAGTAAAAGTGACAAAACTGAATATACTAAAAACCACTGAACTACTGTGCGGGTGAATCTGGGTGCATTTTATGGTAAGTAAATTGTCTGAATTCAGCTATGATTAAAAAATACCCCAAATGCACCAAATACAATGCAATCAAATGAGTTATGAATTAGTGGGACTCTGAGACTGCTGAAGGAAACCATCCCAGCATTCCGGCTCACACCAGAAGTAACACCCACCAGAAAGGACTTAATGTAGGGTGACAACTCTCAAGTTACTGCAGCCTTCTAGAAAAGGAAGAGGAAATAAAATAAATCAGGGGGACTTCTGCGTAAAAAGGCCGCCCCCAGAAAGCAGCGGCTGCAGTGTACGTGTTCTTTGGCTTCAAGGCAATTGCCATGAGCGTGAATTACGCTCGGCTTTGAGGGAAGTCTACGAATCTGACCCAAGAACAATTATTTCTCAGGCTATACATTTGAGTATTTTAATGTTCCCAAGCCTTCTGCCTCCTTTCAGTGACTGTAATCTTTATCTGCATTTCTCTAATGATGAATGATGCTGTGTATCTTTTCACTGCTTGTTTGCCATCTGTATATCCTCTCGGTAAAATGTCTATTCGAGTCTTTTGCCCATTAAAAAAAAATCGAGTTGTTTTCTTACTGTTAAGTTTGGAGAGTTCTTTATACATTCTGAAGACAAGTCCTTCGTGATGTGCAATTATTTTTTCCAAATCTGTCTCTTGCTTTTTCATTCTCCTAACAGTGTCTTTGATAAAGTAAGTTTTTGATTTTGATGAAGTCAAAATTCTTTTAATTTGATTAAGCCCAGTTCATCTTTTGTTTTTTTAATGGATGTTGCTTTTGCTGTTACGCCTACAAACCCTCTGCCTAACCCTAGGTCATGAAGATGGTCTCAAGTTTTCTTTTAGAATTTTTACAGCTTTATATTTTACACTTAGATTTAGATTTAGAGTCCATTTTGAGGTAGCTTTTGTATCATGTGTAGGGATTAGGTCAAAGTTCATTTTTTGGCATATTAATGTCTAACTGTTCCAACTGTTTGAGAAAAGACACCGCTTTCTCAGTTGAATTACCTCTGCACCTTTGTCAAACATCAACTGACATACCTGTCTGGACCTATTTCTGGATTTTCTACCCAAGTGTCCAACATCTCCCTAAGTCATCTTGAAAAATCACCAGGAAAGCATGTTGGTATCATATACATCTCAACACCAGAGCTCAGCACCTGAATCAGGTACCTGAATCATCTATTTTGCGATACAGGCTGTGGAGTATGCAACCCATGCTCTCTCTAGGCTGGACCACACATGGCTCACTGAGATCAATTTTCGGTATTACAATATGAGGTATTGGCCACCTGGAAACATTCTCAGGGGGTGACTAAGATAGTGAGGCAGACAGAAATCATAATGGATGAGGCTGGCTGAGAGAACTCGGGCTACCTAGCCTGGAGTGATGAAAGGAACACGTGAACACTAGCTCCGGACCTGAGTGGAGCTCATGGAAAGATGGAATACTTATTCCATGGGACCCCTAGGGAGATGATGAGGACCAGTGGCTACAACTGGGCACTCTGTTAGGCGATGGGAGTCCAGAGGTGGACAAGGTATGCTTCTTGCTTTCAGAGGGGGAAGCCACAGAGAAAACTATTCTGGTCTGACATAGGCCATCCACTCAATCCTACGTGTAATGGACATCTGCTTTAGGTAGGAGACTGGACTGAATGACTTGTTTGACTCAGATTTTGGCATGGTTGCCAAAGATGGCCCAACAACTCTGACTATTTTGAACAAAAGACTTGTTTCTGTCTTTGGGTTTAAAGAGGCTCAGGTCATTTGAAGGTATTTGTCCAAGGTCTCAAAATAGTGGTTGCAAAACTGAATCTGGAAACCAAGCCTCCCGATGTTTAGTCCAGGACTCCTTTCGACTGTTTGTCAAAATTCTTAATCAAGAATAACTGTTTGCCAAAGAATAAACAACCCAAGGCCTCCTTCTTATATATACTGTCTCCAGGGTTTTTCTGAGTCTTTGGGTTTTCAGTCTTGCAGGCTCACTGTCTCAGAGGCTTTTAAAGAGGAATCCTACATTGAAAATTTCAACCCTTTTTTTCAATGACAAGATGGGAAAAAAAGATCATATCAAATCAGAGAGGTCTCTTTTGAAGACTTAAGTTCTGCTCTGAGCTGCTTCTGGGTGACCTACTGCTCTAATTAGGCTGGAAGTAAACCTGGCTTTCATGAGATGCATGCAGGATGTGGCTGGAGGAAAAAGCTGTCAGGACAACTTAACATCATCAGTGCCCACAGTGGCCTCAGAGCATTCCAGGAATTCATTGATTCAGTCCATAATTCATCCCACCGATTAACCATAAACACAGACAGGAGAACAAACATCACTGAATGATTTAGTCTTTCTCATATACCCCGGACAGGACAAAGCAGAAAAAGTTAACACTTCAGTTGATTGCTGGTCTCATCCCTGAGCCCCTCAAGCAGGGGTGCGGCTCAGGAGGAAGTCAGGACCCAGGTTTACAGACCCGCCCCTTCCTTTCTAGTGTGTGCTCACCTACAAAAGGGAAGAAACAACCCCAGTCCTTTCTGGCTCACAGAATTCCGGGGAAGATCAAAGGAGAGGATGGATGGGGAAAGTGCTTTGCAAACTGAGAGATTTATTCACATTTAATAAGCATGTGCTGGGCACCTACTAAATGACATGCACCATGAAAAGCACTATGGATAAAGTTTAGTAAGCTACATCGCTGCCTGCACTCGAGACAGTCAGATACAGCAAGGCGCTGCAAGCCCAATGATGGGACAGCATAGGGCGAGGTGGGCGCCCACGAGGGGGCCCTTCCCAGGCCGGACAGGCAGAAGCGACGACTGTGAAGATAGGGCAGGGGCGGGTGTTAAGGCAGGAGACTATTCTAGCTTCTAGAAAATACCTCACTCTCTTTATTTCACATGACGCTCAAAGCAATCTGCCAAGTGGGCCCTGATATCACTGTTATCCTTGTAATATAAAGCAGTGGCTCCCAACCAGGGAGGCTACTGGCACCTAGGAGGTAAGATCAAGGATGCCGTAAACAGCCTACAATGCACAGGACAGGCCCCCACAGCAAAGGATTACCTGACCCCAAATGTCAGTTGTGCCAACATTGAGAACGCCTGCTATAAAGGAGACTGAGGCCCACAGAGGAGAAGCAACTCGTCTAAGTTAGTGGAAGGGCTAGAACCTGAATGCAGGAACCTAGCACCTCAGACAGGCGTCCCAGGTCATATCCTATATGGGACTACACCTGGGCAGCAGAGGAAACGCGCATGAGAGACAACGTGCTGGGTCAGGAGCTCCAATGATGCTGGAGGACAAACCCAATATGAGAGCAGCGTCAACAGACTGAGAGCAGTGAAGCAGGAAGGGGAGAGAAAGGGGAGGAGGGAAAAAGCAAAGGAAGAAGTAGGCAGCTGTCTATTCCCGACTCTCAGACAGACCACTCAGATTTCCATAGTGATCTGCATTTAAAGAAGCCTGTTTCACGCTCTCAGTCATCCCAGCGGCATCATCAGTGAGATGGGTGAGGCAAAGACACATACATACTCATATATTTTCTGAGGCCCAGATGGTTGAGATACTTTACCCAGGGTCCCAGAGCTTTGCAGAGAGGCAGGACTTAGTGGTCAGTACCTTTTCAGGCAATCGGCGCCTCGTATCAGCCCTGCCCTAGCCAGGTGCTCCTGGGCCCCCCTGCAGCCCCTGGGGGTGGGACAGGTCTCTCTGAAAGGGCTGTCCTGGGAGCTAAAGGAGGCACGACCTGGGCGATGGCCTGGCAGGCGCCGCTGATGGCAAGCCCTCACCCTCCTGATGCGCCGGAGACGGAGGCACTGCAGGGCTGGGCTGCACTCTGTTTTCCTTAGGTGTCTAACTTCAGGCCAGTCACCTGGCTTCTCTGAGCATCACTGCCGGTCCTCACAGTGAGAGAACCACAAGGTCACCTTTAAGAGCTTCCCCTGCTCTGAAAACGAAGCCCATTCTATTTTAAATTCTCTTTTCTTGAAGCCAATGTTACTGCTTTTAAGTGTGGCCAACAAAACTGCTACTAGGAAGGCAGCTGGTATGGCTTAGTTCTTCAGTCTACATTGACAGGAAATGTAATTACTTTGTTCATGAATTAATTTTCAAAAAAACTGAATCCTTGAAAAAAATCTTTGTCCAAATTTCCTGACTGCTGTTTCAAGCAGTTTTTCTGATGACTGATGTAGCTCCTTCTCACGGTAACATCTCTCCTGTGAATTACGCTCTGATGCAGGCCCGGCCTCGCAGCCACACGTGGCAGGTGCCGTGGGCGAGCAGGGGGTCAGGAGACAAGCTACACCTGCTCCAGGTCTTGGGCAAGCCAGGTACCTTTCAGGGCCTTAATTGCCTCATCTTTAAAAGGAGGGACAGGATTGGCCGGCCATCTGAGCATGACCAGCTCTCGGTATTTTAAGTCGCAGCTGATCTTTTTCTTTATTTCTATCTACTTTGTTTATGAAGATTAAGTACAACACTGAATGGGAGAGATTCTTGAAAAGCAGAACATTTCACCTGTCAGAGAAGCTTGTCAGAGGGGGTGTGGAGCTCAGCGCTTTGCTTTATTAATGACACTAAAGGCCACTCACACAGAGGCCAGTTTTCTTGTGCACAGGGAGTCTCCCCAGTAGTTCTCAACTAGGGAGCTACAGCTCACCTGGTGTGTCAGGAGAAGTTCTAGAGAAAACTGCATTGCAAGTAATTACTATGAAGGATTGATGTTTGCAAGAATTACCTTTTTCCCCATCACAAAGCCAAACCAAAGTTACCCCTAGATCATTCTCCCTCATTTATACCGCAATACGATCTTTTTAGCGGACAGACAGAATTACATTCCATTCAATCCCAGGCGTCCATTCAATCTCCCCAACCCTAACGACTGCCACCATCTGACGGTCGCCTTCTGGTTTGGGGGACTCTCTTCAACTGCCACTGAATTCCACTTCAGTTTCACCAGGCTGGATCTAGCTAATAACAGAGTTCATGATTTGAAAGTTTAAAAGAACTCCTATCATCCTGGCCTGCAATCTATGAACTAAAGTTTTAGTTAATGCTACCACAATCTATTTGACAGGCAATCTGGACTTTCTCTCCTATTCCTCACCCAATTACTCAGCAAGAGCTGATAACCCAGAGGAAACCTTAGCAGTTCTCACCTGGACTAACTCCACAGCTTCCTAACTGGCTTCCCTGCCTCAGTTATTGCTCCTTCAAACCCACCTCCCGTGGGGTTAGTTCCAAGAGTCACTGGATAAAATGCTAATCTGACAATGTCACGTCCTGACTTAAAGCCCTCTGACGGAGACCCGCCTCCTGCGGGGAAGTGGTGCGCAGCCGACCCAAGCATCAGTGCTGGGGAGCCCATCGCCAGCATACCCCATGTTGCCTCCCGCTGGCCGGCCAGCGGTCACCCCCTTTAGGCTGTCTCTACAGAGAGCTTTCTGGGGCTCACCCAGCGGGGCCTGTGCCTTAGATATTCCCTACCCCGGTCTGCCTGAGGCACGTCTCAGGTGAAACTGCAGTGGTTGTTTTCCGGTCCGTCTATACTGCGTGCTCTTGGGAAGCACCTGGTCTACTCCTCTGTCTCTCCGGCTGGCAGACCCAGAGTGCTCAGCCCACAGTCACTTTCCTCCCGCTTTGGTTGAAGCTTTCTGGACAGTTTCATGGGTTTCTGGATCCAGAGGTGATTGTTGCTGTGGTGTGTGTGTGTTTAAAGCAAAAACTCTGTGTTTAGGAAATGTTGCATGTCATGAAAAATTTTTAAATTTTAAGTAAAAAGAGTAAAATTCCCCTCCTGTCCCAGCTCCGACCAGCAACTGGTCCCAGTTCTGTGTCTATTCTTGCCCAGTTACCCTGCGCACAGTAAGGCAGCTTGTGACTCCCCAACCCCATTCTTCCCTCGCAGATGGGCACACGCCAGACCCGTTCCACAGTGAGGTGCACAGACTGGCTTTAGGGGTCCACAAACCCCTGAAACTGCATGCAGTGTTTGGTTCAAGCATGTTATACTTTTTTAGGGATCATGCTAATAACTTCCACTGATTTTTCAAAGGAGCTCCTAATCTCCAAAAAGAGACTTTCCTACCACAGAAAACACATGAACGGCCCTGAGCCCAGGGCTGCTGCCGACCCCGCAATGGTACGTTTGCCTGCTCAGAGATCACTAAGCCCACAGACGAGGGGGTTAAGGGGGCAGCATCTCCACCATGCTCCTGTCTGGAACAGAGAAGTTAGCAATTCACAGAGTATTTGGAAACCTCCAACATCAAGGCAAACTTAACACAGAACAAGGAACACTGCATAAATCTGGAAATTCTATTTGGCCCAGTACTTTCAAGTCCATCTGCCAAATGCAACAATGTAACAGAGATCTCTGATTGACTTCCTTCTCAGTTCACTGGGACTAGGGAGCTGCACAGCCCAATGCCACAGCCTCGAGCCACCCGTGACCAAGAGCCCCACAATGCAGCCAGTCCAAGTAGAGAAGTGATGCTGGTGTAAAAGACATACCACACTTCAAAGACTCAGAAAATCATCTAATATACCTCATTAATAATCTTTATGTTGATTACATATTGAAATTATAAAGCTTTAGACATAGTAGTTTAAGTAAATATATTATTAAAATTAATCTTAGGTTTTTAAAATTGAAGTATAGTTGACTTACAACGTTGTGTTAGTTTCTGGTATACAGCACAGTGATTCAGTTATACATATATACTCTTTTACATATTCTTTCCATTATCGATTATTATAAGTTACTGAATATACCTGTGCTATACAGTAGGACCTTGTTGTTTATCTATTCTGTGTATAGTAGTTTGAGCTGCTAATCCCAAACTCCTAATTTATCCCCTGCCCTCCCCACTTTCCTCTTTGTTAACCACAAGTTTGTTTTCTATGTCTGTGAATCTGTTTTGTAAATAAGTCTCATTTTTTTAGATTCCACATTTAAATGATATCACATGGTATCTGTCTTTGTCCGACTTACTTCTCTTATATGGTAATTTCTAGGTCCATCTGTGTTGCTGTAAATGGCATTATTTCATTGTCTTTTAGTAAATTAATTTTATCTGCTCTTTTTACTTTTCTTAATAGGGCTATTAAATATTTAAAATTCCGCACACGACTCCCATTTGTGGCTTGTGTTCGATCTCTATTGGTCAGAGCTGCTTTAGAGAATGTGGCAACACTCTCCACAATTCTGTTCACTCTGTCATTGCTTAATTGATTAATTCCACACTTTAGAAATGTTCTGTTCTTTGCAAATCAAAAGCAAAACTCTCAGAGAGGATTTTAAGTGAGGTACTATTATTTTCACACAAATAAAAAATTGTTCACCAGAAACACCTGGGAAAATAAACTAAGACAGACAAATTTACTTATGAGGTCTAAATCCATTGGTGAAATCCACTTGGCAATATGAAAATGTCACATCCAGGATATACATCTAACAATAATCTCTTTTTAAAGACATTTACTGAGCACCTGCTGCATACCAGGCTCTTCACATTTTAAATATGAGAGAACTGAAGCTCAGGGAGAGACAGAAGGGCGCCCAACTAGTAAGTGGCAGGACACCCTGAACCCAGGTCGTGGTACCACAAGCTCTGCCCCATCCCTCCCTCTGCCAACATTCTGCCTTTTTTTTTTATGTTTGCATCACACTTCACAGTTTATAAAGTATTTTCAGATACATTATATCACTTAATTATCCAAACTATTCTGCGAAGTAGACAAGGAAGTTATCAATCACCATATTAAAAGAAGGGCATTCATTGAACGCTTGCAGGAAGGACTTGCTCTTTATCTCACAGCTTGGGAGAGCATAATCTTACACCTGAAAAAAAGTTCAACGTCCTTTCAAATGAATCTCTCCACTCTACCAAACAACTTCTCCCTTTAATTAATATTGATTGTTTTCTTGGTCTTGGAATTAAAGGGAAAAACAGAAGGGGGACCTCTATTGTCAGTAACAGTCACATTCATATTCAATGACAACACACATTTCTAAACACACATTACTACATATTATGTGTTCATATATTATTAATGCAGTAACAGCACCGTGACTTCACATTGTGATAGTTTATGTATCATCACACCCATTACTTCATTAGCCCTGCCATGCCTACAGTGTCATACTAATCTGAAAGGGGAAGAAACTGAGGCATAGAACAGTTGAGTGACTTTTAGGAAAGCTCAGAGCTACTTACGGACTAAACAAATTAAAAACACAGGGAGCGAAGGTAATGAAGAGTTAAAGGGAGAAGCACCCAGGAGAAGCCTTTCCTCTTGGTCTCTAACAGCCCAGCGAAGGCCTGGCTGCTTGATGTGTGGTGCAGGTGGGAACATGGAAAAGCGAAGCGCAGGAAGACCCATTAAAGGTGTAACTTCTTGGGAGCGAAGTGTGTTGGTCGTGTGGGAGTCAGGCTTTGCTTGCCCAGGTGAGCTTTCCGAGGAGCAGGCGAGCAACCACACTCCCTCCTCTCCCTGCCCTAATGCTTATGGTCAAAATACGGGGAAACAGTGAGAAACAGAAGTCACCCAGAGGCAGAGGAGGAGGTGGACCTGAGTGGGGACCAGGGGGCCTGGCCTCGCCCAGAGGGAGAGGAGGGGGAGGCAGAGGAGTCAGCTCCATAGGCCGGCTACAAGCAAGGCACAAGGAGGAGAGCAAGAGAGAAAATACGGTAATCTCTAGAGTGCACAAAAACAGGGAGCGGAGAGAGAGCAGAGAAAGAAAAGGAGCTTGTAAGCATCTGCAGAGGGAGAAAAGTGCTAGTAACAGGGTCACCATGCACTGAGCTGTCCGCTGAGCTGAGGCCCAGCAGTGAGCCTGCAGAGGGGCAGAAACCAGCAAAACCATCTGGAAGCCACCGCCTGGCACACAAGCCAGAGAGCACAGAGCAGGTTAAGATGAGGATGAGTCCAGGCGAGGAAACTGCTGACGAGCCCCTTCGTGTGGAGGGACAGACCTCACCGCCATCATTTATTTAGAACTTTCCTGCAGGTGGTTTATTCAACACTTGAGCAAATCTAGCTCTGTTAAACATGCAGCACACACAAGGTTATTCATTTTATTTAAAGCTCCACTTTAAGAGGACTGACAAGGATTGTTGTAATTAGAAAATGACTGAATTTCATCATAACTGATAGTGGAAAAACTAGAAAAACTGAAATTATGGGGTAGTTATATGAGGAATCTCATTTTAAAAGTGCTCATTAGCAGGGAGGGCATAGTTCAGTGGTAGAGCAGGTGCCTAGCATGCACGAGGTCCCGGGTTCAATCCCCAGTCCCTCCATTAAAAAAAATAGTAATAAATAAAAAATCTAGTTACCTCCCCCCACAAAACAAAGTGCTTATCATCTGTGGGGTCACTGCCCCACAGTTTAACTTTGAAAACTGCCACTGCTCTTTACAAACATCCTTTTCTCCTCCGGGTTCATGCTCATTTGGTGTCCTGGCTAATGACTCTTTCCTTTTTCGGACTGTTGTTGCAGGGGCCAGTTCTGGGCCCGTGGGGAATAACTGGAGGAGACAGAGTCCCTGCTCCTGAGGAAGTAAATTTGCCACCTAATTTTTAACCACTGCGAGTAAAGAAGGCAGATCCTTTCTTAACAGGATTTTACACACACACACACACACACACACACGAAATCCCAGGGCACAGAGGGTCCTAAACTGTACCCGAGACGTCCCAGACAGCTTACACCCAAGCTGTGGCCTCTGCTGAGAATTTCAGGGTCTTGGTGAGGTTCTAGCATTATTCTGCTTGAGCTTTTTACTATAAGCAGCTTTAATTTTTTTAAAGAATAAAACTAGCTTAAAAAAATAAAAAAAGTGTAAGGGTTAAAAGGGACAGTGAAATACAATGCCCCACTTGCCACGTTGATACAGTAACTGATTTGGGACAAGAGCCCTGGCCGTCCAGACCATGCAGGTATTAAATACAAGGGCTGGTGCTGCTGGCCCGCCATGCCGGCCAGTCTCGGTCCGTTGCGCCTGCTCTTTGATACGGCAGGTCAGGCATTTACAGCCCAGCGGAGCTGGGAAGTCTGTCCAGAGAATGGCATGAAAACACCAGTTTGTCTAAAACCTGCCATACTTGCTTTGCCCATTTTAGCAATTATCTCTCCACTTGCCACAACATAAGGCACGGCCAACATGGTGCCTGATTAAATGGCAGAGCTGGTGGCCTGCGGCCTTGGTACCCTAGAGACCCAGGACCCTGGCGCTGCCTTTGACTCTCCATCCACTGGCATTCCACCCAGGACCGGTTTCCACGCCAGCCTTCCCTGGTCTGCACTTTCCCCTCCCTACAGGGCAAGGAGGAAAAGGCAGCAGAACAGGAATCATGAGCCCTGAGTTCTAGCCCTGGCTGGGCTGAGAACGACCCTGGTGACCAAGACCAAGTTCTCACCCTTTCCAGGTTTGTCTCCTCATCTGTAAAAGGGAGTTAATTTCTAAGTCGCTGAGTGTGGTGTTAATGAAATAATACATTATAAACAGAGCTCTTGGCACTTAGCTGAATAAATAGCTGGGTCGCTGAGGTCTAGCTCTGAATGATAACTGAAGATAACTATCACCTGGGACACAGGGTGTTCATAGCATGACTTCCCTTTCCTGCTGGAAATGCCTCTGGGGACCCTGACACATCTGCTTCAGGAAAGTGCAAAGTAAATACTGTGCCCAAAAAAGTGGCTCCCAGAGCTCTGAACCAGAGGATACTAAAGAGCATTTCCATTCTACCACTGCCTTCACAGACTGTCCTCAGACACGATCCCTAGTCACTCGCCATCCTCTCTCCTTCCTTCCTAGCATGCCGGCACTAGTCAGCTCGGGTGGCCGTAACAAACTCCACACACCGGGTGGCCCCGCAGCAGAAATTTACTTTCTAGCAGCTCCGGAGCCTGGAGTCCAAGTCAAGGTGTTGGCAGGTCTGGCTTCTCTGGAGACTTCTCACCTCGGCTTGCAGACGCCACCTTCGTCTTGTGTCCTCACGTAGCCTTCCTGTGTGTGCCAGCTCTCCTGGCATCACTTCCTCTTCTTAGAAGGATACAGCTCCTAATGGATTGGGCTCCATTTAACCCTAAATACCTCCTTCAAGGCACCATCTCCAGATACAGTCACACTGGGGGTTAGGGCTTCAGCCTATGAATCGGGGGAGGGGGGTGGGCGTGTCTCCTTCCATAACAGTGCCTCAGACCACAGTCCTCTTAAACACCTCGACAGAATACAGCACTGCGAACACGCTCTGACAGTCCTGCAGGTGACTGGACAGTCATCTCCTCTGGGGTTAAAAATGATACAGATTACAGTCTCCTTTTATTTATCCTGCAGTTTTTATTATTTGGGATTCTTTTGGTTGTGATAGACACTAATGGGAAAAAAGGAATTCATTAGTTCACACAGTGCAAAAATGAGGCTTGTGGACAAGGCTGGATTAAGCAGGGCCACAAGCGTGACGCACAAGCTCAAGGGTGCTGTGAGAATTTAGAATCCTTCTAAGAATAACAATGCTACTCCAGCAAACAAACAGGTGTGCCAGGAAGTAACCTGATTGCTCCTCTCCTTCAAAAAATTTCTTGATCTTTGTGCAGCATCTTCCCTATTGACACAATCTCGAGCTCATCTGTCTCTTTGGCCAGCTGATAAAAAACGAATGACTTACTTAAAGCGGGTAAAGAACACCCTGCCACATCTCAGCACTCCCCATTGCTAAGAACTGCACTGTATGCAAAACCACAGCAAGCTTCTCCTCCTGACGGTCCTTTAAAGAGCCAGACCTCATCATGGAAACATCGAGTAACTACATCAAGAGGGTGATATGTTAGAAACTCTTAAAAAAAAGCCGACACATGCACACTGTTGAATGGAATTTACCATTTTGGTTGCAACTGTCCAAAATTTTCTTGCTGCCAGGGACATGTCAGGAAAACACAAGATAAAGTGCCTTAGCAATCCAAATTGGGGTACAACAAAGTGAATGAGAGAAACATGGTCTTGATTTTCCAACTGAGTGACTTCATTAAACTCCTAAAACATAAAAACTAGCAAAAACACAATTTAGAAAGAAAATTCAAGGAACGAAGTCTTATTTAAGAAAAACATCAGTTGTAACATGCCAGCTACATAACCCAGAGATACAAATTCATCCAACATTCATTCATCCAACAACAGTTAAAGGTCCTTCAAACAGCTGGTAGATGTTGTGTTAGGTACTACAACATAAGTGAACTTGGTAAATAATAACTGAAACTTTTTTTTTGAGTTTTACTGCTTACAAAGCATTTTTGCATATATAATCACACTTTTCCTCACAACAACCCCCTTTACAGACAAGGTAAGTGAGACCCAAAAAGAGTAAATGATTTGCCCCAAATTACATAGCCAGTTAGAGCAGGAGCCTGAACTCACACCAAATGAGACTTCAAATCTTTGGCTCTATTATCCTCTGCCATTTATGTATTTTGCCCTGAAATTCTCTTTCTCCTCCCTCTTCAGATTCCCAGGCTCAGATCCTCCTTCCACTACAGCAAGATTTTCCAGAGTTTAAACTAAAATTAAGTCTTAGGCAATAAAAGTTCCTTCATCAAACATATGTGGGAAACTCAGGGGCAAAATAAACACACACACAGACATCTGCCCCATAAGACTTCCCAGAGCCTTTATGTTACTATGTGCTGTCCCTTTCCGGGGTGGGGTGTGTGTGTGCAATTTTTATCAAACAACTGACCACAGAACTACCCCCCACCCCAAAAGCCCCTTGGATGACTAAGACAGCAGTCAAAAGCACAGGTCCCAGAGTCAGATGGCCCTGGGTTCAAACGCCAGCTCTGTGTGACGCTGGACAAGCCAGAGTATGCCTTTTTTTTTTTTTAAATCTGTGAAACAGATGTGACAGGAAGAGCAGCTATCTTATGAGGACAGCATATAAAGTGCTTAGCAGGTTACAATGACCACAGCCAAGGCTCGACAGATGTAGTACATTCATTTATTCAATGAAACATTACACAAAACAAATAGTGCTAGAATACCTGACGGACTGTTTTACAAAATTAAGGTCAGAATGATTAAAGCAAACATCGACTTTTTAGTTAGAAGACCTAGATCCAATTTCCAGCTTTACCTGCTAAGCAGACGTGCGGCTTTGAGAAAGCGACCCAACCTCTCTGAATCTTAGGTGCCTCTTAGACAAAAATGGTAATAGTAACGCCTCGCTCACAGGATGTTATGAAAATTAGAGATGGTACCTGGAGTGCCTGGAACACAGAGGGACACTCACACACGTGCTCTCTTCCTTGTACACGAGTCTGGAAGACTCAGACACTTTTCACTTAAATATGTGAGGACTCTTTAAGCTTCACATGCGCTTTCACTAGCTCAGACCCCTCTGTGAGTCCTACCAGTGGGCCCTGTTAGGCCTTACTGCTGACCGACTAGCCCGGACAAATCCTGCCCACGCACAAGCGGGTCCTGCGCCCCAGAGTCAGTATTTCTCTCAAAATCCCAATCATGCCTCCGTGCTCAGAAAAGAACAGACACCCAAAAGGCAGCGACTGCCCTTTTTCCTGCCACGTCCCCTTCTAGGGCCTATAACAATGACTGGCATATGGCAGGAGGTTTTCAAAAAGTAGTAAAAATGAATAAATAAAAAGCGCTGAGAAGCCAGGCTACATCCAGCGCTGCTCAAATGTGACAGATGGAATGAAGATGTATGAAACGCTGCTTCTGCCTTCCAGTAACAATCTAGCCAAGAAGATAAGATTGAGAAACATTAAATATTAGATTATGTGCTATACAGCTTGAGTGTTGTATGGGAGTTCGGTAAAAGAAATGTATTTGGGTTACAGAGGTCGGAAAAGGTTCCTGAAGGAAGTGCGTGTAGTGCTGGGTCTCGAAGGATTTCATGGGAAGGAAACAATGGTTCAGAGATGGGGAAGCCAACTGGTAGGTGCAGATCTGTGACTAAACCCGTTTTTTGGAGCAGAGGGAAGACTCCTGGGAGTTAAGCTGTAAGAGAGAGCGCGCGCAGTCAGGCCACAGAGGGCGTCATTCGCAGAAGACAAAGAGGAGCTGGACTGGCCGTGGACGGAACTGCATTACAACTTGGCAAAGGACTGTCCCCAAGTACTGGGATATGTTCCTGGCATTTCCCACCTTTCTTTGAAGCAGGCTGTATTTAAATTTTCCGTCAGAGTGGGGTGAACTGAGAGATCTAATTATCATAAATGCCCAACCAAGACCAGAAAACAAGCAATTTTATCAACTGGAGCAAAATGTGTCTACTTTCCTCTACCTTAGGAGTCTTGCTTCCCTCACAGAACACACCGCCGTCACTCTGGGGCTCTGGAAGTGCTCCAAGGCTCATCTGACTACGAAAGCACCCTCTCTCTAGGGAAAGGAATTTCATCCCTGAGCACAAAGGCTTCTCTGAATCATAGTTTGTGCGACGTCCTGTTCATAAAAGCATTCCCAACCACACAGTTTTCCCCATCTCCCCATCTCTCAGGAAGACTCTATCTTGACTTAGAACACAGCCTTTGCTCTACCGCACAGGGTGAAATAGGAAGGACAGGGCTTCGGAACACCCAGGCGGGAGCCACCTTCCTGCTCCTGGTTCTCCTTCCGGGTGTTCCGGGTGGAAGCCTGTGCATCTGGGGGCCATCTTCAAGGATGCAAAAGCTCCCAGAGTTCATGTTTTCCTCTGGGCCTCCTCGAGTAAACGCAGGTCATCTCTCCTCTCTTCCAGCCCTTGTGGCGATGAAGCCGGAGGCCAGGCTCGTCTCAGAGACACACAGCAAGATCAGTCCTGGCGTCTGGCAGGCCCTGAACTGACTGACTGGGGTGAAAACACTCCTCTCACTTGTAAACGGGTACAGGATGAACTCCTGACAGCCGCGTGACCAGCAGTTACCAAACCCAACACAGACCACAGAGCTGCACGAGCCCAGTTCCAGACCGAGTGCTGTGTCTGTATGGACCCCCGACACACACTCTGAACAACACACCTGGACTCCGTCTGCCTCAGGAGGTACAGCTGGTCTTGAAAGCACATGTAGCAGCACCTTTTAGTCTCTGGGGCTCCTGACTTTCCCGAGCTCCCTCATGGCCATTATCTTTTTCTCTCTGAACCACATCTCCATACAAAAGTTATTATTTTTATTTTCCGTGGACAAACTACATCCCAGTGAAGTTAAATGACGTACCTGAGGTAACACAGTTACTGTCATTAGAACCTAGGGTCTGCAGGATCCCAAGCTCAAGTTCTCCCCACAAACTCCAGCTTGGGGTGCGTACCATCAGCGAAGCCTTGACAAAATGCATGCTCCTGGGTTCCACCTCTGAATACCTGCACTCAGCAGGTCTGAGGAGAGACCTAGGCACCTGTGTTTAGCTTTCAATGGGCCCTCCCAGCAGGGAACTGTGACAGAGGATCCCCATGTTGAAGTCTCCAGTAGCTTCTCCTGATGCCCGACAGAGCTGCTGCAGGAGTACTCCATCACATCTACAACGGCTCCTTCTTCTTGGAAGGTGCTCACCACCGAGTTCTCACTGTATTTCACTCCACCCTCTCCACGGGAGAGAGCGCCCACACCGTGCCTGCCCAATGCAGTCCACGTTAGTTCAACAGACATTTATTGCTTTTATCAGTCTCTGGAGATTCAAAGATATGACACAGAGGAGTGCAGAACAAAGAGTAACAGGCTGTGGACTGAGTATGCAGGCACCGGGGAGGTGGGCTCTGGTTGCGCTATAATAATCAGCCAGAGAGCACGACAATCCCAGTCTGTCAGCTGCAAGGACCTGATTAATCCCTCAGACCAGTCAACGTCTGTGTCAGCCAAGCCAAGATCCAAGCTCTCGGCTGATCAGTCACATCACGGTCGGTTCACTGTGTCATAAACATTTCAGTAGCAAATAGGATTATCGTCCAAGGACTGACTGCTGGCCTTCTGAGTGTGATCACTGAAGAAGACGGGGAGATTAGAGGCGCTCCCCAGCCTTAGAGTGTGTCAGCTCTCCTTCCTGGCTCATATGCAATTTCGAATCCAGGGTCTGAATGCTTTGCTGCTTAAGGTAAATTAAAGGAATTAATTTATTGAGTATCTACTAAGTGTCAGGAACCTGGCCAGACGCTTCATATAAGGAATCTCATTTAATCACTGCAGTAGCTCTGGGAGGCAGATGGCACCCCCATCTCACACACAGGCAAACTACAGCGCAAAGAACCTACGTACCTCGTGCCAAGTAACAAGACTTACCAAAGGGGCCAGTGCTGCAAAACACGCAGCTTCCCATGAAAGATGCACAGTCCCTAAAGGAGAAAAATGTTTACCTCTGCAAAGTAGGGAACTTCACGGCAGAGAGAAGTCCCCATCATGAGAAAAGTCAACCAAGTTGGGCCACCCTGAAAAGAATGAGAAAAATCCCTCTCCTCAGGTTTTATCAGCCAAAATAGGGCTGAGAGCACACTGCCCCCAGCTGCCGGGCCTCAGCTCCTGCACAGCTGCCACAGTCCTTCCCTTTACTTTCACCCACCCCAACCCTATGCCTCTCCTTCTCCGAGACTTACTCCAAGAAATGCCTCCTCCAGGAAGTCTCCTTAACTTCCACGACGGCAAACCACGTCCTCCTCCCAACCCACAGCACCTCACCTGGACTCCCACAGAATTTCTCCTAAATTTTCCCTGGGTTTGTTTTGTCTTTGGCTACCTGCACCCCATGATTTTGGTGCTGGTTCAGTACCTTTTCAGGACAGTCATTCCCTAAGGGCATGGCTAAGGATGATAGACATTTGCCTCTTCTACTGGGGCTTATATTTAGATGGTCAGGAAGATGTTTGTTGGATGGATGGTAACCCTAACAGCAAAAAGGCCCCCCTACCTCCAAAAAGACACAGGTTTTCAGAACCTGCACCGCTGGAGACTCCTCAGTAACCATCCTAAGTACCTAGCAAGATTTGCACAGGCCCAAGCTGGTCTTCTGTTCTGGGGCTCATTCCTCTAGGTAATGAGTCCAGTTAAAAGTTTTTTCTCTAAGTTCAGTTTTGTTTTGTTTTGTTTTTTTAAATGGGGGAGAGAATCCGGTTTACTTATTTATTTATGTTTGGAGGAGGTACTGGGGGTTGAATCCTGGACCTCGTGCGCGCTAAGCCTACGCCCCGGCCCTTGAGCCATAGCCTCCCCTCTTAGTTCAGTCTTGTTTTGCTGGTTTCCATATAAGAGACTATGACTGTGCTACGCAGAGAGATGCGGGATGGAAACAAAACCTGTCTTAAACAGCAGCACCTGAGCTGGTTATTAATTGCTTCCAAAATATAAAATACAAACATTATAGCGAAGGTTTGTAATTTATACACTAATTTCCTATGTGTTATCCTCAAAGTAGCCCTTTTCCTATACGCAAGGTAACTAAGGTCTAGAGAGATAGTGACTTCCTCAAGATCCCAGCTTTTAAATTTACATTGTATGAATCGCAGCCGAGTCAGGATTCCAGATTCACACACTGCTCTTCTCTGAGAGAAACTCAGAAATTGTAACACTTATTTAATAATGGAGAGACTGGTATTTTAAAGTAGATCTGCATTGCCATCTTACAGCTAAATTATTTGTTTCCCAAAATAACTTTTTGCTTGTGGCTAGTCAGACAAACACTAGGCGAAACTGTCAAGTCAATGAAATTTGTCTGTCTTCCCCCTCTCTGCTTTATTTTTCTCTCTCAGCTCTCCACCCTCCGCCCACGTCCTCCAACCAGGTGTTCCTACCACCCCTCATTAAAGACCCACAGGGTTGTACATTCTAGCAGGCTCTGGGGGATCAAAGAGAGCACGATCATAAGCTCCCCACAGTTAGGAATTTGTGAGTGACTTATTCAAGTTATTCTAATGCCTGCAGTGCAGACATTTAATAGTCAGACATTTACTAATCCCTCCTGGAGCTGACACTACGGTAATAGCGATAGAAGATGACTAAGATATGCTTCCTGACCTCAAAGAGCTCCTGCTTCAGTGGGGTAGAAAGATGTGAAAAACGCGCACTGTTACACAATGACCCTGTGGTTAGTAAGTACCACACGGAGATAGGACGTAAGTGGGGAGGGGAGGAACTGGGAGGAAGGGGCCATCCTCTGCTCCACTTCTACCTCCCACAGACAGGGAGATGTGTCAAGTGCCCGGCGCTACAACAGGCTCTGGGCCCAGAGGGGAAACTCAGAAAAGTTGTGCTGGCTGGAAGACACAGGCCAATTCATAGCATGGCATTCCAGGCACAGAGTATCTGACAAAAAAGGACTGAATTGAAATTGACCAGATCTTAACTGCTGGGTGACTTCAGGCAAATTACCTAACCTGTCTGAGCCTCTGTTCTCATTTCCTTCCTTCATTTAACCATTATTTATTGGATACCACTTATACGCAAGGCACAAGGAATATAGCAGTGAACAAAAAGAGGTTTAAAGAACTCTATCCTTATGGCATGACATCCTGCTGAAGGAAGACGAACAATAAATAAATACAAAATTAAAATCTATAGTATGTAGATGGTGATAATGTGATCTGGTGAAAGAATAAGCAGAGTTGGGGGAAGGGGGTGCCCACGGTGGGGAGGGATATATTAAACAGAGAGGTCAGGGAAACAGCTGAGCAAAGACCTGGAGGAGATGAGGGAGCAAGCCACGTGGCCCCCAGGGGTGGAGATCCGAGTGGGGAGAGTGCCTGGCATGTGCGGCATGTGGCCAGTGCGGCTACAGTGGTGTGAAGGGGGTGCGCTAAAGGAGACATCATTTGGGTGGGGCCAAGCTGGCCTTTCGAGCCACTGCAAGAGCTTGAGTTCCCACTCTCAGTGAGATGGGACACCACTGGAGGGTTACGAGCACAGGAGAGACATGATTTGATTTTATATTTTAAAAAACGTGAAGAATTAAGAATAGGGGAACAAGGCAGAAAGCGTGGAGGCCAGTCATAAGGACACTGTGGTAATTTGGGTACAGATCGTGGCTCCATGGACCAGGCTGGTAGTAATGGAGAAGGTAAGACGTGGCTGGATCCTGAGTATATTCTGAGACTGAGCAGGCAGGACATTGCTGCATGGATTAGATAAGGAGCGTGAGAGAAAGATGCCTGAGCAACCTCTCCCAGCTGGGGAAGAATGCAGGAGGAACAGGTTTAGGAAAGAACAAAAGAACAGTGCTAGACATAGGAGTGCGAGATGCCGGTGAGACTCCAGATCACAACGTCAGGCAAGTAGGACCATTTATCTGGGATGAGTCTGGGGAAAGGTCTGGGTTGGAGGTTATGTTTTGGGGCTGTCCATGTCTTTGAGCCTCTGCTTTCATTTATAAAGTGTTCTGTGGGCAGAGCGGCTGGCAGCAGCTGGCGCACAGCACGTCGAGTTTCTGTGCCTGCCCCTTCCCTGCCCAACCCGCGTCCACCTCCTGCTGAGCCGGGACTTATCTCCTCACCACAGCGTGAAAGTCACTGTACCTAAATATCGGTTTCTTCAAGGGCATACAGGACCCCAGGAAATGAGCAGGACTAAACGGCCTTGGGCTCTGGACACGCGGGTGGGCGCTCCTGGTTTGTGAACTTCAGGCCTTCCCTGATACCACTCATATAGCTCGTTTCAATGTTCCAGTGAAAGCATGAAGAAAGTTCCAACATTTCCCAAGACTAGGCATCAGTTTCAATCAATAAAGAGCTAGTTTGAATTTGAATCCTGTAATAATGTCTTATTTAAAAATAAAACAAAACAGACCCAAAATAGTTAACTTCCCATTTTCATGTGATTGACAAATTCCAACTGTGGATTTTAAATCCTGGAGTTGGTACTACATGTCTTCTGGAAATAAATCAGAGTAAGTATCAGGAATTTAGAGAAACAGTGGTTTCTGATTTGGGTTTCATTCTCACTTGAGGGATTATGAAGCTGAAAATCACATTTAAAACATTGTATTCTCGAGTTGGTAAGGAAACTGTCCTGGGTCTAGAGGGGGAAGACAAACTACACAGTAGTCCACAAAGCCGTCTCCTGCAGTGCTCAGAGACCATCTCTGCGGTGTGTAGTAACAGGTAAATGTTTAACTATTAGTCCAGTATACATCTCACCTAAGAAGTTTTTTTTTTCCTTAAAAAAAAGCAAAAACACAAGTGAAGCGTGTCTACCACCACAGCCAGCCACAACAGTTTGCCTGGTGTTAGAACAATACAGTCTTGTAGTCAACAGCCGGCAGAGATCCCCTCACCAGCTGGAAAATGCTGGCACGACCTCTCAAGCTCTCAGGATTCTGCGACTCTCCCTGGGCCCCAGCAAGTCATGACAACCGTCAGCACGCTGTAGGGCGAGACCATCTGCAGAGGTTCCCTCTGCAACGTGATCCGAGTTCGCTGGCGCTCCAACAACTGGGGTGTGCTGAGGACACGTCACATTTTTCTCAGGAGGTCAGCTGTCAGCTTTTGGACGTGCCCTTCCGGACCAGCACGCTCAGCGGGCCCTGTGGCACCAAACCAGGCCTGCACCTAGAGAGCGCACTTGCTTTTCCTCCCTTGTTAAGTCCTCCTGAAAAGGAACCGCGTCCACGGCTTACCAAGCCTTGCTGTGTGTCACGCAGTTGTAGGCACTAAGGAAACCAAGTTCAAAACAGAGGGTCTGACAAAAGCCCTCAAGGAGCTCCTAGCCAACAGGGAACAACAGCGGGTCAACTTGTCTGTGTCAATCAGACTTCCTTTTAAAACGAGTGTGGCCCTGGCGCTCTCAGAGCCGGGGTGTGCACGGAGGAGCGTGTCCACAGGTGAGGCCCCTTTATGTAGGTAAACTGACGGAGCCCCTAGGGGCCTCCCCTCCCTTTACATTCATGGAGCAAGAGTGCTGTGATTTATAAAGTAAGTTTATGTTGCCTTATTTAATTCTAACAGTATTATAGATTTTCTTGGCAAGAACTACTATTCCCATTTTTCAGCTGAGAAGACTGAGATTAAGGAAGACCTGCCAATTCCGCAGGGGTAGTACACGGCAGAGCCAGGATTATAAACCAAGTTCCCTGACTCTCATCCCAGAGGTCCGGCCCCTCCCACCGCCCTCAGACCTCCCCAGGAGGGGGGCTGTGCGGCTGGCCACAGTTTAACCTCCCCACCAGCAGGCTCCCTGCTGGTCCACCTGCCGGTACTTGAACTGCTGCTTCTGGCTCCTGATTTTTTGCCTACCTGTACCTCCTCCTTGCCTTTGCCTCAGACTTCCCATCTCAGCGACAATCTGTCTGCTTTTCCCCAGCCAATGGTTCTCAAAGTCTGGTCCCCAGAACTGCAGCATCAGAAAATCTGGGAACCTGTCAGACATGCAGATTCTCAAGCCCTGTCTCAGACCTACTAGATCTGAAACTCTGGGGGTGGGGCCCTGGGAGTTTCCCTGAGCCCTCAGCGTGACTCTGCGGCATGCTACAGCTTGAGAATGACCCTCACCTAAGCTAAAAGGCTAAGCTCCTCCAGAGATCCTGTCTTGCCCCACCATGACCACCTGGCCCCACACATACAAGCCTGGGACTGAAGAAGAAAGCCACCTGCCTGGTTCTGTGCAGCAGTTACAAACTCCCCTTTCTGGTCTACTTTCCCACATTCTCAGTTCAGCAGTGCAGTGCCCTTTCACCTGACCCCCTTCCACCTCATCAGGCCCATCTCTTGGCTCTGGACCAGGAGCCACCACTGCGGGAGTGCGTTTGTTGATGCCTATCCCCGTTTCCTCGCTATGAAATGCAACAGGAGGCTCCAGGCTTGTTCAACGTGGAAGCCAAGACTCACTCCATCTAGAATAAATGCTAACAATAAAACATGAGCCCCACCACTGTACTACATTTTTGGATTTACAAAGCTCTTCTGCAACTCTCACAAGGATCAGAAAAACTAATTTTGAAACTCGGAGTAGAACCCAAGACTCCTAATTCATTCCCTAAGGACCTATCTAATGCTACATGCCAGGCATTCAATAAATTCTTGTTAGTTATCTAATGGAGCTGTCATCAAACAGTAAGTCTGGCCACTGTGTCACTCCATGTCACCAGAGCATGTTACCACATGGAAGGAACATCCTTTCCACAAACCCAGTCCATCAGAAATAACACAGAGGCATGCTTGCAAACACATGATAACTTCCTGGCTCCAAAGCCCCAAGTTTACAGAAGGGCGGGGACAGCCTCTGCGGTCCTGCTTTTTCCATGAGAAGCTGACGACCCTCTCATCTACTCCCCTGCTTCTGATTGAAGGTCCCTGGTTTCCTCTTGTAAGTAATGAAAGGTGGTAATCCTAGTGCCATTTCGTGTCTACTGCAGCAACATTCGGAGGGAACAAAACAGGCCTGCGGAGGTTCCCACACAATCACTTCTTTGCCCGTCAGTAGGGTGTTTATGTTCAGTTCTAAAACACACAGAAATCCCGTTTGAGAAATGAGGAGCTGTCAGAGGTTAGAAACAGACATGCTCTCTTCTGTATTCTCTGAAGAGGTGGAACCATGCACAAACGAGCGGACAACCCTCCCATTCCACCTCCTTTATTTTCATTTCTTAGAAACTATCTCTGTTGGAACATCCCTTCCCACATTCATACCCAGGGACACATTCCCGGAGAAGAGATGGAGGAAAGAGAAGGAAGAAGATTCACAAAAGACTCTAATTTGGAACATTAATAATTACAGCAGCGGAAAAGCTTACGAAAGCAAAGGACCCTGTTAACAAAACATTATGAGGGCACTTCCCAGAAAACTGCCCAGCCACGAGATCACTGTTAACAATGAGGAAAATCAGAGCCAAGATCAAATCTCGACTAAGCAGACCGACTTGTAGGATTTTGCACCTTTACTGCTACAATTAGGAATTCCTAAAAGAGCAGTAGGCTCCCTGAGTTTGACAAAGGAAGGAAAACAAAAGATGGCAAGAGACTCAGTATTCTGGATAAACAGTCCCTATTCTGTATTCATAACTCTACACCAGCGACAGCACAGCTCAAATGAGGCACAAGGTGGGGTCCGCGGCAAATTTACACGCGATCAAACCAATTATCCACGCTGCATCTGTGCATGCAGTAAACACCCTTGACCTGCACCCCCTCTGCACCCCCCACCCGATGACCGGGGTAAACCCCACCACAGAAAAGAACCCTCTTTCTGTGAGAACCAGCCAGAGCCTAAGCTGTCATTACACAGCAAAAACCTAGCGAGAACAAAAACCCAGCGGCAGACTGATGTAGCAACCCCAGAACATACCTGAATTCTTCAAATGCAAACATGACCTAGTCAGAGACAATTTCCTCAGATTGTCTGGCAGCCTTTTTGTTTCGGAGGACAACCATTTAGTCGGTCAGATGGTGCAAAGTGCAGAAAAAAGAGGCGGGGTTTCCACACCCCCCCAATATTCTGAAGTAAAAGGCTTTCTGCAGACGGGGCCTGCAGCCTCCAGCTCCGCCAGCTGCTGACAAGCGGCAGCTAACAGGGGAGGCAGCCAGAAAATCATGTGATCATTCCAGCAAGTCTGATGAATGCAGTGTGTGCTTGGGCTCCGGGCGGTGAGCTGAATTAGTCCCAAGAAGTAAGTCGAACCCTGGACATGCCTGGGATCGTGGGTAAACCACACAATCTGTGCCCCGCCAAATTTATGGGGTGGGGGTGGAGGGCAAAACTGTCAAGGAATGAGAATGCCACCTGTTCGGTTGCTATCTGCCCAGTGACCTGTCTCCTGCTGTAGTGACCGGGTATGAGGACCACAGTGCTCAGGGAATGGAATGTAGACAGACAGCGGGCTACTTGCTACCGAAAGTCCTTCCGAATTCTGCATTTCACCCTTCCACTACCAAATGTTAGGTGAGCACAAATGTATGCGCTGCTTTGGAATCACAGGTGTCACCCTTTATGGCCACCACTTTACCATGAACGTCACCCTGGGATGCGTGACCTCATTTACTGAGTGTCTAATATGTACCAGGCTTCAATTCCTTGAAGTACAAAAACAGCTGTAATAATTTCAGAGCAGAAGAAAAAAGAAATGAGATGTCAGCCAAAAAAAGAGACATGTTTACCAGTCTGTAAAGCCCGAGCTGGTGAGATTTGGCAAATGAGCCGAGGCTGTGTTCTGAAATGTGCCACTAAGGAGAATCGTCAGCATTTGGACTGTAAATCTTTATAAAATAAGGAAGACAGATCTCAAATAAAAACCTGTGAGTCACTCTTGATTTTTTTCTCTCCCTCACTCCATAAATATAATCAGTCATTAATTCTGATTTTACTCAGAAAGGTTTCTTGGACCTGACCCTCCCCGCTGCCGCAGCTCACGCCTTCAGCGTTTCTCACTTCATCTCTCGTGTTAGTAACCAGTCCTCCTCGTTTCGTCCCTTCTCTAAAAATCTACCAGAGCAATTTTTCTTAGTCTGATTTTGATGTCCGTCTATTTTAACCTTGCGTGAGGGCCTCAGTGCCCACAGGATTAAGTAAAAATGCCTGAGCCCAGCATACAAAGTCTTATTTCCCTAATCCTTTCTTCCACTAAAACTCTTCACAAACCCCCAGTTCAGCTGGATATTCCCAGTTCTCCAAATAAGCCAGGCCCTCCGTCCTGTGGTCCACAGGCCCACAGGCCCTGGTTATGTGGCCCACAGGCCCCGGCTATGTGGTCCACAGGTCCACAGGCCCACAGGCCTACAGGCCCTGGCTATGTGGTCCTCAGGCCCAGGCTATGTAGTCCACAGGTCCACAGGCCCAGGCTATGTAGTCCACAGGCCCACAGGCCCACAGGCCCCAGCTATTCCTTGCTCCCTACACACCTGCATGCTCCCTTCCATGTGGCCCACGCTGCTCATCGGCTGCTCTGTCCCCAGGAGCCTGAACCACTGCCAGGACACTCAGCTCTCTCTGCTGTCAACTGCACAGCACTACAGCACTCTGCCTGCACCCTTGTCTGTGACATCCTTGAGGGGGTCTGTGTGAGGTTAATTTCTGTATCCCCAGTGCCTGGTACAGGGCTGACAAGGAAAAGAGATCTAGTGCGTGTGCTCACACGAAGGCACTCTGGATGGAAGTGCCCTCTTCAAAGAAACGAAGTGATGATGGCCAACTGAGGTGGACTAACTAGCGGAGGGGACTTCTGAGGAATCCCGTGGTCCTCGAACGACACAGCAGTCATCAACTATGCTGATCCAGAATGCCTTCCACAGTACTCCTGCCAGCCTCTGCCTGAGACCCTCTAGTGACAGCAGCCACCATGACAGACCAGAAAATACAGGAGAGTCAGAGTCACTAAATAACCTGGGTTTAAGTCCCAGATCTGCCACTTGCTAACTCTGAGATCACCGGCAGATCACTTAGAGTCTCCGTATGTAAAACTGGAAGAATGCGGATCCTGCTCAGGCTGCTTTCACAGCACGGGGGTGGGACCCACCAAGGAAGGACTCGTGAATGTCTTTATCAAGTGTATACAGTTGTAAAGACAGTCTTCATCTCTGTTACTTCGCAGCTGTCTCCCACTGGCAGCACTGAGAGCTGGATGGCTCTATGGGGAGGCCACCCTGTCACTGAAGTTGTCTGTTCACTGGTAGGTAGCTCATTTAATTTTTCCACCCTGGGGGAGGGGGCGCAAGGTATTTCTGTCCTGTGATTCTCAGGACAAGGAATACAATATATATGGATGTATGTATAAAATCACTGCCCTAAATCCTAAAAAAAAAAAAAAAAAAGATTACCCAAGTCTTAGGAAGAACAACTTACTCATACCAAATACAATGATACGAAATGTTTTAATTTATTTAACTACCTGGTAGGGTCATAGATGGATGTGGTTGCATACTTCTTGAGGGAAAGGAGGTCTCAGACTGAGCACCCCACTGCCAGTCCTTTCCACCTCCAAGGGGTGGGCTAGCAAACAGCAGACCCCAATAATTACTTGATGGATTTTTTGGCTGGTCTAACAGTCAAAACCTACATTCCTGGCACTCTCTGCAAGGTATGGGGAGAAGCAAACATTTGGCATGGTGGGAACTGGCCAGCTGTGCTCTGCCCTGGCCACCAGGCAGGTCCCGTGTGGTGGGCCCAGTGGGATGGAGACCCTCTGGACTTTGTGCCTGGTTTCCACCAGTGACTCACAAACCTTCTCTTGGAGAGCTGGTTATACCTTCCAGAGCAACTCATAAGGTCCTAGTAGAGAGCAGAGTTGATAGAAATGGTGAAAAATCACCAAATCTTAGCACCAAGTACATTTGAGACATAATTTTGTGAGATTCCCCAATTTACAAATAAGAGAACAGAGGTTAAGTAACTTGGCCAAGATCATATTGCTATTGAGTGGCAGAGCAATGACTTGGACCCAGGTGGGTTTAATGCCAACGTTTTTAACCCCAGTACCCTCTCGGGTTCCCAACACCAAAGATCCACTGCCTCCGGCTACCTCCAGAAGAGGACTCATTCCAGACTGTTAGGCAGCCTGTGGCCCTGAGAAGTGGCTGGGACATGGCGACCCTTTGGGGTTCATTCATCCGGCTGGCCCTGGCTAATCCCCAGATTTCACGGTCAGACAAGAGGCCTCTAAGGGCTGCAGAGTGCCTCAGCTGTCCCGGGGAGGAAGGGCTGGAAACCTGAGTTGTCGCAGCCTTGGGACCAGACGGGGAGGGACTCTGCTTCTGAGGCGAGGCACTCCCACTGACCACCTGGTAACTGATAACACCTAAGTGTCAGGAACAGGGAGTCCTGACTCCTCTCCAAATGGCACTTCTGTGACCACACAATGCTTAAAGAGAAAAGTCACCTCAGGCCATCCACCAATAACTCAAGGCTCAGACAAAGCACAGGCCTCCTCTGGGACTTACGCTCCCTATGTGACATGAAGGAATAGCCAGATAGTAATTTTTTAGCCTTTTGCTTTTTAACATATCACTTACATGGACCACTGATATGAACTGGTATGAACATAAAACCGATAAAAATGGAAAAGCCCCAGCCTCCCTGCTACCAGGCTTTCCCTCCCATCACCAGGATCAGGCCTGGACTCGGGCTGGGAACACCTGGCCTAAATGACCTGGCAGCCCCATCAGAGACCCTTCTGGGGGCTCTCTGAGCTACACGTCATCACACACCCTCGTCAATCTGGACTCAGTTCCTCTTTCTGTTCTCATCCTAAGAATAAAAAAGCCTCCTGCCTGGTCCCGGCTGTCCCTGCAGAGGCCTGACCCACTGCAGTTACCGGATGTGCCTGAGGCTTCCCCTGAGAAACAGACAGGAGACAGTGAATAAAAACTCAGTCGCTAACACCAGGTGTCCCCAGGCCCCTGACAATCTCAGAAAGCTAAATGAGAAGGATGTCTGAAACCATGGTCCTCAGCTTAACGTGCACACACTTAGTTTGGAAGCATGTCTTTCCATGTGAAAGGGTCAAGTTCCCAAGAGTGAACTTATGATTTATTTATTGGTACTGAATCCTCATCATAGCTCCTTTGGAGACTGACAATCTGAGACTTTAAGGCCCTGATGTCCCATGGTTTGAGGCATTACAACCAATGTTTCCGCTCCCATATTTTTTTAGGTTTTTAGGTTTACACAGTCATGATGCTATGTGCCACCAGATAAAGACTGGGCACCTGAACAGAGGCTAACATTCCTGTCATGTAAACAGAAATGCCCCGACACTTGGACCTGCACACTTGCTGCTCTGCTGCGCGCAGAGCAGACAGACATCGGTTACAGGCACGACCAGAAGTATGACTCCTCTCTCATGGCCTGGATGCAGACTTCTCCACTTCTCCAGCAGGGGCTAAGTGGTAACAAGAGGTCTGCTTCTCCCTGGTCTCACCCCAAGACCCTAATTAAGACTCTCCTCCCCTCTGCCTGACCTCCCCCAACGCATACCACCTACCCAATCACCTCCCAGTTTAAGACCCACAATTCTTTCTGTCTGCAGAATGGGGTCTCGGCAACCCAGCTGGCGCTCTGCCTGCCCCCCTGTCCAGCCAGGCGCAGGGGCGCCCTCCTGACCCATGCCCCTTGCTCATGCACACAGCGCTTTCAGCCTCCTCTCCACAGAGGTGATGGAGGGGGTTCTGAACCCAGTTCTACTACTATCCGCCTGAGAAGCCTCAGGAAAACTCTTTCCCGTCTAAGCCTCAGTCTCCCAATCTGAAAGTGGGGAGGCTGCAGAGAGGAAATGCTGGCACACCTTAACTGCGCTCCATGGGAGCCAAGACTACTGCATATTTCAAACCCCCATCAGGTCCCCTCCTGACCAAAACCAGCCTACAGTAATCTCTAAAACTCTAGAATTCCTATGATAATCAATAGATATTTTTAAAAACCTCACATACCAGCTTGTGCTGAGGAGTAACCTTTGTCCACGACCTGTCAGGCGTCTAACCAGGTGAGCGCTGCTGCAGACAGGGACGAAGGGGGCAGGTGAGAGAGACCTGGGGCGTTCAGCTCCTCACAGCCTCCATCAGAAACGCACACACAATCCAGGTGAACCAACATGTGTGCTGTGCAAATACAGCCTCAGGAGAAACCCGCCCAGATCTGGGACCACCACCTCTGCTGTTCTGACTTTGTGGAGCGCCCACTAGCTGTGGCTCTGGTTCTCAGTCCTTTCTGAGCCTTCACAAGGCAGAGCACATTCCGAGGCACAGAGTCGGTCTTCGGTCAGAAATGCTTTGAATGCACTGAATGCACTTTTATTCCAGTTGAACTAACCTTTCAAAAATTTTAAAACAAACAAAAAACCCCACCTTCCTGAATTAATAGGAAATGTGTGAGTCCCACACTCTGAGTTAATTCCTTCCCCCAAATTACATAATTCACCTGAACTTCTACAGTGACATTTAACTTTAAAACAAAAGTTTTAAATAAAGGCATCTCTTACCTCCATTTTGAGAATTCTACAAGTAAAAGCTATCCAAACCCAGCATTCCACCACAAAGCAAACACAGTTACAATCCCTTTTCAGCCTACTGCGGTTTATTGGTAATTATTTCTGCATTCCTGTCTGCATCAATCTCTCACTCAATAAACACTCTCCAAGTATCTGTACCAGGTTATTAAAATTATCCTCGCATTCATTCAACCAATTTTCAGCTGAATAAGCTGAAGCCCGCAGTTTCCCGTCCTAATGAAGGAAGTCAGATAATACATGAATAAGAAAAAGACGGTAAAACAGGGCAAAGAACCAGTGTGATGGCGGCTACTGAACTTAGCCGAGGTGACAGGAAAGGCCCCTGTCAGGCAGTGATACTTAAGCTGAGATCTCAATGACAAGAAGGGACAGGTGTGTAAACACAAGAGAAAGATCAGTGCAGGTAGAGGGCACAGCTGGTACGAAGGTGGGCAGAAACAAACTTGGCCCCGTCCCTTCCATCCAGTGTGGCTGGAATGGAGAAGGAAGGGAGCAGAGGGAGACGGAGACAGAGGGGGAAAGCAGGGCGTTAGTAGCAGGGAAGTCGCCGGGGAGTTTCAGGCAATGGAGTAACATGACCTGACTTTCGGTTTTAGAAGGAAATGGAAGTGGGGAGAAGCTGCTGCCGTGGTCCAGGTAAGGGGTGACGGGGCCTGGACTCCGGCGGCAGCAGTGGACGAGGGAGAAGCTGATGGACAAGGTGTGTTTTAGAGAGTCTTTTTCACAACTGTTGTTTCATGAATTACTAGTGAAGCAGAGCAAAGACTGAACATACCTGAAGAGAAATACTAAGAACACCACTAGGACCATAAGCCTAAGAAGCGGCAGCTCCGTGAGAGGCCCCTGCGCGCCTTCGCCGCTCTGCCCCAGGGCCGGGCACACAGAATCAGTCAGTAAGTGTCTGCTGAATCAACGAATCAGCAGTTCACAGATTCAGAGAAGATTTCATAAAAAGATGAAACTGGGTTAAGTCAGCAGTCCTCTTTCCGGTGCAAGCGTCAAACGAAAGGGCAGATTATCCTTTTGAATGAACAAGTGCAGCTGCCCCAGTGTCACCCAGGTAGACAGAAATGTGCCAAGGAAGTCTACCAGGAACACAGGGAGAATCACGATATAAAAGCATGTAGAACAAACCCCTATATTCAATCAAGAGCTGTTTCCTGGGCACCTGCGATGTGTCCAGCACCGTTCCATCCCTGAGAGGGGAGGGGTGGAGGCAGATTCAGACCCGTTTCAGGCCTTCCCAACAGTTCGCAACAGACCACACAGACTCAAACAACTACAGTACAAGCGTCAGAATATAACTCAGTCTGCAAGGTGTCTGAAGCTGCGGCCCAGGATTTAACACTGTTAGCATTCGGTTTCTTTCCTTTCCTTGGCTCGCTGTTGGCATCAAGATCCTCTGGAATCCTGGTTCCCTCCTGCAGGTGCTGATGCACTTGGCTTGTGAAGGGTGGGGCAGTGGTGGGGCTCCAGGCCTCACCAGCTGAGCGCCCTTGGGCAACAGCACTTCACCAGAGTCTCAGCTTATTCACTTGCAGAATGGGGATAATAATTTCTGTCCTGCTCCCTCCCCTCGTAGAGACAACAGACAGGGTCAGGTACAACACTAGGTGGGCCAGTGTTCTGTAAACTCTAAGTGCTATGTAAATAAATAATAGTGCTATTATTAACAACAAAAGAGATTTTCCTTCTCCACTTTGTGCCATCTGAGATAGCAAAAAAGCAGGAATTTTAAGTATTCATCCAGGTCATATAATTAGATGATCCACAAATGCAACTTCTTATCCAGGTCACCAAGAACTGTGGGAATTCAGGGCTGAAAGGACCTAGAAGTCAAATTCGTCAAACCCTACTCCTAGGTAAACTACCTAAGACGCTTATCTCCTCCACACGTACTCATTTCTGTCAAAGTAGAATTTTCGAAAAGCTAAAAACATAACTCTTATAAATACAGAGTACGCATATATTAAAAACTGATTTAAGTCCTTAGTGAGTGAGCCAGCAGGATGGCAAAGCTGGTTCAAAGGTAACGAAAGGGACATATAAACTCAGTGGGAAAAAAGAATGCTATAATAGTCTTGCAAAGTTAGATACAAAACTGGTTAATATCGTACAGAGCCATTAAACTAGAACCTTTGAGGTTATCTTTTCTACTAAATAGAGATCATCTAGATGTCTACTGGACAAAAATCATTTGTCACTTACCAATTTTTTTAAGTTAAAACCTAACTTTACAAAAGTACGCTGTCTCCAAGAACGTCAGATACCGCTTAGATGGGCTTGCTAGCCAAGGCTCCCGACGGTGTACAAAACTCGCCTTTTCTCCAAGTTTTAGGCAGTTTTCTTTAAATATCTTTAAAATATCTAACCCTAGCTTATATCCATTCCAGTGAACTGGATGATAAGAAGTTCTTTCCCATCTGGTCCATTTTTGCTTTGACTCATTTACATCCTCTTAATTTGTAAAAATTCTTCAAATAATTGAAGTCAATTCTAAAGTATTGCTTAGTCTTGCTAGGTCAAACTAGTCTGAAATCTGGGGGGCTCCATTTTCCAGAATTTCCAGCCTTCAGTGCTTCTCTGAATTCTCTCCGACTATCACACTTGCGGGCGGGTCTCAAAGACAAAAAGGGAACGTCTGATTCACAGGCGCTGATTCACAGACCCCCTCCCCCAGGTTCTGGCTATTCTGAGGCAGCTTCCATAATTAACTCTAATTTCCTAACTTCACGAACCCACCCCATCACTCCTTCCTTCCAATATGACAGCGCTTGGAAGTCACAAACCAAACCCATTACAGGCAGGCACATACAAACTCAACACACACTAACCAGCGCAATAGCATCAAGTCAAAGAAGAAATCCGAAGAGTCAGGGAATGTCTTGCTCGTATCTGTATTCTCCAGAGGCTGGGGAATCAGAAGGAATAAACAAACAGATTAATTAATTAAATGCTCTAAAGAACTGGAAGACTGAATGGATTCCAAAGGCTTTGGCATGTCAAGTGTCTTTCAAGAGGATAAGGAAGGAAGGGAATTTCTGGGGCTAGTCCAGGGGAGACCTTCAGAAATGGAAACCGTCTTAGTCCGTTTGGGGCTGTGGCGTAACAGACCGGTGGCTTATAAACCACTTACTTCTCATAGTTCTGGAGGCTGGAGTCCACGATCAGAGAGCCAGCATGGCTAGACTCCTCACTGCGTCCTCACGTGGTGGAAAGAACCAGGGAGCTCTGCGGGGGGGTCTCTCCCTAAGAGCACTAATCCCCTTCATGAGGACTCTGCCCTCATGACCTACCCACCCAAAGGCCCCACCTGCTAACACCATCCCAGAGGGAGTGTGGACTACATCAGGTGAATCTGGGGAGGGGCACAGACATTCAGACCACAGCTGAGGCCAAATGAATGAGCACTGTGGGAATTTCTAGCCCCTACTGGCAAGGCAGAGATGAAGACATCTTATCTTGAAGGCAGGGAAGTAACGGAGGGGTGTAAGTGTGTCCATGTAAAATCAAACCACACGGGTCTGCCCTCAGAGACAGCAGTCTCCCTGTGCTTTGAAGGTCTGGAGTCTAGGCACTGACCACACAAGCCCTTCCTAATCTACAAGCACTAAAAAGGAAACCCTCATTTAACACATGTTCTGATGGGAGAAGGAGTTAGAGGGAAAGCACGGAAGATGACAAAGAAACTGCATGAACAGAACACCTAACAGTTGCAATTTGAGAAGTCCTGCTTTAGATAAACGTATTTTTTTTACCCTCTAAAAGCTAGTTTCTCTTTCTCACATTGTATTTCTGATAATCAGGCTTCTCTATTTCTGATTTCCTACTGAAATGTACAAGGTAGTGTTTTTCCTCATCTGAAAGAGCACACTGCTTCTTAGTTTCCAAGAGCTCCACTTCCGTGAGTCTTGCGATGGTGTTTCCATCCTTCTCACAGAAAGCTCCGACGCCCAGCATGTCACCGTGGGGTGTGAATTAATAAGTAAGAGGACAAACTGATGAAAGGCCTGCCCATGGATTGCTAATGCCGAGCGGGAATCTGTTAGGCAGCCAACTAAATTTGGAATCGCAGTTATTTTTTAAAAGATGTATTCTTGCTAACATGACAAAAATGAGCAACTGGTTATTTTATAAGCCTCATTCTCAAAACATTTAACCCTCCTATGGATACTACCTTCCTTGGACCCCACAGTACATACCGAATAAAAGAAAGAAAGGAAAAAGACACCGGCACTGAATCAATCAAACCTTGAGAACCAGCCACCACATAACATCAGAGGAACATGGATTTTGAAGGTTTCATAGATTTTATTAACGTGGTAAGTGATCTAAAAAAAAAAGTCAGTCCTATCTTCGCACTTTGACCAAGGGAAAGAAAAGCAGCACCCTGCCTAGGGCCACACAACTGCCGTCAGAGCTGGATCACAACCGAGGTCTCCTGATTTCCAGCTTAAGTGCTTTTGCTCTATTTACATCAGTGGCTCTCAAAGGTGGGGCCCTACACCAGCAGTGTCAGCGTTACCTGGGAGCTTGTCAAAGATGTCAATTCTCAGCCCTCTGCCCGGACTAACAAAATCAGAGACTCTGGGAGGACGGAACCGAGTAAGCTGTGTTTTTTAACAAGCTCCCTGGGGGATTCTGATGCATGTTCAAGTTGGAGAACCAATGACTGCTCTAAAACCAGTGATTCTCAACTGGGGGGATTCTGCCCCCACCAGGGGACATCTGGCACTGTCTGGAGAGATTTTTATTGTCACCATTGGGGGTGGGACAGTGCTGTTGGCATCTGGCGGGTAGAGGCCAGGGATGCTGCTAAACATCCTACTATGTACTGGGCGGTCCCACAACCCGGCCGGACTGCTCTGCACCCACTAGTGGGAGGGCAGGGAGATGGGCCAGCAGGCAGTGCTGCGCTCTCCCCTCTAGAGTGTCTACCCCTTTGCCAATGTTGACTTCTCTTTCATAAGCAGGTCACCCCACTAGGTAGGGTGAACTGGCATCGGGATCCCTCCTCCACCTGCGAGGCCAGAGCCCCAGCCCCACGTGCCAGTCACGCCCACTGCAGGTGGCTACATCCGATTCCCAAGTGTCCCACAAACATGGTCATTTTGCAGGAGTGTCATGATATGATTAAAGATTAGAGATCAGCCCTGATACTTAAAAAAAAAAAAAGGCGACTTCCCATTTCCAGTAATGGTGAACTAGGTTTTTTAGATCAACCCTTCTTGTGAAAATAACCAAAAAAGGCAGGTAAAACAGCTAAAACAAACAAATGAACAAACACTTCTAAAGGCATAAAACCGCTGTCAAGATGGTAAGAAATTTCTAGGCTAAACCTATAGTGAAAAAAAAAGTCTGAAAAGGCAAATGAGCACAGAAGCCCCCCTTTGCCCCGAGGGCATTTGTTGATCCGAGAAAACACAAATCTCCATGTTGACGGCCTCTAGGGGCACAAGGGTCACCCTCTGAAGGTGCTCCCCCCACAGGACGCTGAAGGGATCCACAGACATCTCCCTGGAAGCGATCCATGGCACCTCAAGTGAAGAACTCCTACCATTCCCACCCCGTAGATAGGGTCTCACATCTATGAGCGTTACTGAGTCCCAGACATCGCCCTCTGCACTTCACACCAACGTAGCCATTAACTTCCTCGTGGGGAAAGTGGCAAGGAGTTAGGCTGTTATTTTTCCCACTTGACAGGTGAGAAACCTAAGGTACAGAGAGATGAAGTAACATGCCCCAAATGCCACAGTACAGAAGTCGCAGAGCTGATCACACTCAAGCACTGCCTGGCTCCAGGGTCTGTCCTCTTAACCACTACGGAACAAGTTCCACCAAGATGTTGACTCTTGCGTGACTTAAAAATAGCAAAAAACTGGAAATAAACAAATGTCCTCAACAAGGGATTGATCAAATAAAGTCTGGAATACACAAAGAGTCATTATAAACACAGCCCTACACTGATGTCTGTCTAGACATCGCTACTATTGAGTATAAACATTATAAAGGATTATTACAAATTGTGAGTTACTGTTGTACAATAAACACCTCCACAATCAAACAGCAAAGCAAGTTACAGAAAAGCACAGTGTATTCTCATGTACACGTTACCATGTTCAGGCAGACCATGGAGACAACTGCGGGTGTGGCTCCAGACCACCGCAATAAAGTGAGTACTGCAAGTGATCGCACAAATGCTCTGGTTTCCCAGTGAATGCAGAAGTTATGTCTACACTATATAGCCTGTTAAATGCACAATACATTATGTCTAAAAAAAGGGTACATGCCTTTATTTTATAATATTTATTACTAAAAATTGTTAACCATCGTCTGTGCCTTCAGCGAGTTGTGGTAGTAACATCAAAGATCACCAATCGCCGTAACAAATACAGTAATGAAGAAGTTTGAAATATTGTGAGAATTACCAAAATGTTTCAGAGGCACGAAGTGAGCAAATGCTGTTGGAAAAATGGCGCTGCAAGCCTTGCTTGACGCAGGGTTGCCACAAACTTCAGCTGGTAGGAAACGCAGGATCTGCCTGTGTGTCAGGCACAACACAGCACAGCAGCTTCGGGCTCAAGCTTTAGCTTCGGAGAGCCTACCACCAAGGGGCAAATGACTGCACTGCTGTGAGCATCGTTTCCTTCAGCGTGAAGTGGGGTAACACTGTCATCTCACAGGGTTTTGGTGAGAGTGAACTGATATGATGCACACGGAACCACGATGGATCAGCTCAGTACACAGAGCTGTTCCATCATTACTACGCCTTTACGTGCGTGTATATATATATGCATAAAGAGATGTTAGGAAGCACATTAGCCAAAATGCTAACAAGTTTATCTCCAGGGGATTGACATGTCCTAGCCATTTGCACTTTATTTTTTGGAACTTCCTGTACTGCTGAATTTTTACAATAAACATGTATGATTTTAATTAAAAGCAGTAACAACAACACTATTTTATAGATACTCTCTCAGCATAGAGATAAGTATACCATACCAACACACTCTCTGTTCCAACAGAATTCACGTGATAGGGAATATCTCAAACTAGAGGTCCAGGGGAAACAGAGCAAGCCAGGGAGACTGAGACCCTAGGCCTGGAACACTGCCAGGCATAATAAACACTTGAATGAAGGAAGGAACAAACGAATGCGAGGCAATAGAGTGCAGCAGTGCTGAGTTCCGGGGCCAAACAGCTGGATTTAAATATCAGCTTTGTCACTTCCTAGCTGTTAAGCTTGAACAATTTATTTTTAACCCCATTGATCCTCAGTTTTCTTATCTATGAAATGGGATTGTACCAACTCATAAGACAATTATACGTATTAAATGAGACAGTAAATGTGAAAGCAGTTTGCATTTAGCAAAAGTTCAATAAAAGTTAGCTCTTCTTTCCCCCAATCCCAGGTTTGCTAATGACAAACTGTGTGACACTGTGCTAGAGCAAGCAGATAGCTAGATACCAGCAGAGAAAGGGGGACACAGACCAAATGGCAGGAATTGGGCAGAAAGGAGGGGCACAAGACAAATGCAGGGAACCATACATCATGTAAGCACCAGGGGTCCCTGGGCAGAGAAAGAAAAGCAGGGACCTTTGGGCTGAAAAAGGGCCACACCTTTTGGCCTGGAGACCAGCAAAGAAAGGTGAGAAAAGGCAGGAATTTTCAGTGTCCGAATGTAACCTTTTGTTCATTATGCCCTTATTTCAATAAAATTAGCCTTGCAGATCAGAAGTACTCATCATGCACCGATGCCATGACACTTCGGATCCAGACTAAATAAGGACAAAAATCCCTCCTCCCTTTGGGAAGGTGGAATTGGGATGAAGATCAGGGAAAATGACCCCAAGCCCTCCCCTCCTCAATGGATATTCGGCCCATTCATTTTTACACCCTATGTAACTAACTTGCCAAAGAAACACAGGGCACTTGAGCCTGCCCCCTCTCCCCTTGAGAGTGTACCATCCATCTTTTAATAAATTCTCAATTTACTTTTTTTAACCACTGTGTCTTGTCTCTGAATTCTTTCTGGGACGGGACAAGGGCCCAGAACACCGGTAGTATCCACCGGCAACAACTGGACAAGTTGTTTCTGAGTCTGTTTTTTCATCTATAAAATGAGTATAATATTCACCTACCCCTTGGGATGCTGTGATGGTTATGTAAAAGCTTTTTGTACTGTATAAGGTACTACATACATGGGAAGACTCGCTATGATTTTTATGGAAGTTTTGGGGTCAATTTATTTTATAGCCTTTTGGTTCCAATAAACTAAACTCAGGAAGCCTTTAAAATGGGAGAAACATGCAGATTTTATTAATCAGTAATAATTTACTGACCTTCATGAGCTTTCCCAGAATAGCCTAATCTCTGTCTACCTGAAAATAAAGTCTGCCTTGATCTGACTGGAATCACTGCCTCCCAAGAAAC